>NC_143509.1:96828181-97139743 GCF_031878675.1 Megascapheus bottae | reverse complement strand
TGCTTTACCAAGACACGTGTTTTCAGACCCACCAATCTCCTTCCTGTGGGAGGGAGGCTGAGCAGTAACAGTCTAAAAGCACCAAGAGATAGGGCTAAGCCTATGACCAGGCCTATGGGAAGCAAAGAAACCAAGAATTTTTAAAAATGGTATTTTGAAAATTAAGATATAGATATTTTAGATAAACCAGGCTATTGCAAAAGTTCTTTTATGGCTTAGGCTTACTATAATCATTTATTTGTTCCTTTGACTTTGACATAGAAATGCTGTAACTAAGAAATGGTGATCGATGATAACGATGATGATGATGATGACGATGTCAGTATGGGGATTAAACTCTGGGCCTGGACCTTGTTCCTGAGCTCTTCAGCTCAAGGCTACCACCCTACCCTTAAGCCATAGCGTCACTTCTCGTTTTCTAGTGGTTAGTTGGAGATAAGAGTCTCATGGACTTTAGTGCCTGAGCTGGCATTGAACCTCGATCCTCAGAACTCATCGTCCTGAGTAGCTGGGATTACAGGCGTGAGCTACCATGTCTGACAGAAACAGTGATCATTTCACCTGTAATCCTAACTATTTTGAGGCTGAGCTACAGAGGATTAAAGGCTTCCTGCTCTTACTTGTGTTTTCTGCTCAAGGCTGGTCCTCTACTACTGAAGCCACACCTGCACTTCTGGCTTTCTTTTCCCCCCTGCTAGTTAATTGGAGTCTTTTGGATTTGTCTGTCCAGGCTGACGTAGAACCATGATCTTCAGCTCTCAGCCCCTTGACTAGAGATTAGAAATGTGAGCCACCAGTGCCCGATTTCCCCTTTCCAACAAGATTCTAGGCCGTTTCCTTCCCTCCTTATCATGAACAGGAGCCTTTCCCCGCCCACAGGTTTGCTTTCTGAGGTGTCAGAGGACCATCTGAAAATATTAGAGGGGAAGATTCCGAAAAGTAAACAGTTTACAAGTTTTAAATCGCTTTTACTACAGTATATTATTACTTTATTTTGTTATTAAATCAGCACTATCAATCAAACACAAGAAGCATGGGTATGCATTTATAGGAAGCACATAGCTGATCTAGGGTTCAGTTCATCTATGCTGCTAGCTGTGCACCAGGGTGAGAGGAGAGGGCTTCTGGGATTTGCTGTGGAGGTTTTGCATGGGAGGGGTGTCCCTCAGTCACTCAGCACTTGGGGAGCACAGCTTAGCCCCTTGATGAACTCTCTAGCCCCCAGGACCCCGCTGTCCTCCGTGGGAGATGAAGATTCATAAAGCTTTCTCAAAAAGAACACGGTAGAGGGCTGAAATGCAGTCTATGGGCAGTGACCCTGACCCTTGAGACAGTCGAGGGAGCAGGCTACATGGTGAGAGGTAGAAGCCTGGAGCTTCCCATGTCTCCTGGGGAGATCTCCCAACTGTCCCCAAGCTTCTGGTGGCCACCAGCAATCAGACCTGTGTGTCCCATGCTAGTGGAGCATGGGAATGCAGCCTCCAGAGTCCTGGAGGGGACACGTGCACTGCTGGGATGAACTGGCTCCGTGCAAGGACCCAAGCTGGTCTTTCCAGTCAAATATCTGGAAGGCCAGGAGCTCTCCATAAGTGTCAGTGATCACTTAGCCCTTAGACTCTTCCTGTGGGAGATGGTAGGGCTGCTGGGTGGCTTTGGCAGTGCCAGCCGGCTTGGCTTTCTGAGCCAAATGCACGTCAGTTTACTTCTCTGTCATCTCCCACAGAGCTAACCCTGCTCTACAACGAAAACATGAGTCTTCCTCAGCTTTCCTGAAAAGATACTTTTTCCTTGCCCATTAGCTATGCACTATCAATAGATGGACATCTTTGTTTTTCTAGAAAAAGAATCACATTGTAATTCTGGCACATTATATTATTCTTTTATCTTTGCTTTTAATGAAAGTCTTTCAAATGACTTGCCTTCTATAGGAAAATAGTATGTCATTGTTGAAAGGACCTTGTAACTGAGTTTTTTTGTTGTTTAAAAACAGATTTAGTGCAAAAAGGTGGCTGTGTGGTTAATACTGTCTTGTTCGTTTGTTCATTAATTTGGCCTTTCAGCTATTCTGAGTGACTTTGGTTTGGTTTTGGTCTCAACTCTGTCTTGCTGGAGAGACCTGGAGGATGAAACCACAGTGTGAGGCTGAGGGTCCATGGGTGGCTGGCCAGGCTGGGAGCCCTCACAGGGAGACAGATTCCCGGTAGAATGGGGCTAGGAAGATGGTGGAAAGGCCCACCTGCAGGCCATGGGGGTTACTCTAGGATTGCTAAGCTTGGAGTATAAAGAGACAGAAAGCAGTGACTGGGGTGAGGAGGAGTCAGGGTGGAGACAAACCGGGAACCACAGCTTTCTTTCCCTCTCTCTGTGACACTCAGCCTCTACCTGCCCCACCCACTCATAAGATATACAATACATATTCAAATATTCTATTGATACATAGGTCATCCACCAACTTCTTACTGATGGTGCAATTAGATTTCTTCCTGTTTTTTGCACTATTAAACAAGAAGACAGGGAGCATCTTTGTATGTGAAACTTTATGTAAGTATGAGTGTAAGGTAATATAAGTTCTCCAAAGAGAAACTTGAACTGTGCCAAAAGGAAGAACGTGTGTGTGTGTGTGTGTGTGTGTGTGTGTGTGTGTGTGTGTGTGTGTGTGATGTAATTTGGGCTTTGTTTATTTTGTGTGTTCATACCTTACCTACAAGGAGTTCTTTCTAAACTACGTTGTAGATAGAACCTAGAGTTCATTTTCTTTTTTTTTTTTTTTTTTTGCCAGTCCTGGGCTTGAGCTCAGGGCCTGAGCGCTGTTCTTGGACTTTCTCAAGGCTAGAGCTCTACCACTTGAGCCTCAGCACCACTTCTGACTTTTTTCATGTATGTGGTACCGAGGAATCAAACCCGGGTCTTCATGCATGCTAGGCAAGCACTTTAACCACTAGGCCAAACTCCCGGCCACAGAGTTCCTTTTCTTGACCCAAATTACATTTTATCAGTCTTGTTCATCTTTGTCCAACTGATCAGTCAAAATCGACATAGGAAACTGTCCCAGCAAGCTTAAGCCTGTTTTACATTCTTACTCTAATTCTGTCTTCTGTGAGTGACTTCCTGTCAATCTTTTGTTATTTCTTATCTGTGTATTTCTTTTCCAGGTTGTTGTGATGTGTGCCTGTGACCTGAACTCCCTCCCCTCCCCCTCCTGATACTTGATCATCTTGCCTCCTTTCCTCTATCAGGTTGCCACAGTGTGAGGCAGGAGGAAGCTTCTAGAAGGCCGTTCTGTAGGCTTTTGTCTCCTGGGTCCTTTTTGTTTCTTTTTCCTCTCCTTCCAGCTTCCTGTTCTTCCATTTTTTTCCTGAACAGTGTTTCTTGGTCACATCAAGGTCCTCCTCCTTCTGTGTTTTCCTGACAGAGGAGTGTGTCTGGGGTCCAGTGGAAGGGACGTGTGAGACAGAGGTCCTGCCTTGGCATCTCCTGCACCCTGCAGGGTTACTGTGGCTTGGCCGCCTTCACCTGTCCTCCGGGCAGAACCAGACCCTGAGTGATGTCAGCCAAAGTCTCAGCCTGCTCTGCGCCTTCTCACGTTGGCAATGGCTGGGTGTCCTGGTGGAAGTGTGGGATCTGGGCTTACACAGTGCTGCTCTTTCCAGCTATGTCAGCATAAGGAAACTACTGGCCCCCTCTGTGCCTCAGCTTCCTTATCTGTGCAATGGGATAATCAATAGCACTGTTTTCATACGGTTGTTGTAAGGGGTCAATGACACTGTCCATGTGGAATGCTGAGAACAGTTCCTAGCCCACAGAAAATGTTCAGTAAATGCTGGCTATTATTAAAGGTGCTAAATTTGCTCTTTGTGACGCAAAAGCAAGAACCAAAATAAACTGGATGGAACGACTCTCTGAAAGATGTCAGCTCCATAAAATACTTGCTGGCAAAGGGGCAAAGAAGTAGTAGACTTGCTCCTGCTAGTGTCACCCAAACTTTTGGAGGATAGTCACATTCACGAGTGCCAGGAGGGCCACCATCACCAGAGGACAAGCTGCCCCCTTGACCTCTCAGGCTATTCTCAATCACAGGGCCTACAGAACACATGGAGATGGTTCTCATGGTCTTTGAGACATGGGTACAGTCACTTCTTTCTCTTCTCTGTTGTAAACCTAACTTAAAACAAGAGCATACTCAGGAGGTAAAAGTATGAGAGTTGTGGTTTGAGGCTAGCTCAGACAAAAGCATGAGACTATCCTGTCTTCCACAGGAGGGAAGGGAGCAGAAGGATTTACAGAACTTACCCAAGGCCACAGAGCTAGAAAAGGATAGAGCCAAGCTCTCTGGGGTTACCACCACAGAGACAGCTACCAGTTGAGCTGAGTCCATCTTCTTTCAAAAGTCCCTGGGTTAACAGGTGAGGCAGGACAGGAGGGCTGAGTGAGAGAGACAGAGTTAAAGGGCAGGAGTCTGCTGGGCCTACAGAATGTAAGTCATGCATGAGGAGCTGATGGGTGCCTTGAAACTTACCCAGTTCTCCTAAGAGGCTGAGATCTAGCTAGGTGAACCGGTTGGTCCCAAATCCCAGAGCAAATTAGTGGCAGAACCAGGCTAAGAGAATATGTCCTGGTTTCCAGCCCAGCGATCTCTGTTAAGTATCTTGTTCCATCTGAGTCATTTTCTCCTACAGCGTGAGATTTACAAAGGATGCTAAGGGTCCTTGCTCATCACTGAAGTATGCCACGGGTTCTTCATGGTGAAAGGTAAGGTAGACGCCGTGAGTCTGCCTCAGACACGTATTTACCTGCTGCTGCCAACTCCCCTAGGCTGACCAAAAGCAGACTGAAGCCTCCTGGGACTTAAGCGCGAACTTCAGGGCATTAACCTTGGTTTAAAAGCCATCCGTGTTCCTCTGTTCTCTACGCTAATCCCTGATACATGTGAGCCCGTCTTGTGGTATCATCCTGTTAGCACAGTGTTTTGAGACACTGGCAGAATGGATATCAGAGCTCATTGTCTCTTCAAGATATGTCTTCAATATTTCCGTTTGTGCTGGTTGAGGGGGTGTCAGACCTTATAATCCCAGCTACTTAGGAGATGGTCAGGGGACATATGATTCAAGGCCAGCACTGGCTGGCCCCAGATAAATACATAAGACCCTACCTAGAAAAATAACTGGAGTGTGATACAAGTGGTAAAGTGCTTGGCTAGCAAGTGTGAAGCCCTGAATTCTGACTTTAGTACTTTTTATAGTTTTTCCCATCTATATAATCTCATATTCATAATCTGTATCTGTCTACTCAATGTATTTATACTATACTGCTATACATCTTGGAGCCCAGCAATCTGAGTGGATGACAATTGTTCTGTCATGAATGAGAGCTCTGTATGCTGTTAACTGTCACCTGCCTTTCCACATCCCATGTGCAGAACCCCAGGCCCCAGGGGGAGAGATCTGGAATCAGAATGGCCAGGTGGAGGGAAAGGGGTCTATGGGAGCTTCTCAGCTTTAAGGAGCAACAGAATCACCCTGGGGAGGTGGAGATACAGGTAGAGAGTTTGTTAAACACATAAACTCTCAGACTCCAGCTCCCAAAGGTACAATGTGGGAATCCATAAATTTGTATTTAATTTTTTGTTGGTTGTGGTCCTTGAATTCTGGGCCTGGGTGCTGTCCCTGAGCTCTTCAGCTCATGGCTACCACTCTATCACTTGAGCCACAGTGCCACTTCCTGAATTTGTACTTTAACGATCTCCCAGGGACATTGGTCCACAGGTGGACTTTTGGGAAATACGGCTTACAGGTAAACTTCCAACTTGCAGACCCAACTTAAGGCCATTCCCCAGCCCAGGACTTTCCCCCAGGTCCCGTGAGGTCTGCAGTAGTGGGGCTGGTCTCCACCCTCTGGGTCTCTCAACAAGGTTAGCATCTTGCCTGACAGTGATATTGAAGTCAAAGTTTAATGTTCTTGGCCTCTCGGACGGGCCTAGCTGGCCTGGAAACCCCAGCTTGTTCTTAGATTAACTCATCTTACAGTTGGACCCAGGATTTCCTTCCCCTGCATCTTCCACCATCTTCCACCTCTGCCATGCAGGTAGCTTACGTAAGCAGTCATTTCAATAGCTGTTTGATGTTCCATTTTCCCCAGATCAAAGTTCACCAGCACAATCCAGATAGAGGTCTTTTCTTTAACCCACTGGAGCCCCGCACTTTGGGATGCAAGCTCCTTTTGTGTTCCAGACAGAATAAGAAGGAATCCAGCACCAGCCTCAGGCTCCAGGGCCACAAGAGAGGCCTGCCTGGGGCCCTCCCTCCCTCTCAGCATCCTTCCCCTTCCAGGAAAGAAAGTTGGCCAGCCCTGCCCAATTCTAGGGTTTGCTCCCATTTTGGACAAACATATTTATCTATGAAGGATGAGTGGGCCTGACAACATTCCAATAGAGCTTGCTAAAGTCTGTGCCAGGAAGAGGGCTGTCAGGACACCCCGAGGTCACTGGGGGACAGAAGAGGGAGGGGAGGAAGGACATAACAGGCATAGAACACGAAGGTGAAGAAACCCAGTCCGGTTGAGGTGTTCTGTTGCAGGAGCTATTCCATGTTGAGTGGCATTCCAGTAACAAGCTGTCCCCAACCTCTGGCACTTGCTCATTTCTTTCCCCTCAGTTCTTACTCTGGCTCTGCTTTGACATGGCCCTTCAGAACATCTGGATAAACAGTCCTGGGCTGCCCTGCACTGTGCAATGTGGCCTGGCAGAGTCTGCTTTTTAACTTCTGATCTTATCTGGTTTATAAAGTCCATATGGAGAGAGAGGGAAAGAGTGTGGAGGGAGCAGAGAAACTCAGGGGACTTCAAGGACAGGTTGATTCTGGCAGACATGGTCACCTTTTTGGGTCTGGAGTTTTCTTGCCCCTTTCTATTGCTCGTAGAGCCTCAGTGGTTCAGCCGGTCTGCTGACGTGAGAGCAATGCCAGGAGCATTTAGTAGGTTACAACTGAAAACTGAACTTGACATTGAGACTGACATTGCTACCAACTCCCACAGCAGATTGTGACCTCTGCCCTCCACCTGACAGACAGACCACATCTAACCTGTCAGAGACCAGAGGGTGGAGACCATCCCCACTGCTGCAGACCTCATGGAACCAGGGGAGTCCGGGAGTCCTGGGTTGGGAAATGGCCTTTGGCCCTAAGTCGGGTCTGCAAGTTGGAGGCTAACCTGTAAGCCGTATTTCCCACAAGGCCACCTGCAAACTAATGTCCCTGGGAGATTTTCACTTTTGGACCTTTGGAAGCTGGAATCTGAGAGTTTATGTGTTTAACAAACTCTCTCCCTGTATCTCTACCACGCCAGGGTGATTCTGTTGCTCCTTAAAGATGAGAAGCTCCCACAGACCCCTTTCTCTCCACCTGGCCATTCTGACTCCAGATCTCTCCCCCTGGGGCCTGGAGCTCTGCACATGGGATGTGGAAAAGCAGGTGGTATTTGATAAGTTACGAGAGCTCTCATTTATGACAGAGCAATTGTCAGATGGCTGGGTTCCAGGATGTGTAGCAGTAAAGGTTCTCCCTGGGCACCAATAGCTCATGCCTGTGACCTGAACTACTCAATGGGGTTGAGATCTAGAGATCATGGTTCAAAGCCAGCCCACACAGGGAAGTCCATGAGATTCTTATCTTCAGTTAACCACCACAGAGCCAGAAGTAAACCTATGGCTCGTGTGGTAGAGACCTAGCCTTGAATGACAAAGCTAAGGTGCATTACCCTGGCCTTAAATTCAAGTCCCAGGACCAGCACAAAACGAACAGTAAAGGTAGGACAGAGAGAGCTAGAGAAGAATGGTGGACAGGATGATATTGATCAAGATTCCTTGGACTTATAAATGGAATTGAAACCCCTTTGTATAACTACTTAACGATAATGTTTTAAAAACCCAATACTGGCAAAAATGTTAAAAATAAAAATGTTCAAAGTTGAGAAAAGGAAAACAGAGCCAGTAGGAGATGGGTCTATACACATGGGAATATACAGTTCTCTACCTGCTTTCCTTTCTGTGGATCTGTTACCATGTATCTAACAAGTGCACCTGAAAGACTGGTCTACCTGGTTATAGGAGCTGTCAAGTCTCAAATCTGCAGACCAAGCAAGCTCGAAACTCAGGCAAAAGTTTGATGTTACAGATGTGCGTCAGGATTGCTTCTCCTGGAAATAAATACCAGCCTTTTCTCATACGGACCTGGACAAGGGCTATCGCTGTTAGTGAGGAGAATCTCCTGTTACTTAGCTCACTGATTATAGTTTTTAACCATATCTACCACATACCTTCACAGCCACACCTAGACTGCAGTTTAGCACAATTACTGGGTGCTCAGTGGATATCCACGGGAATCCTTAAGTGGTAGAACTGTAGAGGAAGAGGAGATAACTCTACAGCTGATGGCCAAAGCTGGCTTCAGAGAGAAAACTGAAAGCACCCACCCCATACCTCCAGCTAGATAGAATATCTTTAAGCCACCGAAGTCAGGGCTTGGCTTCAAGTGTGAAGAGACACTGTGTCAACAGCGATGGCCTTTCCAAATCCTGAGGGATTTTCTGTGTTGTCCCGCTTCTAGTCTTCCAATCTTTCATTAAGATGAGTGTTTAGAAGTACCCGAGGTAAAGCTTTGACTTTAAACAAGTAATTATCCTAGGTGTGCCTCTTTCCTTACAGGTAGTTCTAAAAGAGATAAGCAGAGAGGGGCCCTTGACTGAGGGGGAACAACCTGTCTCTGCAGGTTGGGGTTCAGTCTCTGAAGGCAGGCTGCCGCTCACTTTGTTCCTGCTGTCACCTGTCAAATTTGAGGGACAGGGCTTTTGTTCTGGGCACAGAACCCACACATTTTCGAAGGGGTCCCTCACTGATTAGCCAATCAATTAAATACCTCCTTTACAGAGTTTAGGAGAAAATAATACTATATCATTTAGCAGACAGCAGGGGGTTGTTGGATTCAAGAGCCATTATGATAGGAAGTTGATAGATTAATAGTTATTTTCTTCATGCTTATAGCACTTGCTATAGCACTAATTAGACCACTGGGTTGGAAAGTCATTTCTGAGAGGCTTCTCTAAGACAGCAGGCTGGCCAGGAGGAGCATTCTGCAGCCACCGAGTCTAGATTCAGATCCTGCCTCCACAACTTAAGATACATGTGACTGGGTCAAATTTCACACTGACCTAGTTGTAGGGCCTGAATGGCACACAAAAGGCGCATAAATCAGTGCTTGGTCCATAGTTTTAGGATCAAGTTTGGGGTTCAGGAAGCAAGCCCAGAGTCTCCATTTTAACAATCTTCCCCATGGGTTCTGGTTCAAGTGCTTAATCACTCCAAGTCAACCCCCAACTAAGCCAAACTTGCTCGTTGGCACCACAGGGCACTGCTTTTTTGTTTTTGTTTTTGTTTTTGCAAGTCCTGGGGCCTGAACTCAGGACCTGAGCACTGTCCTTGGGCTTTCTTCAAGACTAGAGCTCTACTTCTTGAACCATAGCACCATTTCCAGCTTTTCTATGTATGTGATACTGAGGAATCGAACCCAGGACTTTGTGCATGCTAAGCAAGCACTCTATCACTAGGCCAAACCCCAGCCCCAGGGCACTGGTTTATAAACTACTCAGTGTAGGAGAGAGCCAGCCGCTGGTACTACTTCACACTCTTAGACTGATTGTATCACAGGAAGGATGCAAGCCATGTGTTTCCTAGCAACAAGATGGTACTGGGGATGACAGAGGAAGCATCTTGACCATGCCATAGAGTATCCAGTCTATCCCCCAGCCCAGCTCTGGTGTGTGGGGAAGTAGACTCTGCAGCCATGACCCCCACCTTCCACTCATTTCAGGAATACCTGCTCTGGGGCTCTTTGTACCCCCATCCTCTCTCCTGCTCTGCTTTTTCCCCTTTTGACTTTTTATCAAAATTCCTTCCTTTCTGCCAAGGCTGATGGATGTTTGCATTCTAACTTGCCCCGGAAATTTGATTCACCCAGTGACCTAAAGATCTCCCACCAGTACCTATCTCTTAAAGGTTCCACTACCTCCTATTCTGGGAAGCAAGCCTCTAGCATATGGGATCCACCATCCCATCACCATCATAACCCCCACTATCACTACCCCTGATTCACTACCCAGTACCCCTACCATCAACCACAGTACCACCACCACCACCACCATCATCATTAGTAATAACAGCATCGTCACCATTCTTCCAAACACACCCTTAGAAGGCCGAACCATAGCATCCTGTGTTAATCAGGTTCCTAGAAGGCAGGGAAGGGATTACATGGCTTGGTCCAGATGTCATCTCACCCACACCACAAATATGTAAATGAGTAACATGGTACCATGGAAACCAGCAAGGAGAACTCAGAGCCCACAAAGGTTTCAGCCAAGGTTCAGGTCTTCCGGAAATACAAGAAATATCCAAAAAAATTCTTCAGTGGTGGACATCTGTGAATGCACATGTGGGAGAAGGGGCCAGATGCAGGGAGGTGTCGTGTAGATGGCCTAGTGGCATTCTTTAGAGCCCACTGGAGGCCATGTGAATGTTCAAGAAGGCCCTGCCTCCCACATCTGGGCACACGGTTCAGCTTAAGCCTGAGTTGTCATATGTCCCAGGGTTGGAACCTGAAATGGCTTTGGGCCAATTGTTTGATTCTCGGTCCCACACCACACTGCTGGGACTGACTACATTCAAGGGGATTTTCAGTGCATCTTTTGGGGTCACATGTCAGGAGTCTTTCATCTGAGACCAAAGCCTATCTCTTCAGCATTTACTGGCATCTAGCTTTGGTGTGAGACTGCAGAATCTCTTCTTCTACCACCTCCTCCTCCCTCTCAAGCAATTTCTTCTCCTCACTCCTTCCCACTTCTTCCTCCCTCCTCCCTTGGGCCCCCAGTTCCAATACTTGAGAGGGGAAGTCACGCACATGAAGAGTTTGGAGGGGATTAGTCAGTAGAGCCAAATCAGATGGTTAGTTCTGTGAGGCAGAGGGATAAAGTCACATCCTTCACTTCAACCTAGAGTAAAATTAACTCCAGATGGCTTAAAGAATTAAATAGAAAAACATGAAGCCATTAATGGAGAAACTTCAAAGGTACGATGGGGTCAGGGGATGAACCATAGAAGAACTTTTCCAACAAAAAAGCAAAAAAAAAAAAACAACCCCCCCCCCCAAAAAAAAAACAACCCACAAAGATGCAGCTTGCTTGGACCAGATACATAGAAACACAGACTTTCCCCATCCCAGAAGGACAGCCTGGAAAAACCAAAAGGTGAATTGCAAAGTTGGCATCATTTATAATAGGCATCTGTACAATAGTAAAAATATTGCTAGTCTTTAAAGAATTCCTAGCTGGGCATGGAGGCTCACGCGTACCCAGGAGCCTGAGATCTGAGGATCACAGTTAAAAGCCAGCCTGGCATTAAAGAACATGAGACTCATCTGCAATTAATCACTAGAAAATGGGATGTGGGACCGTGGTTCGAAGAGTAGGATGGTAGCCTTGAGCTGAAGACTCAGGAACTGCCCAGGCTCAGAGTTCATGCCCCGTGCCCCACACACAAAAAAAAGAATTCCTGCAAAAATAAGAAAATTGGAAAAAGAAAAAGCAAAATAAGGCAAGAAAGTGAGTGTGCATTTCACACAAGAAATCAAACGGAAATGTTCATGAAAATAATATAAACATCTGGAAATTAAACCATCGTCAAGAAAATACCTTTACTTATTTATTTATTTATTGCCAGTCCTGGGGACTGAGCGCTGTCCTTGGGCTTTCCTCAAGGACAATTACTCTACCACTTGAGCCACAATACCACTTCTGGCTTTTCAATGTATGTGGTACCAAGGAATTGAACCCAGATCTTAATGCCTGCTAGGCAAGTGCTCTACCACTAGGCTATACTCCCAGCTCCTAATATACCATTTTGAGGATCAAAATCAGCAAATATTTTGGCTAACTCATTTTCCTAAGGATGTAATTGTAATCACACTAGTCTACTGCCATAAATTAGAGCAGCCTTTCTAGAAAAACATTGAAAATGTCTATACAAGATAAACTATTGCTTTTTTTTGAGATACTAGAACTTGAGTTTGAACTTGGGGCCTTATATACTCTTACCCACTTGAACCCCACTCCTAACCCTTCTTGCTTTTGTTATTTTTAAAATAGGGTCTCATGTTTTGCCTGGGCTGGTCTGGACTTGGATCTTATTTATGGTTCCTGCATAGCTGGTATGACAAGCACATACCTCCGCACCCAACGTTTGCTTGGTCTACTCTCAAACTGGTATCTTCCTAATCTCAAGGATTCTAGGTGTGAGTTACCGTGCCTGGCCAGTGAGTAGGAATTCCCACATTTGGAAGGTAGTCAAAGGAAATAGTGAAAGATTTCAAAGCGCTGATAACATTGTTAAAGACATACACACTGAGCCTTTTGGCTCTACCACTTTTTCGGCTTTTTTGGTGTTTAATTATTGCAAATGTCAGATTACTGTAGTGAATACCTAAGGCAACTGGCTTATATAAAGGTTCTGCTTGGGTAACTGTTCTAGAAGCTCCAGTTTATGAGCCTAGACTCCCTTGCTTAGGCCTCTGGAGGGGAGCTGATGGCAAAAGCAGCAAACATGAGAGCAAAATCCCTTTCTGCCATCTCTGTCTATCACCTGTCAATCTCTCTCTAGTTTTCTATCTATGTCATCTCTTCTGCTATACTTTATTGAACAGGCCAGGAGACTGTTTAAGGGCAGCAAATTCTGCAAGGTGTGGTTGGATGAACATTCTCCCGGGCTTCGCACTTAACCAGTTTAGCAAATGTTTTGGAACTGTAGACTGGTTGGCAACTAATATATCAATGTCAGAAATGTGTATTTCTTAAGCTGAGCAATAGCTATTAAAGGATGGTTCAAAATTTGCACCTCTCATTTGACACCAAGTGTCACTGACCTGTCTACACATCTTTAAATAGCTACTTTTACATCCGTCACTCCCAGAGACAACCACGATTAAAACATCAACATTCAACTTACCATCCTCTCCAACAGAGCAAATAGAATCAATACCTTGAAGCTTCATTGTTGTCCAGGCTTCAGACTTGCTTTGGTGAGTGAAACTCGAGTTAGGGTAAGTGTTTTGGCTCCAAGGCAAAGCATTTCTTCACAATCAGATCAGTGTCTATCATAGATCAGCAGGAAGGATGAAGAAGCACAGACAGGGGGAAGGAGAAAATGAAGACAGGCGGAAGTCATCACGGCTGTGGCGGGAGATGGGGGCTACCCTGTAGGGAGAGGGCAGCATGGAAACGTGGTGGGGTCAGTGAAATTTGTTCTCCCCTCTGTGAGGCCCTCTCTGCAGCACCCACCAAAGGAGCAGAATTGTGCTCCTCCATTTTCTCTGCTGTCATTTCTATCGTTAACCTCTCCCTGTTTGCTGGTAATTGTCAAAATGCAAAACTCAAGTGTATTCAACATGAACACATTCCCTGTTCCCCAGCTCCACGCTGCACCATTCACATCTCTCTCCTGAGCTCTCCTCATCCTTTGCCTCTAAATGCTGCAAACAAACCACTTACCTTTGCCATCTACCCTTTTTTACTTCCTACTCAAGTCCCAGCTCTCACTCGGTCTTTATCTTCTTCCCTTGGTGTCAGTCAGCTTTCCATGACTAGAACGAATGTCTCAGATCCATCCACTGAAAAAGAAGAAAGGTTTACCTTTGGAGGTTTCAGCTCTTGACAGCGGGGCTTTGGGCCTGTGGCAGCACAGTGTATCACAGCTGGAGCGTGGCCTCTTCCCTTTATGACCAGATGTGAAAAAGAGGAAGAAGAAGGGGCTGAGATTCCAAGGACTCGCCTCAATGACCAATGTCTCCTACTAGATTCTACATTCCATTGAGCTGGGAAGGAACCCTTTAACACACGGGCCTTTGGGAACAGTCATCCAAAACCTAGCGACTGGACGTTCCAGTAAATCTCTTAGGGCCACCACTAAATCTCCCTGAGGAATCTCTCCTCACCACACATGCCCCATCTCCGTAGTGTGGCCCACTGTTGACCTGTCCATCGATGCTTCTGGATGCATTCTTCTCCTTCAGTGAGTGCTTGAAGTATCTTTAGTCTCTTCCCATCTCTATGGCTCCTGCACAGGATCTCTGCCCTGCACACAGGTTGATGTGCCCAAGAGTTGATGCGTGGCTCTTTCCCTCTAGTCAGTCCAGGCCAGAGCTCCTAAATCCTGTACCTGGAACTTTATAATACACACAATTCCAAAATCATATACCTGATATACTGGTGTGTATGTGTGTGTGTGTGTGTGTGTGTGTGTGTGCTGGTATTGGGGCTTGAATTCAGGTCTTAGGTGCTGTTTTTTTTTGCCCAAGGCTGGCATTCTACCACTTGATCCTCAGATCCCTCTTTGGGTTTTTGGTGATTAATTCGAGATATAAGTCTCGAGCTAGCTTTGAGCAGAGATCTGCGAATCGCTTAACAAGCTAGGACTATGGATGTGAGCCACCAGCACCCAGCCAAATCCTGATTCTCAAGGCTCTAAAACGTGGCTCATTTTTCTGTCTTACCAAAACTCCCAAGCTAGAAAATGATGTCCTTCTTCACACCATATTCGACCAGAGACGAACTAGTGCTTTAACAGAAACTATTAAGTTACTCTATCTACATCTTTCCTGGGCCCATATCTTCCTACCACGTTTACCTCTGTCACTTTGGTACAAACTTGTTTCTATGAAGGGTCAAATAACCAAATATTTTAGACTTGGAAACCATATGGTCTTTCTTGTAACTCTTCATCTCCACCATCATATCCAAAGCAGTCTAGACTATTTGTAAATAAATAAGTGTGACTGTGTTCCAACACCACTATTTATAGACATTGAAGTTTGAAATATATACATATATATGTGTCTATATGTGTGTGTATTCAATGCTAGAGATGGAACCTAAGGCCTTTTTACCTATGAGAAGCACCAAGCTACAATTCCAATACCAATTTACTCTTACAAATATATGTTTTTATTCCTTCTTCTTTTTTTTTCTTTCTTTTTTTTTCAGTCATTGTACTTGAACTCTGGGCCTGGGCGCTGTCACAGAGTGCTTCAGCTCAAGGCTACTGCCCTACCCCTGGGCCTGGGCATTATCCCTGAGCTCTTCAGCTCAAAGCTACCACCCTGCTCCTGGAGCCACAGCGCCACTTCCTGTTTTCTAGTGGTTAATTGGAGATGAGAGACTCAGAGACTTTAGTGCCTGGGCTGGCTTTGAACCGTGATCCTCAGATCTCAGCTGAGAGTAGCTAGGATTACAGGCGTGAGCCACTGTGCCTGGCCTCTCATTATTTCAACCATTAAAAAGCATACACTATATCCACAGCTTGAGGGCGGTATAAAAACAATTGCAGAGCAGGATGCCAGTGTTTCACACCTGTAATCTGTGGAGCCCATCACATCAGGGAAATGGAAACCTCTGCTGTAGAAAAGGAGGCCTAACTCGAGGCCCAGTGCTCACTTCCTGGTCTTGGGACCGCACCTGGCTGAAATGGTGCCTGCTGCCTGGTTGGAAGGTATGGGTGTGGTTTGTGACATAAAGTAAGGCCACCTTTAGGATAGGCCCCGAACCCTTCCGCCCTCCCGGACAGCACATGTAGTGAGAGGAAACACGTGGACCTCCCCCGCCCTACCCACCTTTGTGCTGATAGGCTCCTGCACCCTATATTAGCTGAATGGACTTCCTCAGTAAACCAGTTCCTGCCTTGACGGGTCTCCCTGTTGCGTCTGATTGTCCTTCCGTGAGGGAGGGCTGGGTGCGGGAGGTCAGTCGGCCCTCTCCTTTCTCGGCTTGTCCTGGTCAGGGCGTGTTCTCTCTATTCTTCCTGCAGGTCTGAAGGGACCAAGGACTAAAAACCCCGACAGTAATCAAGGAAGCTACTCAGAAGGCTGAGATCTGAGGATCACAGTTGGAAGCCAGCACCGGCAGAAAAGTCTGTGACACTCATCTCCAATTAGTTACCAAAAAACCACCAATAGAGCTGTGGCTTAAGTGGTAGAGTGCTAGCCTTGAGTGACAAGTGAAGGGCAGCTCCCAGGCTCTAAGTTCAAGCCCCACTACTCACTCATATACACGAGTGAAGAATGGGTAAGTCTCCCCGTCATAGCTCCCATCATTACTCCACCATGCATGAACTGCCAGTTTGCTTTGGTGTCTGAAAACTTGCTGAATGAAAAGGAGCCATTTTTTAGGGAGAAAGATAAGTTGGGGGTAACATTTTGGATGTGTGTGGCTGGAATTCGGTGGCTGGTGGGCAGCAAGAGACTGGCTTTGAGTAGGATGTTAGACTACCCACACAAACCCATGCAGCAGGATGGAAAAGGACCGGAGGCCAGCTGAACAAGGCTGGAGGATGGGCCGACGAGCGCTTGTGCACACATGGGCCCCAGACTGCATCCCAGTGCGCCTCGAAGGATCCCGTCCCCACCTTGAGGCGAGGAGAATGGCTGTGATGAACTCGTGGGGGAGAAAAATATTATGACACTTGATTTTTGCAGCAGAGCTTGGAGCCCTGTCCCTGCCACCGGCAGCCGCATGGCCGTAGCAGCCGCACACCAGCTGACACTTCAGCAGCTCCGAGTGGGAGTATTAGGAAAACAGACCCAGGACTGAGGCAGCCAGCATCTGGTTTGCATTTCAGACATCAGGGTCACTGAGAGGATTACAAAAATAAAGGGGGGAAGCAAGCCCGCCCCTGGAAGGCTGGGCAGGCCCTGCAAGGGTGGGCGACGCTGCAGGCAGAGGGCATCTGCCCATCTTCCTCCTGGAGACGTCCCTGGCTTTGACGGGAAGTGTGGTGAGTGAAAGTTTCACCATCTGGACCTCATTCAGGAAGCTTCCTCTGCCTTTGTCTCTGGCTTTCATCAAGTGAACCCAGCCCCTTCGCCTCTTCCTGCACTTCCTGCCCTCCTCCGAGAGCTCCCCATCAATCTGTGCTCCCAGGCAGGAAACCAGAATGGCCAGGGCCTCTGGGTCTGTTCCCCAGCCCCTAAAAGCCGACAGAAGTAGGAATTCAGGAATAGTCAATCCTGAAGCCTGGGAGGCAGCAGAGGAGCCTGAGCACTGAAGCAACCCAGCCTGGAAGCCAGAGTGTGGCTGAACAGGGTCTATGGCTCCGCTCTGCCCTACACGTCCAGCCAGCATGAATGGGTCCCTGAAAGGCTGCTTTATTGTCACTGCAGTCAACATCGCAGGACTTGAAGGGCAGGAATCTGGCAGACACATGGCTTAAGCAAACCAAAGCAAAATGCAGAATGAACATCCTCGTGGATGAATGCAGTCACTAGCTTTCCTTCACTATAACAAAATACCTGAGCTGGTCAATTTGTGAGGAGTGAAGTTTTGTTGGGGCTCATAGTTTTGGAAGTTCCAGTTCATGATTGATGGCACCCATTGCCTTGGGGCCTGTGGCAAGGTAGCACTTCACAGTCAAGCAAAACGGCTTATCTCATGGCCAGAAAGCAAAAAGAAAGGAAGAAGAATAGATCAGAGTCCCACTGCCATCTTTAGAGCCAGGAATCCAATGACATAAAGACCTCCCACCAAGCCCCTCTCCATTTTCTTTCCAAGTCCCACCTCTTAAAGGATCTGCCACCTCCCAACAACACCTGGGAATCCAGCCTTTACCACCTGAGTCTTTTGGGAGACATTTCAGATCTAAGCTATAGAAATGGACAGTGGGTAAAATTATGTGTTGGCTTGAATGCAAAATATGTATATTTCTCCAAAATATAGGTCTAAGCCCTAACTCTCTGCCTTGCTGGCAGAGATGTAAGTAAGTGATGGTCTTGAAATGAGCACATATTAGATTTAGAGTGGTTTGTAGATCCAATAACAAATATTCTTATGAGAGAAAAAAAGGAAAGTTTTCAGGCCGGGAGTTTGGCCTAGTGGTATGAGTGCTTGCCTAGCATGCATGAAGACCCAGGTTCTATTCCTCAGTACCACATACATAGAAAAAAGCCAGAAGGGGCCGGGAGTTTGGCCTAGTGGTAGAGTGCTCGCCTAGCATGCACGAAGACCCGGGTATAATTCCTTGGTACCACATATATAGAAAAAAGCCATAAATGGTGCTGAGGCTCAAGTGGTAGAGCTCTAGCCTTGAGAAAGTCCAAGGACAGTGCTCAGGCCCTGAGCTCAAGCCCAGGTTTGGAAAAAATAAAATTGCTCATACAGAAAAAAGCCAGGAGTGGTGCTGTGGCTCAAGAGCTAGAGCTCTAGCCTTGAGAAAGCCCAAGGACAATGCTCGGGCCCTGAGTTCAAGGATGGGCAAAAAAAAAAAAAAAGAAAGAAAGGAAAATTTTGTGTAATAGTGAATAGCTATAATCCCAACACTTGGGTGGCAGAAGCAAGAAGATTCTGAATTCAAAGTCAATCTGTAGTTACAGTGAGGGGGGGAGGGAAAGACACAGAGACAGAGACAGAGACACAGAGATGGGGGGAGGAGAAAGGGAGGAGGAGGAGGAGGAGAAAAAGAGGAGGAGAAGAAAGAAGAAGAGAAGGAGGAAGAGGAAAAATTGAGAGAAAAAGAAGAGGGAGAAAATTAAGAGAGGAGAGACCCATTGAACAAGGCCCTATGCCAACATACAGAGATCAGTGATTTGTTGCCACAGCCAGAGAATTTGTGGCACTGCCAGAAGCTACAGAAAAGAAAGGGGGACTCTTCTCTAGCTCCAGAGGGATCCCAGCCCTGCTGGCATTATCTTGTTTGGGATTTCTGGCCTCCAGAATTAACATTGTAATAGACTCTTAGAAGACTTTCGGAAGTCATTTTCGATGTTAAAAATCCAAGGTCAATATTTTTTTCGAAAAAGCCATCATCAATCGTACTTACATGTACCTATACTAAATTAAATAAAATAAATAATAGTAAATAAAATAAAAATAAATTAAATTAAAATTTTTAAACTATACAATGAGATCAAATCAGAGGGAGTTTCAGAAAAACATTCACAGGACTGAGTATCCTAATACTTAAGAATAAATATAACAAAAGATAGGTAAGACTCCCCAATGGAAAAGCAGAAAATATTACTAAGACAAACAAAAAGCCAAACACCAGTAGGTCACACCTATAATCCTAGCTACTCAGGAGGCCAAGAACTGAGAATTGCTGTTTGAAGCCAACCTGGACTCAAAAGTCAGAAGTAGTACTGTGGCTCAAGTGGTAGAGCATTCAACTCGAGCAAAAAGAAGCTCAGGGGTAGTACTTAGGCCCAGAGGTCAAGCCCAGGCCGAGCACACACACACACGTTTAAATAATCAAAGTAGAATTTTAATATGCAAAGATATCAATTCTTCCAAATGATTAGTGCAGTTGCCATGCAGAGTGAATGCAGCTCCAGTCAACATCTTGGTTAGCGCTGGTGAAAACTGGGAAGGTGGTTTTCATTTTGAAAAGCTTTTTCATTTAGCTTTCTCACTCAAGGTTAGTGCTCTGCCACTTCAACCATGGCTCCATTTTTTTTTGGCTTTTTAATGGTTAACTGGAGAAGAATGTCACAGACTTTCTTACCCGGGATGGCTTCAAACTGTGATCCTCAGATCTCAACTGCCAGCCAGGATTATAGGAGTGAACAACAATAAGTTGGTTGGTAATTGTATATTGAAGGGAAAAAGTTCAAGCATAGCCAAATGAACAGCAGCATAGATGGAGGCTTAGCCTGACAGCAATAGAGAGGTATCGTGTTATTGGCACAAAGAGAAAATAACGAATAAAACAGAACAGACCATCCAGGCATACAAGTATCACAAGCAGATGTGATTTATAACAAAAGATGTACAGAACAGAACAGAGGGGAAATAGAGGCTTGCCCATAAAAGGCTGTGCCCTGGTTTGACTTTGTTCTCTCCTCTCTGAGACTCATGTTCAAGTTTATGACAACTGTGGTAATTCTGGGAGGTGTATCTCCTATGAAGTGATTGGGGGATTAAAAGAAATCATGCTTTTCTTGTAGGACTGGGTTCATTCTCACAGGACTCTTTCAGTTACCTTAAAAATGGGTTATTGTTACAAAGCAAAATCATGCATCGTGTCTGGCCTTTTCTTCCCCTAGCCACTTTATTTCTTGACTTGAAGCTCCCTGAAAAGGCTGCCTCATCTTGAACTTCCCAACCCCAGGAACCATGAGGGAGCAAGACTCAATAGCTCATGGTGGCCAAAAGGCCTGAACTTCAGCATTCACCCATACCACCTTCCCTGTGGCTTCTGTGACCTTCAGCAGACGCAGCCCAGCTCCGAGAGTGCTCAGGTGGCCTGCACCAGGCTGCGTGACCTGCAGCCCCATGGGCTCCCATGCATGGGCTCATCTGTTGTGTTTCTAAGCCTGGCTCACAGGCCCAACCCAGAGCTCTGCCTAGAGCTGTCACTGCCTGTTATGTGCTAGACACTGGTCTAGGCACTTTACTTGACCACATGAGCAATTATGCAGGGTAGATATCAATTAGTAGCATTTTTTTATCTTCCAGATGTGAAAACGGAAATACAGACACATTAAGAAACTCAGCCTCGACAGACACTGCTGGCTCACATCTGTAATCCTAATCCTAGCTACCCGGGAGGCTGAGATCTGAGGATCATGGCTTAGAGCCAGCCCTAAGCAGGAGAGTCGGAGACTTTTATCTCCAATTAAGTACCAAGAAAGCTAGAAGTCGATTTGTGGCTCAAGTTCTCTAGAATACATGGTATTGCAGTTCACTGCCCTAACCACTGTGCTCTACAATGTCAGACAGTGAGGTGTCTCCGAAGTGCAGCCACAGATAACACCTCTGAGACAGAGACGGGTGCACAAAGGGAAAGGCAAGGGCTTCCAAAGTGGAAGCTGGTGAGATTCTTCCTCCCTGGCCCCCCTGGCAGCTTCTCAGCAGCAGGCTGGGGCTGCAGTGTCCAGAAGAAGCCTCAGTATCAAAGCTGCGTGCTGGACTTTGAAGCCTTGGCCCAGGCAAGCTTTGTCCTGGATCAGGCCCTGCTGAGCCCCGGTCAGAAGGTCCCGGCAGACACAGGAGCCAGCCAGCCCCACTCCTGCTCCGGTGCTGACCTTCAGATCTTGTCATCTCTGGATTGTCCTGTCCCACCATCACCGATTTCTGCTTCCTGTTTCTGTCTTTCCTTGCCACTCACTAGAATGTGAGCCCTAGAACGCAGGCTCCAGAAGGTGGATGAGCTCTAGAGAATGCGTTCTAGAGTGTGGGCTCTAGAAAGTGAGTTCTAGAATGCAAGCTCTGCAATGTGAGCTCTAGGGTCCATCAAGTTGATTTTTACATCATTGTACATCCTAAAAGAGCGTGGAAAACAGTACAGCAATTTATACACCAGTCTGGGCTTGTAATACTGTCTGAAGACCAATGTTGCATCATTAAATAACAACAGGTAACCCAGAAAAATCCACCGGAAGCTGAGATCTGAGGATCCTATTTTGAACTCAGTCCAGGCAGAAAAGTCCATGAGACTCTCGCTCCAATTAGCCACCAAAAGAACCCCGGAGTGGGGTTGTACTCCAGTGACAGAGCACTCGCTTTGCATGGAAAAGCAAAGGGACTGAAGGATTGAATCCTTGTTCTCCCGGGTCAAGCAAGAAACCAGGCACACATGAACAGGCTTGACCACATGCCTGTCTGCAGGCAGGTTACGCCAATCTAGACCTGGCTGTACATCCCATGATGGACCTAACAGAAATGCTGACCCCGGTCATGACAGCCTGATTTTTACTTCTTTGTTTCCTTGTTAAGCCCCATAGAAACCTGGCCCCCAAATCCAGTTCCTTGTACAACCTCCAAACCCGTGGAAAGGTCTGTGCCCCTCGCTGGTGGTCCTCGCCTGTTGATGATCGAGTCTGGCGTAGTTCTTTTCCATTCTCCTAACAGGGGCAGCACCTTGTCCATGTACTTTCTCTGAAGTCACGTGATGAACTCCTACTGGGATTCAGGCAGGGTCTCAGCTGTGGCCAGAAGGTTCCAGATGTCACAGCCTGGGAATGCCACAGGATAAAGATGCTGTACACTTCTGAAGGTTCTTCTCCTGGAAGCTCTTCATTCATGTGTTTCCTCCCCCCCGCCACACACACAACATATACTATATGGTTCAATTTCTTTCTTCAGACCTTTTGAAGCACACACTACGGTCCCCATCCACAGAGTAACTTTCCAAATCAAAAGACTTGTGATCTTTTGTCTACTTCAGATCTCCCATCATCCATGTGGTCTCTCTAGACATCGGGCAAGGTGTGGGCTTTTTGTGGTTTAAGCTAGAGGTTTTGATTATATTATCTTTCAGGACCTGTGTCATTAATGTGTGTTCAAGTATACCAGTATCCTCACCTGCATCTGGCCCCTGCTCCTCCTCCTGCTCCTGTTCCTGCTCCTGTTCCTGCTCCTGCTCCTCCTCCTCCTCCTCCTCCTCCTCCTCCTCCTCCTCCTCCTTCATCTGATGTTTTTGTTCATTGACTTGCGCTCTACCAACTGAGCCACAGATACAACCCCTCCTCCTTCATCTTTAAGACATTATTTCACTGTGTACAAAATTCTAGATTGGTGAGTTTTTTCTTTCCGCACCTGTATTTCTTTGCGTCCTCTTCTTGCTCACGTGCCGTCTTAACCTGCTTTCTGTTGCTGTAACTAAAACTCGGTATCCCTGAATGGGATGCCAGCACCTGGAGAGAACCCCTTGTCTCAGAGCATGAAGCATGCTTGCTGGAGCGGGCTCACTCTCCTAACAAAGCCATGCCTTCAGGGACCCATTTATTTCTTAATCACGAGTGGATCGTTGCATTCATCAGGGCAGCATCCCTCCAGCCTATTTCCCTCCTAAATCCCCATCTCCAAACATCATTGCCATAAGAATTTGAGGGTCGCTGGACCCTGTCACCTCCTATTTGTAATCCTATCCGCTTAGGAGGCCAAGATCTGAAGATAGCGATTTGAAGCCGCCAGCCTGGGCAGTTAAATCTGTGAGACTCTTATCTCCAATTAACCACCAAAAAGCAATGATTCAAGCAGCAGAGCACTGACCTTGGAGGGAAAAAAGCTAAGGGACAGCACCTAGACCTTGAGTGCAAGCCTTCAAGAACGGCACAAAGCAAAACTAATTGAGCTTCTACTTTCCAATATGTAAAATTAGGAGGATGCATTCAAGTAATATGTGGTTTCTGAAGAGAAGTCTGTTATGATCTGTCTTTGTTCTTTTACAGCTAAGGTGTCTCTCTCTCTCTCTCTCTCTCTCTCTCTCTCTCTCTCTCTCTCTCTCTCTCTCTCTCTCTCTCTCTCACACACACACACACACACACACACACACACCTCCCACTGCTCCTGAAGAATTTCCTCTGTGTCTTCGCTTTCTGTCTTTCAAGTGTGACATGCCTGGGTGTCAAGTTGCAATCGCATGCACAACTTTATGATGTCTGTGTTCTTTCGGAACTGAAGTGGGCATGCCTCTCTCTCCCACTCACCCCAGCCATGTCAGGAAATTCTAAACTAGAAAAATAGAAGGCTCCCTCCACATCTATAAATCTTTCCTTTCAGGGGAATGAATCCCTGACCTTTTTTTTTAATGGGATCCTGGAAATGCAAGCTGGGGTACCCTGTAGCCATTCGGCAGATCCCCAGACCCTGCAAAAAATGCCTTGACTTATACAGTGTTGTAGATTTCAACTTAGAGGCCCCTAAATTAAGCAAGTGAGCACATACACTTCTCAGGAGGGCAAACACAGGGAGACGGCCAGACATGGCACCTGGCCAATGAAGCTGTAGGCTTGCACTGTGGGTCTCGGAACCCAGGGGCTACAGAAACTCCTATCTGGATGTAGTAGGAGTTGGTTGTGGAGCAATGGCTGGCTTCCACTCAGTACATTTGTCAACACTTGCCATCAGGTCAACATTACTTGAGGGCCATGCTTATTGTGTATCCCCCCAGTTGTCCTGCATGTGCCCCAGCCAGAGGGGATATTGTCAGGTCAGGGTGACTGGCTGGGAAGTGCCTCGACCCTTCAAAAACACAATCAGAGGGAGGAGAATCCATGACAGTCAGAAGGAGGAGAGCCCAGAACAGTCAGAGAGAGGAGAGCCCAGCCCCTTCCCCACTGCACACACTTCTGAGTGTGATCCAAGACCTGACCCATATGTGATCCTGGGCGTTCCATGTGCACACCTGGAGTTCCTCACACTGCATCACACTCGTGTGCTCTAACACATGCTACACACACCTCCTCCCATACACACTTACTGGATCTACCCATACATTGTATACAATCCTCTTGGTACACAAGTTTTGTTGTTACTAAAAAGGTGATGTACAGAAGGGTTACAGTTACATAAGTCAGGAAAAATCTTTTTGGACATTGTCACCACAGAGCAAACATTCTGGAAGTCCCTGGAGAGAGGAAAGCCATTTGAATTTCTCTGAGCCTCTGGGTCCAGGCCTGCTTGTGGTCTGACTGTTATCAGAGGGGCTTCTGTGTCAATCTGCTCGGCTGGGATAGCCTTTTACACAAGCCCAGCAAGGCAGTGCTGTGTGTGTGTGTGTGTGTGTGTGTGTGTGTGTAGGGGGAGATCTTTATGGCTTAGAGGCCAGTGCAGGCTGGTGTAAAGACAGCAGAGCCCCTCCCATAACCTTGGGGCCTGCCCTGGTCCCTTGTGGGTGTTTCAGCCCTGATCACCTAGGTGACCAGATTGAGATTGTGTCTCTTGAAGCCCATGTTCTTTGAATCTCAGGCTTTCTCACGCTTTTCCTACCCTTTCCCTGCAACTCAGCTGTGGCTGCTGCTGTTTGGGAGACCCCAGAGGACAAATTAGAACCATTCACTGCTCCTTAATTCTGGCTTTCTTTCAGTAAGTAAATAAATACTGCGCTCCCTGCTCAAGGCGAGCTCAGCTGGCGGATGCAGCCGGAGTGCTCAGAGCTCAGGACAGGCGGGCTCCAGAGCTGGATAGGGCAGGGTAGGGACACAAGTTCAATCAAGAAACGGGCACAAAGGTAAGTGCTGACCATGAGCGGGCAGGGTGTCGGGAATGGCATGGTCTTGGCTTCAAAGCTCAGGGATGAGAAGGCACAGGACCGTGGGAGCCTCTGGCAGTTGTGTATTTATGGAGAGATAAAGGTGGAGACAAGGAGAATGGGCCGGGAGGTGCTTCTGGGGTGGAATGGGGTGAAGAGGTGAGGACATTGTGTCTCACAGCTCCACCCTCCTTGTTTTCCCGGGACACAGAGCCTTCCCAGGTCAGCCCTTTTCTCTCCAGTATGGTTCCCCAGATTCCCACCAGAAAGCTTCCTCCAGTTGTTTTTCTCTTTTCTCATTGCTCAGTCACTAGGCAGGGAAGGCCTTTCCCCGACACCCATCAAACATATCTCCCTCAATCTGGAGTCCTTCCCAGGGGAGCCATCGACCCAAACCAGCACCCCAGGGGACTGGCCCTTTTCCAAAGAGCAGGAAGATGCCTACATAAGAGAGGAACTAGGCCTTGGAGGCATTGCTTTAGATAAATTCGCCGAAATGAATGTCCAATCCAACGTGTTTTATTTTAAAATAATTTACAGATTTAGGCTTTGTTAATAAATTCTTTTCTTGTCCAGCATAGGGCTTCAACTCAGGGCCTAAGTGCTGTCCCTGAGTTTTTAGACTCAAGGCTACCATTCTACTATTTTGAGCCACAGTGCCACTTCCAGTTTTCTGGTGATTTCACTGGGGATAAAAGTCTCATTAACTTTCCTGCCCAGGCTGGCTTTGAACCATGATTCTCAGATCTCAACCTCCTGAGTAGCTAGGATGACAGGCCTGAGACACCAGTGCCCACTTGGTTACTAAATTCTAAGAATTAGAAGTGCAATCCACAGCACACACAGACCGTCCTGGCCTCTGGTGCGTCCAAAGACTAAAGGAAAAGGCTGGGAAAGAGAAAAGTGAAGAGCTGATTCAAAGGAGGGCTGTTGGTATCAGTGATATCTGACAAGCTGGCAATCTCTGATGCTTAGTAGTTATGAAGTTGAGACTGGGAATTTTTTTTAATGCTTTTTAATTAACATCAGTTCATTGTACCAGAGGGGTTAATTCTGACAGGTCCCAGTATGCGTACGAAACACCTTCATCAGACTTGCTCACTGCCTCTCACCCCTCTTTCCCTTCAACTTGTCATCTTTTTGAATTTTTGTTTTAGTTTGGTCTTCTGAGGCAGAGTCTCATTATGTAGTTCCACTGGCCCAGAACTCCCCAGCCTTCCTGTATGGCTCTTGTGGTGTGGAATTGGACTTGAGAGACAGCGTGTCTAAGCCTGAGACTTCCATTCTTCCTGCTTCAGCCTCCTGAGGGCACACAGAGCCATATGTAGTTAAGGCTTGTGATGTTTTAGCTATAGTCAGGTTCTTGTGGTAGGGGATTGGACTTGAGAGACTTGTGTAACACAAGTGTGCCTGCTAGCTGGCCTCCCTGGCTCATGCAGTAAGCTTCCCTTTAGAGTAGCTTCTCCCAATCATTTCTGTCATCAGGTAAACTGGAGGTGGAAATGCATCCTTCATTCTTTTTCCCAGTTCTACTTGGTCAGGACTTCACACTGTTACTCCACATTGTGATTGTTGTTGTTTTATTTTTATGTGTCTGTTAATTAGCTTTATTGAGCTATTCCAAAACATGTAGGTATATGTAAGACAATGTTGACACGAGTGAAGGAAATGCTGGTGATCCTCTGGTCTCCTGATCTAGATGCCAAATGAAATGATCAAAAGCTGAGCTGGTCTCAGCACAGGCAGGGCCAGAAAAAAAAAAATAAAACAAACAACAACAAAAACCCCCCACACCCTACAGAAGCCAATGACCCTAGTGGAGGCCATAAGAAGCTTCAATAGTTCTCCAGTTTGAGTCTGATCACATACCTCTTCTGTGCCTGCGAGCACATAGTAGATAATAGCTAACATGAGTCTGCTTTCCCAGTATATCTTCTATGATAGGGAAGAGTTACCTAGCTTTGTGGGTAAGATGTGCTGGAATCCAAGGTAATGGCTCTGCAAATCAATATCTTTTCTTCAGTGATCACTTAGAAATCTAGCCCCAGGAAGGTATGCCCAGGACCAGTGGGAGAAAAGGAAAAAAAAAAAACAAACAGCAGCAGAGGGGTTAGGCCCCAAATTGGTCCTAAGGAAAAATGTCTGGCTAATCACTGTGTTTTGCTCAAGGAAATTATCCAGTTCTTCTATTGACCAGACTCTTCTTTCTGCTACCCTCTGATTCCCAATCACACGTCCCACGTGGCTCTGCTGGTGGCATATCCCCAGAGCATAAACAAGATAGCTGGTAATGCTGTCCAAACCCAGAGACCTTCCTTATTAACAGCTCTTCTCTCCTCCAGGGAAAGAGCAGGGCTGGAGGCATGGCTGAGAGGTTGGGTTCCCTCAGACAAAGCTAGAAACATTCAAGATAGGATACTCACACGACCTTTCACTGTCTACTTGCTGGAAGACAGATTATATTCCATTTGCTGGAATTTCCTTTTCTTTCGCCTTCTTAGGCTTCTCTGAGTATACTAGGAAAGATACAGCGACTTGAAGTGGGGGTTTCCATATCACAGAATGGCCTTAAGGCATTTCTCTTGTGTTTTCAGTCCATCCACATCTCCCCTCCAAAAGTGACAGCTCAACAAAGGGTCAGGACACAGGATGAGCAAGGGTCTCCCCACCCAGGAAGTGCAGCCAATCCCATGAGAATTCGGCCCTCGTTCTCAATGTGAAGGGGGGAAAGGCGTGTGCTGTGATCCTTAGGGATGGTTCAACCATTCCCAGCAGACTTAGTGCTGAGGCATTTGTCACATCTCACTGGCCACCAGCAAAGGGCAGTCAGAGAAGTCTATCAAAACATGAAACTCAGCCAGGTTCCAGTGACTCATGTTTGTAATCCTAGCTACTCAGGAAGCTAAGATGTGAGGATCACTGTTCAAAGCCAGCCTAGGCAGGAAAGCCCGTGGAAATCTTATCTCCAATTACCAACCAAAAAGCTAGAAGCGGAGCTATGGCTCAAGTGGGAAAATGCTAGCCTGAGCAAAAAAGCTCAGGGACAATACCTAGGCCCTGAGTTCAAGCCCCAGGACTGACACAGCCAAACCAAAGCCATGAACCTTAACAGCAGGACCACATGTGAGACAGAAATATTGCCTAAATCCCCGACCTTGAGATTCCTCTGCCCATTGGAGAGGTATTACATTTTCTTTAAAACATTTGAAACTTACCAGCTGGGACTTACGGACACTAGAAAGAGCCACCAACATAAGCCTAGCCTTGAATTTCCCATGTGTGTCCATCCCAGAGCCGTTTGGCACCACGGGGTCAGGCTGGGTGCCAGCACTGCTTGTCTGTTCCCAGCTGTGGATTAGGATGTCTTGGCAGCTGTCTTCTATCCCAGCTTCCTCAAGCCCTGCCAACATGAATTCCTTCAGGGCATTCCCAGCAGTCACACTGAAAGGAGCATGCCAGGGATGGGAGGGAGGTCTTCCCTTGGCCCCGGTTGCAAATCCTGCCATCAGCAGCCTAAGGAAACAACCCTGCCAGAGTTACCAGTGCCCTACGCTGCAGCAACAGGCTCGTTCACGAGGGCCAAAGCAAGGTTTCCCAGTTTGTCTCATCACCTGTGCAAGCACAGAGACATAAACTGAATAGCCAGAGGCAGGATGGTCATCCAACATGGCCGACCCCTCAGTGCAATAATGTCTTACTCGTGTTTGTGACCCACCCTCGCCAAGACTTTTGGGTGCTAAAAGTGGGCAAATCCCCAGCAAACTGGTACCAAGTGCTCACGGGACACCCTCCATCATCACTGTGGGCAGTTGGGAAGGACGAAATACAAAGAATCCCTTGGAAAGGAGAATCCTGACATCGGGGATTCTTTGTATGTCATGATTCAGGGGCAGGGATGTAGCCCAGTGGCAAAGCGCTTGCTTGCCTTGTAAGTGCAACAGCCTGGGTTCAACCCCCAGTGCCAGAAAAGAAAGGACAACAACAACCATAATGAAATAGACTTGGCTGAAACTGTGTTGGTCAAGCTAGGGCAGTACTGGGTGGTTTAATTCATTTCTGGGGACTTTGTAAGGACTTGCTAAATGACATGTAATCCTTCTAAGGCAAAACTGGATTTGGGGTGCCCAGAGGAGTGTCCTGAGAAGCTTGTGGAAATCAAACGTTTTAACAGGAATTGGTGCCAGAGACTAGAAGGGTAATCTGCTTCATGGCTTGGTTAAAAAAAAAAAAAGCCATTTCCAGAGCAAAGAGGCTCAAATTTCATGCAAAATAGAACAATGGGCGAGCAGGACATTTTGACATGTTAAAAAGGAACATTGGGAGAAAATGCCAAGAACAGATGGCACAGACAAGAGCTGGTGATTGTCGCAGAAGGCTTAAGAAGGGAGGACGCTTCTGCCGCAGAGCACAAAAGAGCGGCCTGTCATTCGTAGTGAGGAAAGGTCACAGTGCTGGAAAGGTCACCACGCTGGACAATGAATCATGAGTGCAGTGACTGTCCTGATGCACTCACATGGAAGGGACTTAAACACCACAGAAACTCGATGAAAATTGCCCAAGGACTTTGTGAACTTAAATGCAGAAGTCTTGGCATTTGCTCTGATTCTTCAAGCGAGGCTTGAGAAAAATTTTTAAAAAACACATATTTTTTTTGAGAAAAATAAAAAACCATAACTGATCATGGAACATGGATGTTTCTATTATGATCCAGAAGCCAAGCATGAGTGTTTGATGAAGAAAATGTCAACATTGCTGGGTGCTGGTGGCTTATGCCTGTAATCCTAGCTACTCAGGAGATTGAGATCTGAGGATCGCAGTTCAAATCCAGCCCAGGCACAAAAGTCTGTGAAACTCTTATCTCCAATGTAACTACCAAAAACCAGAAGTGGCACTGTGGCTCACTCGGCAGAGCAATAGCCTTGAGCTGAAGAGCTTAGGGACAGCGCCCAGGCCCAGAGTTCAAGCCCCATGATGAACCAAAAGAAGAAAGAAAGAAAGAAAGAAAGAAAGAAAGAAAGAAAGAAAGAAAGAAAGAAAGAAAGAAAGAAAGAAAATAATCCCCAAAGTTAGGAAACGTTCCCATTTCAAAGCCAAAAGTGAAGACAATGCTAATTTGTTTTCTTAACATCAGTTATATTGCTAAATACATCGTATGAAAGCCCAGAACTGATCAGATTATTTTATGCACAAATACAGAAGGGACTGGCAAATATTCAGTAGTTTTAAAGGAAATTATGATTCTCTTCACAGCAATGGAAACACTTTGATTGGCAGATTACTTTCTGTCACAAGATTTTGGGTGAAGGGTGTTATTTAAATACCATGCTTCTATCTTACCAGCTGTAATTTCAAATGTTGTTAATATATTTTCAAAACCTATTCCCCAAAGAAGTAGACTTGACACTATTGGTAAAACTCAAAAGAACATGGAGAACTAGGGCCTTATGGAGAACTGGCTGATGCTAAGTTGGGCTTGGAAAATACTAGATGATCCTGAAGCATGTGGTGGCACAGGAGGAAAAAAGATGCTCAAGAATCAAAGGGAAGGAAGGGAGTCAAGGGGACCTAGCAGCCAGTCAGAAAGAATTCCTAACAACCAAAGCTAAGACAATCTGAGCAGCAAAGTAAATTGTGTAGCAGGGAATTAGAACCCAAAGTGTAAAGTAAATACCTATGAGTCCCTGTGGATCTGACAAGTGATTATGCAAACAACAAAGCTGAGGAAGGTAAATACATGTCAGTACTTACTGTCTCATTTCCTCTTCTCCACCCTCCCTTTGGGGTGAACTGCTTTCAAAGATAAAAGTAGACAGCTCTCTGGTGCAGGAAGCTGGCTGACCCCACCATCACCAATGGATGAAAGCTCTTATTTCCACAGCCATGAAACCTCACCAAGGATTTCTGGGAACAAGAAGAGTTAGGGAAGGAGTCTGAGAGCCCTTTCCTCTGCATGTATCCAAGACACCTTCATCTCAGACTTAAGCTGCAGCAGTGAGGAGGTGCTAAGGGTTAGCTAGGACAAGACAGGGTTGTGTGTCTGAAAAGCAATGGAACAAACTAAAAGACCTAGAAGTAAAGTCACTCACCGTATCTGATATTTGACAAAGGAGCCAAAAACATATGGTGGGAAAAGGACAGCCTCTTGGTGTTTATCCCTGTTTGTCACCATGCACAAATAGCAACTCAGAGTGAATCATGGTCATCAATGTCAAACCTGAAGCTTTGAAATTACTGTGAGATACAGTAGGAGAAACATCAGAACTTATAAGTAGGAATGTTTTGGAAAGAGTCCCAGGGGCACAGTAGATAGGAAACTTCACATATAGGACTATAGCAAAACAAAAAGTTTCTACACAGCAAAGGACATAGTTACTCAACTAGAAAGACAGTCAACAGACTGGGAGAAAAACCTTTACTGGCCATACATCTGGCAAAGTCCTAATATCCAAAATACAAAGTACTCAAAAAACGAACCCCCCTCCAAACTTATAAACCAATCAATAAATGGGCAAAGATGCTTAAGAGAGAGCTTCAGAAGAAGCAGCAAGAACAGTAAATAGACACATGAAGAAATGTTCAACGTCCCTGGCCATAAAAGAAATGCAAATCAAACCAACATTGAGATTCTATCTCATCCCAGTTAGATTGGCCAACATTGGGAATTTGGGGAATTTGGGCAACAACAAATGCTGGCGAGGATGTGAGCTGTTGGTGGGAATATAAACCAGTACGATCACTCTGGAAGTCAGTGTGAATGTTTCTCAAAAAATAAATAAATAAATAAATAAAACAGGACTTTCCTAAGACACAGACATACCACTCTTGGGTATCTATGCAGATCAATACAAGCCAGAATACTTGCATATCCATGTTCATTGCTGCACTGTTCACAATAGCCACATGAAGAAAATAGCCCAGATGCCGTACAATAGACTAGTGGGTCAAAAAAAAATATGGGATATACACAATGGATTTTTACTCATCCATTAGAAAGATTATTGTCATTAGTGGGGAAATAGATAGATGTAGAACAAATCATGTTAAGTGAAGGAAGTCAAGCAAGAGGACAAATGATGCATGTTTTCTCTCATATATGGAAGCTAGATCTAAAATATAACTGGGCATGATAACCTATACAAGATTCTAGGCCTTTACACACAGACCATTAGGGAGGGAACCCAAAGGTATAACTTCTCTGAATATTTAAAATAGTTATCAAAATACAATGCACAAAACAGAAACATGTTTGTTTTTGTTGTTATTGGCTGTTGGTGGTGATGTTTTTTTCCCCTCTGGTGAGGGAGGCACAGAGAGTATAAAGAGGGAAGGAGGAAGGGTGAACAAATACAATCATATTATTCACTATGTGGAAAATGACCTACATAACTTGTGGGCAAGGATAGAAGGGAGAGCTAGAAGAAAGAGAAGGAAGGGGTGGCATTGTCAAAAAAAAAGTATTCATCATCTTACTTATTAAATGGTAACCCCTGTATATAGCACCTTAATAACAATAACATTATATTAAAAATATGAGTTGTGTGGCTACCATCTTGATGAGTATATGTCTCCTTGTGAAAATGTATCACCTACTTGTGGCTTTTAGATTGTTTGAACACAACAACCCAGCTGGAGCCTTGAGCTGACAAGATTTGAAATGAGGACAATACCCAGAGAACAGGCATTTGTTTTTTCTTTCTTGAGGAGTTTGGACCTCAGTATTCTGAATAACTGTGTGGACAGATGGAGAGACAAGTTAACTGTGCCCACTTATTTGATAGTAGCTTAATCTTTCTTGTCAAATCTCTGTAAGTCATCAAATAATGGAGACACACGTATTTGATAAGAGGAGACAATGGCTTCCTCTTGAACAGAAGTCTATAATTCTTGGCTCCCTGGCTAACTGAACCTGCTATAGGAAGAGCCATTGCTGTCTTGAAAACGATGCTGGTACCCAAAATCAGAGCCCTGATATTTCTTTCCTAGGCCTCATTTGAAAAGAAAAATCACCTATTTGAGGACTTACACTCAGAGTTAGAGGAGTATTTTCCTTTCTTTAATATATTCCAGAAACTCCTTAAATTAAGTGTGCATCTCCTCTTAACATTTACTTCCAACTTTATTTTTCATCAAGCCATCTGTCCTCCCACACACCCAACCACTCATCTGTCTACCCAAACATCTTCTCATCCATTCATCTATCTATCTATCATCAGCCTATCTTACAATCTATCCATCTATTCATCTATCTATCCAAACATCATCCATGCATCCATCCATCATGTGTTTGAGTCACTGAGTGTAGAGTTCAGAGGGTGTCCCAGAAGTTTGGAAGATGCAGTAGTGCAAGTTAAAAAAATGGTCACCGTGTGTATTCGGTGGAAGCTCACCTACTCAGGCCATTCAGAAGAGGGCGAGATACTTTCAAAAATAATCTTCCTACTTTCTATGATGGTTTTCATCATGAAGCCCCAAATTGTGCAAAACCGAGCAAGTAGATTTCAGATACCATGCTATCCAAAGAATTCCCGAGGGGTTGTGCATCTTGTACTCTAGACTCTTCCTCTGCCAAAACTGGGCTTGGAGGCAAATGCCATCGCCTCGCAGCCATGAGTTCTTTAGCACATTGCTTCCCCATCTGACTTCAAATGCATCATTTGTGAACGGAGGAGGTTGAACTTGACTTCGACTTCTGAAAATTATCCCTACAAAGGTTCCACCAGCAGATAGAACAGTTAAGGGTTCACAAAATCCACACTTGATTTTGCATCTGCTGACACATTGGTTGTAGGTAAAATGGTTCCGTTTTGCTATGAAATTAACAGTAGTTCCAAAATTTCTGTTCTTGGAAGCTATATCATACTTCCTCCAAGGATCCCTGTTTCTTGGTGATGCTTTGACGTCCTGGAGACCCAAGCCCAGAAGCGGGTCAATGTCAAGGTCCCCGTAATGCTCTGACATGGCTTGGAGGTTTGGAAAGCTTGGCTCATACAACTGACATGCTGGTGGGTGGAGAGGACACTGAATGGACAATTCAGAACCCTGTGACTCACATGATACAATTTGTCCTGTCCTGTTGGTGGGTCCATGTCATTCAGCCGTGAGTAATGGTCGTGATTCGTCTCTGAGCTTCATTCAGCTTCACCTCTGGACTACATTCAGACTTGTTCCCTGAGACTTTGAGTAAGCTCTTTTCCTATGCAAATCCTAGCCCACTTGTGGGAGGCCGTTCAGAAGAAGTGAAATGGAAAATGGCTGGAAATGGAAAGCAGGGCTGGGAGTGGCAGAAATGAATCTCATAGTGGGAACTAAATGGTAATGGCAGACTGGTGAGGAGGTGGCTCTGTGCCCGCACTCAGCACACATCGCTGCAAGTTATTGTGGTGGCTTGCACGGAGTTTGGGTGCGTTTCCTAAGGGTTCGGGTTGAAATGCAATCCCGCTCTCCTGTTGGGAGGCAGGGCCTTCGGGAGGAGATGGAGACTGGCTAGTCCCGGGGAAGGAGCCCCATGATTGAGCGCTAGTGGCTACCTAGAGAGAAAAGAGGAGAATGTAAAAGTGTGTTTCTTGTCTCTCGCCCTAGGCTGTCCCACAATATCTTGGGGTCCCTCTCTCCCCCACATGCTTCCTTTCCCCCTGTCTTTTTCAGGCAAAGAATTCCTAAAACGAGTGTTTATAATGACTACAGAAGCCCTGCTTGTGAGAACCAGGTAGGAAGAAGGCCATCTTGAATTAAATCAACAACTTGACTTTATAAAGCTATTTATGAGCCGGCCGTGGTGGCTCATGCCTGTAATTCTAGGAGGCTCAGATCTGAGTGCAGGTCCGGAGCTCAAACCCCACGACTGACCAAAAAAAAAAAACTACTTATGTATTTGATTATAATAATTTAAAAAAAAAGATGAACAATAACAACAGAAAGGATTAGTACATTTGCCAAGAGTAACACAAGGAATAATAAAGAGAAAAGCTAGTCTTTCCTCATTTTCATTTTTCCTTGGGGGTTAAATTATTCTGTCAGATGCTACTGGTTCTTTTCGTCCTTTTTCTGTCAGTCATGAGATTTGAACTCTTGGCATGGGTGCTGTCCCTGAGCTCTTCAGCCCAAGGCTACTATCCTACCGCTTGAGCCACAGCACCACTTTTGATTTTCTGGTGGTTAATTGGACATAAGAGTCTCACAGACTTTTCTACCCGGGCTGGCTTTGAACCTTGGTCCTCAGATCTCAAGCCTCCTGAGTAGCTAGGATTACAGGCGTGAGCCACGGAGCCTGGCTCTTTTTGTTCTTTCCTCCTTCATTTCCTTTCCTTCTTCTATTCCTCCCTTCTTCCCTCCCTCCCTCTTCTCTCTCTCTCTTTCTTTTTTTCTTTCTTTCCTTCTTTCTTTTTGTGCTTGTTTTGGGACTTAAACTAGTCATTGTCCCTGAACTTTTTTGCTTAAGGCCAGCACTTTACCACCTGAGCCACAACTCCATTTCTGGCTTTTGGATACTTTATAGGATACAAGAGTTGTAAAAATGTTCCTGCTCAGTTGGCTTGGAACTGTGATCCTCAGATATCAGCTTCCTGACTACCAAGCTCTTAACTAGTTCATTACCAGGCTCAGAATCCATTGGTCTGGAGACTATCACAAAAGGGATCTCTCCTCTCCTCTTCTTCCTTTTCCCCTGACCTCATCTTCCTCTTTCCTCCCTTCTCCCACTTCCTCTTTCTATCTTTTCTACCCCCTCCCTTTCTACTTTCAGGCAGTAAATGCTTAAAACCACCCTTTATGGGAGCAACTACAGAAGTCTTGCTTGTGAGAACTGGGCAGAACTCACTAAAAATATGTGTAAAGCAGAAAATACAGCACTTCACAGGGTTCTTGTGAGGATTAAATCAGGCCTTAGCAGACTATGGCCTGAGGGCCAATGCTGTGACCTATCTTTCTATGTCCACTAGATAAGAATTGGATTTCCTATTTTTTTAATTAAATAATTTTTTATTGTGATTAATAGAAGGGTTACATTATATTCACCAGACAGAAGGTACATTACTTCACAAACATTGATACCCTTTCTCATGACATGGTCCCCATTTCCCTCCCACCTGGATTTCCTATTTTTTAATGGTTGTGAAACAATAACAAAAGCTATGCTCAACTAGAAATCATCAAAACAAAGCAAAGCAGAGCACACCACTAGCTGCGTGGCAATCCTCAAAACTGGAGCATCAACTATTGGGTCTTTACCCAAAGGATGTAAGTTCAATACTGTGAGCGCCACAGCAAGGGGACACACAGAGGAGGTGCAATTTCACTCTGCAGAAGGGAACTTCCTGAGTTCATTGTAAGGAGAGGGTCAATGGAGTCCTCAGATGAGACAAAATTCCTAAGGTTTGAAGATCATACAAATATTACTACTTGGACCTCTCCCATGTGAATCTACCAGGTTGGCTTCAAAAACAGACATTTCTTTGCTCCCAGTCCTGGAGGCTGGAGTGAGATGAAGGTGTTGGCAGGGCTGAGTCCCTGAGGCCTCTCTCCTCGGCTGGCAGATGGCCACACGCGAGCTGTGTCCTCACATGTTCTTTCCTCTGCCTGTGTCCCTTTGTCACCTTTTTAAATATGCACACTGCTCAGATTAAATAGGTCTCACCCTAATGGCCTCATTGAATTTATTCTTTAAGTGTCCTATCTTTAAACAGGGCCACATTATAAAGCTCTGGGGATTAGAGCTTCAACATATTTGTTTGAGGGGAACGATTCAGCCTAAAAGGTCTCCTTTAAATTAAATGAAATTACAAATAACCAATGTGGATCCTCTAATCCAGAAAAAGCAGGTCTTAATAGTCAACGTACATATGTGAACAGAGCTGGGTATATTGAGGGGTTCAGTGGGGTTGGGAGAGATGGGTGAGAATGATGGAGAGGGATGGCATTGATAGACTCACTGTTCTCGCAAGTGACATGTCAAATTAAAACTCCTGTGTGCTACTAAAAGGAAAGAAATAAAATAGACACTTTGCCCACTAAGAGGTACTGTAGTTGTGTAATAAGGGGACAATGCTAGTCCAACTTTAGGGGACAGTTATTTATTTTTGATTTCTCAGACAAGGTTATTATGTAGCTGGGTCTGGCCTTGACCTCAAGATTTTCCTGCCCCAGCCTCTCAACTACTGGGAATAGAAGCATGTATCACTAGGTTCAGCTCTATGTAACCTTAAAAGACAGCATCTATACCTTTTTAAGGTATCTGAAACATTAACTGGACCTCAGATGACCACATGCTCCCCCGATACCCTGGTCTTATGCTCATAAGCAAGGCTAAAAGAGTAGCTGGAGGCAGAGGGCAGTGACATCATGTGACATAGCCTTCACAGAGCTCTCAAGGGCTGTGGAAGTTCTCTTTTCCTGGCTCAATTCTGAATAGATGGAGCCGTCAACCAAAGGAACTGTGGACTTACCTTGTGGAGGACAGTTGCTCTGGACTCACAGCCTCATTAAAATATGTGGAGGAAGCTGGGTGCTTGCACTTCCTGTCTACAATACTAGCTATACAGGAGGCTGCTACTTAAGCATCAGGGTTCAAAGCCAAGTTGGGTAGGAAATGTCTCTTATCTCCCATCATCTGCAAAAGGCTGGAAGTGGAAGAATGGCTCGAGTGGTTGAGAAAAAGCCCAGAGTGAAAAGGTTATAGGTGAGCATGAGGCTTTGAGTTCAAACACACACACACACACACACACACACACACACACACACACACACACATTGTATAGTAAACAAATCTTTACTAATGGTCAACCAAGATTTGGACTGTAGTATGTTGGGAAGGTAAACACCCCAGTCTCTTTTCCAAACTGGTGGGCAGGTGAGAGCGCCCACTGAGGAAGGAGGGTACAGGGTGTTCTTTTTCCTTACAGCTGCCACCAATTCCCCACCCAACTTTGGATGAGAAATCTTGCCTCTTGCAGCTGGTTGTGAAAAGAGGTGTAGAAAAACACTAAGGTTTTGTTGAAGTGTAAAGTTGAAATCAAAGTGTATGCGCATCTTCTGAATAGAGAAGGTAAGTGGCTCAGGCCGGGGGATGTCAGTATCATTTATGTAAAATGCTTCCTGGCAATCTACCACCTTCCCATTGTAAACTACCCAGTTCTAATTGATTCCCAAGTGTGCACCACATCAAGGCGATTCTCTACTCCCAGATGTGGTTTCCCCAAATGCCTCATCATTTGCACACCAGCTCCTTCCCCTTCCCATTCCTTCTTACCCACAAGCATCCAATCCAAGACTCAATGGTGTGTTGAAAACATATCCACAGGAAAAAAGGACAAATATGTACCCTGTTTGTCTTTGGAGCCAGATGTCTGAAAAGCTCCCTTGAGAAAAAGAAAGAAAAGAAAGAAAGAAAGAAAAGGCTGCCACAAAGAATACTCTCATTTACTACTCAGGAAACATGCTCCTTTCATTGAAAAGTGATGACATGAACTTGAACTGCCTCCCAGTACTGCTCTGAATGGTTCTCCCCACGCCCATGCAGAGGACTGCACACAGAAAACAAATACCGTCACCATGAAACTTCCAGACCCTCCCCCCTGCCCCTGCCAAATAAGCAGCCTTATGTTCTTTCTGAATCTTTCTTCCTCTGTAAGGCTCTCTGCACATTGTTTATGGACTCTACTAAAACTCAATTTGGTTTTTTTTGGTGCCAGTGCTAGAGCTTGAACTCAGGGGCTAGGTGCTGTCCTTGAGCCTCTTTGTGCTCAAGGCTAGAGCTCTACCAGTTGAGTCATAGTGCCATTTCTGGCTTTTCTGAGTAGTTTATTGGAGATCAGAGTCTCGTGGACTTTCCTGCCCATGAGACTTTCTAGCCTGGCTTTGAACCACGATCCTCAGATCTCAGCCTCCTGAGTAGCTAGGATTACAGGTGTGAGCCACTGGCACTTGGCTCCCAACAGCCTTTTAATAGCTGAAGTAGAAATCAAGGCTATCCGGGAGTTGCTGCCTATGTTAGAGACCAATGGAGGAAGACACAGTCACAAAGTAAGCTGTCTGTCTCTACCTTTGATAGACTGTGATACTCAGGAATCCACGCAACCAGCTTCAGAGTTCTGCAAAATCAAGTTGCGAATGGTGGTTCATGCCTATGGTCCCAGCTTCATGAGAAGCAGAGACAGGAAGTTCAAGTTCAAGGTTGATCTTGGACAAAAGTACTATATCCTAGCAGAAAAATAAACTAAAGCAAGAAAAAAAAGGCTGTGGGTATAGTTCAAGTGGAGAACCCTGAGTTCAAACCCAAGTATCACTCTCCCCTCCCCGCTTATTGTGCAGCATCTCAACAAACTGTACAATTTTGAGGGCAACTCAAAAATGCAAAGCCTGGATTATCACAAACTCAAAATTATCTGCTGACGCTGAGTGGCTCACACCTGCAGTCCTAGTTTCTCAGGAAGCAAGATCTGTGGATCGAGATCTGAGGATCACAGTTCGAAGCCAGTCTAGCAGGAAAGTCTGTGAGATTCTTACCTCCAATAAACCAATCAGAAAAGGCCAGAAGGGCATTGTAACTCAAGTGGTAGAGCATTGTGGCCTTGAGAATAAGAATCTAGGCCCTGAGTTCCAAGTTCCAGAACCAGTACCAAAAGACAAAGATAAAAACAAAAACAAAATCTACCTGTTGGAACCACAACTTAATCTGCTCTCCACTTTCCAGCTACGTCACCACTGAACTTACAAATCTTTACCATAAAAGGGGTTTAAGCAATGTGATATGTACAAAAAACACTCTGCGAATGGTTAGGAATGAAGTGATTCCTGGAACAATTTGTACAGCTAAATTAGACTCCATCATCCCTGCTCCCCTTGGGTTAAACCCATGTTTCACACAAGGACTGCGTCCTGTGTCATGGGCTATTTACAGTTCTCATGAGTAGACTTGACTCAACAAAACTGGAAAGAATACAGACTCTCCAACTGTCACTTCCCATACATCAGGCAGACAGATGTTTGGCGACATACCTGGTACTGGTAAAACAGAAAATCTCTCCCAATAAACCCACAAGCTCCACCCCCACTTGTATCCAGATCCTGGGCCAAGAATTGTAAACGATGGTTCTATTTATCACATTCCTGATGTTTTTAAGATTTGTCAGCAAATAAAGAAGCAGCCGTAGTGAAGAAAAAGTGTATTTCACAGTCATTATAAAAGTACATACATTGAATAATGGTGATATAAATATCATCCTTACTTATGACCAAACCATACAATTAGCATGGAGTCTTTCCTTTTGGGCTTCAGCACGCAGAATGGTTGGTCATTTCTGTCAGTTAGTGACAGGCTGACTGAAATCACAGGCACAGACTGATGCAGGACAGTCACGGGCTGGAGAGACAACACACTTTGTACTTATCAAAGGAATAGTCAAGTTTCCCATATAAATATAATAAAATAATAAAGACTGTTTTTTAACATTTCTTTTCTCATTTGAAACGATTTCATAGATTTGTCTGCCAGGTGCTCACACACACCCAGAACACAGTTTCTTTCACCTCCCCCTCACGCCCTTCCACTGGGTTTAGAACACACCTGAGTTTGGAGTCCCCGGTTATCAATGGAAACAGGGTCAGCTAGTGGTACTGTATTGGCAGCTGTTCCAGAAGCGTGCAAAGAGAGGGGGACCATGTTCTCCACGAGACAAAGGCAACACAGAGCCACCCACTCACATCTGGTGAGGACAATCAGATGCAAGGAAAGGACAGGAGCTACTAAACACAATGCACGGGACACAGCCTTCCAGCTCGCAGGAAGGAACAGTTGGAAGCTATATGTATAAAAAAAAGAATTCTCCACCCACCCCAAATCGAACATCTCATGTTCAATGCAGAGAGTGTCTGGCCAGATGATTCTTCAAAAGCTCTTATTTTTCAATGGTACATTCTGGAACCCAGACTGAAGTCACATAAAGGAGTATTAGCAGGAGACTGCCCTCTTCTTGGTGTGCTTTAGATCTGGGGTGAATCCCTCCAAAAGGGTCAGGCAGCCCCATAATCAGCTGGGATAGAGGCATCTCAGTGGCTTCCAGAACCGCCCAGAGGCCTGTCCTTACCACATCCAGTCAGCTGGGATGAATCTAAGAAAGTCTTAAATGGTAACTGAGAAAAGGTAAAAATCACATCTCTCTCTTCTCTGGCTTCCAGGGAGGTGAAGGCTAGCTTTATGTACAATAGAAGGGACTTGGTCCACGTTGGGATTGATGGACCAGATGACTGCTCTGAAGGGACCACAGCAGTGGTCACTCACACCCACACTAGACAAAAGTCAAAGAGTCCAGGTTGTACTGTAACTTGTTTCCTGAACTAACAACTATACAACCTGGGCCAGGTCTTTCCCTTCTTGCAATTCTGCTCATGACTGAGTACCCGCTTCCAGATGCCAGGGAGGCAGCCCCCAGTGGGCTGTCCAGCTGAACACAGTCAGGTAACACTAGAAGCCACAAAACATACACATGCAGACAGTACAGTCACAAAACTGGAGACGCATCTTTGGTTCAATCCTTGGCAAAAGGGTGGAAATAACACATGGACTGAAAGTCAGGACACACAGCTTTTGTTGAGGAAGATACTTGGTGTACGTGAACTTGAGTTCTGTGAGGGGCAAGCCGGTCCATGGTTCACAGCAAACCACCTGAATTGCAGCTCACATTCATTCCTGGGGAGCTGGAAGTTGTGTCCACTTCATACCACTCAGATTCTGCTGCAACACCCTTTTCTTCCTTAAGGAACCAACTGTAGCTGTGCTTTCCACCTTCTGGAGGGATCAAGGCTCTGTTGATGCAATGAGATAAACACAGGGTGGCGGGGATCCTGGCTTTTGGCACAGCACTACAAACAACACCCGAACCAGCTTCTTGTGAACACATGAATTTGGTGGAAGTGCTCTTAATCTCCCCATCTAGGTTCTAGAGAATAATCTTACTCAATTTAACACAGAAAGAAAACAAAAAAGAAATCTCTTTGGATAAAATCATCTTTCAACAAGTTTCAACAGAAAGAAAGAAAGAAAGAAAGAAAGGAAGAAAGAAAGAAAGAAAGGAAGGAGGGAGGGAGGAAAGTGAGTCTGCTAAAGCTCAGCTTGGGAACAAATGTTTCCCTCAGTCTTTCCTTCAGTTCCCTTCCATCGGATTCCACCACTGTCTGAGGTTCTTCCTCTGGGCTTCTTGCCCCTGCTTGGCTGGGCTCCAGGGGTTTGCTGTTTGGAAAGCAGGGCCACACGGTGCCTTCTTCAGAGGGAATTCTGGCCAGGATGAATAAGCTTGGGGTGCTGTTGGCCCCATGACTGACTGCTGAACAGAGGAGTCCGCAAAGAGGCAGGTGCATAACACAGAGGAAAGAAAGAAAGGTGGGGTAACAATCTGTAGATCCAAGGGACCCAGAAGGTCAGTGGGATTTTCAACCCTTAGCCCAGCATGGGGGTGAGGGAGGCAGCGGGATGAGGAGTCTCAGCTTGGAAGTGGTGGCCCCCACTCCCCAGCCTCCCAGTGACTTTGGGGACGTGTGTGGAAAGGCTGGTTTGTGCAGATGCTGGGGCCATGCACTTCAGCTGGTTCATACTAGGGTTGAGGCTCTAAAGGAAGCTCCCATGAGGTCTCCCGACTGCTCACGCTCTCTTGGGTCTGTTGCTGTCCCAGAACCCCACAGACTCAGGTTAACACTGGCCTTTGACTCCATCAGCCGTGTCAAAGGAAAGGCTGCTGGGGCCGGTGGGCTGCAGTGGGGGCATGCTGGGCTCCAGGGACCTCTCCGCGGAGGGCTGCAGGCTCTGATGTCGCTTCCTCAGCATCTGTCCAATGCCCATCATCGGAAACCTGCCTCTGCTCTTCACGCAGTTGGGACTCCCCAGGGGCTGCACAGGGCCGCTACTGGGAATGGGAGGTGGGGAACACAGCCCTTCCTCTTTTGGGGGGCCGCTCTTGTCTTCTTGAGCAAAGGAGACCAGAGTAGAATGCAATGGGGTCTGGAGAGGTGACATACTTCCAGATAAGAGCCCTGGAGAGAGTGTCCTGTCGCTGGGATTCCTGTGGGCCAAGCTGACAGGGGAGTTCAGGATCCTGTAGTGGTGAGAAGGAGACAGCAGTTCTATGTGGTCGTCGCGATCGACAGACTCAAAGGAACGCACCATATCGAGCATCAGGGGGTCTTCCTTGGTAAGGACGCCAGCACTGCCAGGCCCTGGCTGCTGGGGCTCTGCTTTCTTCACAATCCTGGGGGTCCTGGGAGGCAGGACCGGGATGAACTCCATAGAGGATGAGGCCACACAACTGGAATCAGAGGTTTTGCGGAAAATATTGCGGCAGCCAAACGAATCTGCATACCAAGAGATAGAGGAAATCAGGATGATGGCCTCTGCCTGCACTGATAGCCAGCTTGGTGAGACAGGGGCCCAGTGGAGGACCACAGAAGCAAGACACGAAACAGCCACAGCTCCTGGAGGAAAGAGTCAGCTATGGTAACCTAGGTCCCTTAACAGGGCCTGATGGGCTTTCTAGGATGGACAGAAGGCTGGACAGGAACAAAGCTGAACATTTGCTCTCCTTTTGGTTTCTTAACATTCTAGATTATAAACCAGGAGCTGGTGTAATGCCAGCTATTTAGGAGGCTGAGACCTGAGGACCATGGGTCAAAGGCAGCACAGGCAAGAAAGTGACACCAAAAGCGGGGAGTGGAGGTGTGGTGGTGTTCTCTCTCTCTCTCTCTCTCTCTCTCTCTCTCTGTCTCTCTCACACACACACACACATTCTAGACTATAGGGAGTGAATATGATCATAGTATATTATGCGCATGTATGAAAGTCACAATAAAATACTGCTTTGTACAATTAATGTATGCTAATAAAAATAATTTACAGATAGTTCTAGAGTAAAAAGGGCCATGTACTGAACAGGACATTTATTCAATCCTGCAAGTATTCCAAGCCCACCTTACTGACCATCTGCTAATCTGCTCCTTCAGCTGCTGCCCTGCAAGAACTGCATCCCTCAGGGAGAGAAGTGTGGTTTTGTCTTTGTTTGAAACAAACCATGGTAAAACATACAGAGCAGGATTTGACTGTTGTCACCATTTTTATACATAATTCAGTGAAATATATTCGTATCATGCAATCAAACTTCATAGCCATTTTCATCTTGTAGCTGATTCTCTGCATCTCCTTCTCTCCCTGCCTCTCATCTTCACTTCCAACTAGCATCACACGGTAGCTCCCTCCCCCCACTCCTCTCTTGAACTTTGAACTTGCAGAGACCTATCTGAGCAGAGGGGGTTCATCCACACAGTTCAGGCAACCACCCAGTTTGCATGACTTCTACCTCAACTGGGTGCAGGCCAGAGTTCAGGTTTACCAACAGCATCGGGAAGGAGAGGGGAATTCCCTTTACAGATCTGGAGTTGAGGGAAATAAAAGTGAAGCTCATATGGAATCAGTCACAGATTGCTTTTCCTGTGGGTTTTATTTTCTAGGCTCCCTCAAGGCCCAGCTGCAGGAGCAAGCAGCTGCCCACTGTGCGTGATTCTGGGAGCAGCTGAGGGCACTAGACTCTTCCTTGCCTACATAAATAAACAGAGACACCAAAATAAATCTGTTCAGGCAGCAGATGTGAAAGGAAGTAAAATTTCCTGAATGCCTAATGTGTCCAGCACTCTGGTGGACATGTGGGCAGTCCCTCATCAGTATGTGCTAGGTATTCTGCACCCAGGAAGGCGAGCTGTTCTGGGCCACATGGGGACAGAGTGGCCACTGTCCAGTCTTACTAACTGCCTGGCCAGCCCGAGCTGACCTCAGATGGACATGGCCCTTTCTCTAAAAGCCCTGCTTCTTCACATCACAAAAAAACGAACTGAACAATGGCATCTCTCCCAGCATCTCGGGAACAAGAACTGTCTGTCCTTCGATGCCCACATGTGTATCAGGATGCCCAGCCTTGGCTGTCTTTTCTCTTGGTGTTTTCTCCCCTGTGCATCCAGTCAGAGTCTGGGGAGTTCTCTCCTTTCCACAGCCTCCCCTGCCTGTCCCAGGACACCCACCTTTGTCAGGGAAGGCAGACTTGGAGGCCTTCCGGTCCTTCAGCAGGGCTTTGGTGTTCTGAATCTGCGTGATGAGGGAGGTGGGGGGCTGTTTGTGGGAGGGCAGGTTCTTATCCAACTTCTTGGAAAAAGGTCGGTGAAGAAAATCCCCTCTCTTTTCTTGTTCTTTGGGTTTCTTATCCTTCAAATCAGAAGCAAACACATATACTGAGCCACACATGGGAATGGATGATGAGCTTGCTCTCTGGAAAGTCATCAGGTCAGAGGAGTTCTAGCTTTACGACTCTGCATGCTCTCCATGAACCATGCCTGACAGCAGGTACCACACGAGGGAGGAGCTGAGCCCAGGCACAAGCTCCAAAGAGCCCTGCTCTTGCTCCGCGTAGCTGACAAGCCGGCCTCGGCTGTCTCATACAGCAAAGCATCGCTTCAAGGGTTTCCAACACAGGCCAAGTCTCCCCTAGGGGTCAGTTATTTTGAACTGAGCTGAGCAAACCAAAGTGAAGCAGATAAGGCCTTTTACAAACCTATCATATACATTTAAAGCGGTACCTAGCCAGGGAAGGCACATTGATCTTCATCCCAGCAACCAGAGAAGTGGAAGCAGAATTCCAAGTTTGAAACTAGCTTGGGATACATAACATTCTGTCTCAAACAAACAACAAATAAAGTAGTGACCTGGGAATCCTACCCTCAGTGGGGCTTTGCAACCTGAGATGTAGCTCCTGGCCTCCAAACATCACAGCTTCTGTTCTGCCAGGCCAAGGGGCCCTGCACAACTGAATAGGGCAGCCCAGAGCTCGGAGCAGTTCCCTGTGGATTTCTGGTGCTTTGTACTCTCTAGGCAGGGAAGCACTTCCTTATAGGACTAAAACTCAACAAGCATGCATGCCTGACTTTGTTGTGAAATTTATCTTTCTTTAACTAGATTATAATGAATCTGATAGGAGAAAACTTGGCACTACTGATATATCTTCAACCCCACTACCTTGGCATAAAGCCAGGCACTTTGAAAAAGCATAAGAAGTAGCCATTGAAATTAACATTAAAGAAAAGGTCAGTGGACACTAAATAGAGTTCAGATTAGCTGAGTTCATATCTCTGGCAAGGGTGGAATGCCATGAACAGAAATTCTTTCTCTGGCCTGCAGACAATACTTGAAATTTACCATGAACAACAGATAGAGCATGACCTGGGCCTGGCTGAGGGAAAGAGGCAGCCATCCACATTTTTGTTTTTTTTTTTTTTACCTTCCATTTTGAAGATTATATGCAACTCAAGAGTTCATCTATTTTTCATTTACATAGCTGAAAAGCTTCCCGAAGAAACATCTCTTTGCACTTCTGTAAAAGTGCCCTCCCAACAAGAATGCTTGATGCTTTTGAAGAGCGTGACTCACTGTGTCCAGCGTGTGAGTGGAAAAGCACAGGGAAGCAATGGTAGGTTGGGGGGGGGGCGGGGAGGGCTATACCGGAGCCAGTTGCCTGTTCCTAGTCAAGGGGCAAAGTGGGATGAAACAGAGGCAGTGCTTCCTCAGACTCCTGCCACACCCACAAATGAGGAAAACAGCGGCAGCAACTGCATGGCACACAGGGCCCACCAAATTGCAGTAGGCATTGGTCCCTTTACAAGGGAGCACACAGTCTGGGAGGTTAAACAATTTAGAGAAGCAGGCTGAAAACTCAAGACTTCCACAGATCTGAAGTCAGAATTATGGATACTTGACTTGTACATGGCCCCAAAAGCCTGCGAGTGGGTGTCAGGCAGTACTGGAGAAGAGAAAGAGCAGACCTGAGTGGCTGGGGCAAGGAAGGGTAAGGAGCATACGTCAGCCTGGCCCCTGGAAGGTGATCTGAATGTGAGGCACAAGGCAGAATGCTCCAGGTTATCTGCTGGTGGGGTGGCTTGCTGTTGTAACCGCGTATGAGGTGGGCCCTTTACCACCAGGCGTGGTAGTGCATGCTCGTGATCCCAGCACTCAGAAGATACTGAGTGTCAGATTAGCCTAAGCAGAGTGGTATATGTACTTGTCTCAGAAGGAAAAAAATAACAACAAACAAAAGAAAAGGAAGGATGGAGAAGAAAAAGAAAGAAGGAGGAAGAGAAAGAGAAAAGGAAAGGGGGCAAAGAAACAGAAAGAAAAAAAGGATGAGATGAGACCTTTCAAAGGTAACAGGTCATAAGAGGATCACCGACCTGAATGGATGGGTGTCCCAGCGTGAACCAGCCACCTTAGGCTTGGGTTAGTAGTCATGGGAGGAAGCCCCTCACTGGAAGGATGAGGTTAGCCATTGTTCTCTGACTCTCAGGTACTTCCTAACCATGAACTACCTTCCATCAGGTTAGAACGAAACACAAGACCCTGCCCAGAGGCCAGTGGCATGCTTTTGGACTTCAAAACATCTAGAATTGTAGAAACAAGTCTCTGTTCTTTGTAAATTGCCCAGACTCAGGTAATCCATGCCAGCAAAGAAAAAAAAGTCTGATATGCTACAATGGGAACTATGTACTCTAACATGAGACAGTAACAACTTTAAGCTGTTTTCTGCTACATTGTTTCCATGAAAGTAAGGAACCACTTTGTCTAAAGTGTAGAAATATGAGCTTTGACAACACACACACACACACACACACTCACAATGATACATCTAAAGCATTCAAGAGGGTATGAACGGTCTGTTCTAAAAGTCTAGCAGACTTCCTTCCTTTTGCAGTTTTCTATATTTTTTATGTATGTTACCATTTCTCTGTCAACATCTTTAATAGTACAAGAGCCAACTGTACCTCTGTGATGCATTTTAAAACAATATTGATTTTTTTTAATAAAGATCAAATTGTATTCACCCCTTCTGGGGATTAAAAGGAAAGTCACAGCAACATTCTTTCAAGCTGTTCTGTAACCATCATGCTTAGCGAGCTGCCAGCAGCCACAGGGATCCATGTCAACTCCCTCCCATCCCTCCTTAGGGTCTCAAATGCTTAAAGGTCAAATCACAAAATTTCTCTCAGACTGAATTAAGTAGCATTAAGGGATGTACCCTGGGTATCAATGGTTCACATCTGTAATCCTAGCTACTCAAGAGGCTGAAATCAGAGGATCCCAATTTGAAGTCAGTTCAGGTAAGAAAACCAAGAACTTCTTATCTCCAATTAAACAGAAAAAAGCTGGAAGTGGAGCTGTGGTATAGCGCTAGCCTTGTGACAAAAAAAGCTAGGCAAGATCATGAGGCCCTGAGTTCAAGCTCCATGACTAGAATATGTGTCTGTGTACACACACACACACACACACACACACACAGTGCATATAAGGCACAAAGTTAGAAATACCAAGGATACCAAGGTTAGCCTATATGACCAATTTTTCCTCTAATCAACCAAGGGGTATTTGGCAACAACCAGAAAGCCCTCTCTAGCAGCAGAAGAAAATGAAATTTCACTTTACTGCTTGACTGAAAGTTGCAGAAAACTCCATGAAGACTATCTTTATTGTGATTCATCCCAGGGTCCTTTTCAGCCTAGAACTGGCTCCAGACCACTCATTCTCTGAAGGGTAAAACCTTGCCCAACCTGAGAAGCAGGGTCAACAGCTGGGAGGAAAGGGGGTTGTTTATAATCAGCTGATGTCATTACCCTCCAAGCACACATTACCAAAGCGCAAATGATCACCCCATTCTACCTTCTCATTTGCATGGCCTATTTTTTCCCAAAGAAATTTCCTAAGGAGCCAGTTGCTCAGCCGCCTTACGTAACAGAAAAAGGTCTTCGGCAAGACAGATCACACTCTGCTCTGTAAGGGCACGTGCCCATGCTCAATGCTGCTACCTGTGTTATCCACAGGGTCCTGGCCTTCCAGTGTCCCTGCCACACATGAGGGCCTGAGAGCTAAGGAACAAGTTTAAGCTCTGCTCTGAGAACTTCTTTCTTTGTTACTATCTCTTTTTCCTTCTTTTCTTCCTTCTTTCCTTCCTTCTTTTCCTCCCCCACTCCCTCCCTCGCTCCCTGCCCTATCACGTATGTGCGCATGTGTATGTGTGGGTATAGATGTGGGTGCGGGTGGCACTAGAGAGTGAATAGGGCTCTACCACTTGAGCTCTCAGTCCACTTTGCTTTTTTAAGTTTATTTCTGATATACAGTCTTACTAACTTTGCTTAGGCCTATACTCAAACTGTGACCTTCCTACCCCACCCCTCCTGAGTAGCTGGAATTATACACATGCCATCATGCCTGCCCTGGGCCTACCCTAAACTCCTCTAGCCATCAAAGGAGAAGTAGCAGCGTGTTGATGATTGCCTTGGCTTCGGGGAAGAGATGGGTTCTCAACTATCTGCTCTGGCAGCCTCTTAGATAATGGCAGCAGCTGCTGGGACACAAGCCAGTAGTCTAGAAATAGAGAAATGCAGACTCCCTTCCTGGCTCACTGTTACTGGCTGGTGAGCAAGGAATGTCAACCGGAAGTGTTTTCCATCCATAAACAAAAGTGTGCACCTTTTCAGCTCTGTGAGGATACACACGGCACATGTGTTGTTTGTTTTCAGGGCTTTAGAAAACTAATTCTGACTCTGAATGCATTGTAGACTTGGACCAACAGTGACAACTCGGTTTTGGGCCCGCTGGCCTGCTCTGCAGAGCTTGGACTTGCCACGCTCTCAACCCCATGCTGGAGTCTCATGTCTGTAATTCTAGCTACTTAGAAGGATGAGATTGGAGGATCAGAGTTTAAAGCTGGCCTGGATAGGAAAATCTGGGAGACCTTATCCAATAAATTACTGGGCGAGGGAGGGGGGAGAGGTGGAACTGTGCTCAAGAAGCATTGAGAAGCTCAGGGACAGCATGCAGGTCCTGAGTTAACCCTCCCTCCCATATCAATCTCTTTGGCAGTCTCTCTCTCTTTTTCTGTTCAAGTCCTCACCTGCACAGCAGCATGGAGTTCAAAATCTCTTGTCCAGGTATCCAGCGAGGCCTGTGAAAAGCAGTATATTTCAATAATTCAAGAAGCCACCCTGCTCCTTCATTCCTAAACTTTATCCCCACGAATTCTCCTGCAGCTTGTGCTGAAGTGATTCCTTTCAGATTTTGTAAGTAAGTCTGGTTAAACATGAAGATTCAGAAGAGAAGAGCATCCTAAAGACAAGCAAACAGCGAGATCGCCATGTGACTAGAACCACATCATCACATCAGGCCCCAGAGCCCAGCGGGCGCCCGCGAGACTCCCCTCAGGCCTTCTCCAGCCTCTCTGCCCCACGAAGAAACCATCACTCCCATTTCCAGCCTCCCACATTGCTTGAACCAATTCTATACTTGTATAATTTTTTTTTTGCCAGTCCTGGGGCTTGAACTCAGGGCCTGAGCACTCTCCTTGGGCTTTCTCAAGGCTAGAGCACCACCACTTGAGCCACAGTACCACTTCTGGCTTTTTTCGATGTATGTGGCACTGAGGAATCAAACCCGGGTCTTCATGCATGCTAGGTAAGCACTCTACCACTAGGACAAACTCTCAGCTGTCTATACTTGCATAAGATTTTAAAATAAGACATAAAGCAAACATTTAAGTATTTACCTTTCAGCTATGTTCCCTGTGGTAAGTGTATTCAGATTCCCTTATGGCGTATATTGAAGCTGGAATCCTCAGGACACCTCAGAATGTGTCCTTATTTGCAGACAAGGTCTTTATACTGAAGTGAGTGAGTTAACCTGAGGTTACTGCGGTGGGCCTGAATCCACTAGACAGAGGTCTGCCAAGAGGTGAAGTGTGAATACAGTGTGCCCACAAGAATGGTATCTATGAGGTCACCGGTCTACAAACCAAGCATCACCTCGACCCACAGTAGAACCAGCAGCAGATTCCACTCACAGCCTGAGGAGAAACGGGTCTTGCTGAGCCTGGATCTTTGATGTCAGCACCAGAACAACCAAGAGCCCAGATTCCTGCCCAGTTGTGGTATTGGGTACAGCAGCTGGAGCAGACTAATCCAGTCTCCTGCTTTTTCTATGCCACATTTCCTTCCTAATTCCAAAGCAGTACTTCGTATCACACAGAAGACCTTGTCCTACTTCTATTTTACATTTTGGTAGAGACCAACATTACCTTTTCAAGAGATCTGAACAAAAATGGCTTTATACCCTGTGTGGCTTTAATAGTTAAAAAATGATGGGTACCCGCTCTCGATTCTCATGGTCACGAAGAAGACGCCTCAGACCCATCTATAGATATTTCTAGGTAAGACACAAGTCTCACTTTCACAAATACATTTTCTGGCTGGGTGCTGGTAACTCATAACCTTAGCTATTCAGGAGGCTGAGATCTGAGAATTCAGGTTCAAAGCCAGCCTGCACAGAAAAATCTGAGACTTCTCTCCAACAAACCAACAAAAAGCTAGAAGTGGAGGGACGGCTCACGTGATAGAACATGAACCTTGAGCAAAATAGTTAGTGAGAGCACAGGGGTGCTGAGTTCAAGCCCCAGCACTGGACCAAAACAACAACAACAACAACAATAACATTCTCTGCTATACTCTTCCAGTTGAAGAATGTCTTAAAAATCATAGAATTGTAATCCTAGCAGAGAAATTAAAACAATTTAATTTAGCTCGTTTGTATCCTAGGAGACAAAGAAATAAAGGAAATAAGAGTCTGCTGATGCCCTTGGTACACAGGACACAGCTTGATGCCATCCCTGGGGACATGGACCCTGCGCTACATCCTGTCAGCCCTCACACAATCTGTCACTTTTGTCCCTGCTCCCTGCCTCCATCCATCCCACTCCTGCAGCATGGATGATTCTCCTCCTGCAGCAGTCATGGCAACTAGACTAAAAGCAGTAAAGTTGGGTCTTTTTACAACTTCCTGTCTCTTTCTCTCCTCTCTCACTCTCCCTGCCCCCTTTCTGCTTCTTCTTTCCTTTCCCCTCCTTGACACGGGGTCTCAATGAGTCCCAGGCTGGCCTGGAACTTGTGATCCTCTTGCCTCAGACTCTTAAGTGCTGTGATTACAGGCACGTGCCACCATGCCTGGCTATATATAATAGTGCTTTTTCCAACTAGCCCCATTCCACTTTCTCATTTCCAGCACAGTCAAGTTGGGCAATCTAGTAATAGCTTGTAATTCAATTAACAGAAACACCACTGCAGTTTGGAGAAAACAAATGGATCACAGAAAATTGAAATCCTGTTTGCCCATTAGTGTTCCTATTTAAATCGTAACTGTTTGATATTTTAACAAATGTTTAAAACGTTCACCATGTGCATTCAGGCCAAGTAAAATAATCACTAGAGAAAATGATCCAAACGAAAAAAAAAAAAAAAGGAGGCCTTTTGCATCACAGTTCTGGCACTAGCTACATAAGCACAGAGGGTTGGGATGAGAAGAGCAGAGGTAAGAATACAAAGGCATCAGCAGGGGACTGAGCAGCTATGGAGGACACACTTAGGAGTCTCTGGTCCCTGGCTGTGGCTATGAGCATTGTCACAGCCAAATGCAAACCAAGCAGCCAAAAGCCTAAACATGAATTCTGTGTCTCCTGGTCTTGGAGGGATGACCACACTCCCGGCAGGTGACCTAAAGAGGCCCGTCCCTGCTGTAAGACATGGCCATCTGGCCATCTGCCACTGAGGATGCCTCTGTGTGCTGGGCCACAGGTGCATCCCTATGTCAATCAAGTGAGGTGTCTCGCCTAGAATGTTCTGCCTTCCCCAGGTCCCACTTGATTCTTTCACTTGACCTTGACCTTTTAGCAAGTATTTTTTTTTGCGGGGTGGAGGGGCAGGGGCATCGGTTATGGGGCTTGAACTCTGGGCCTGGGCACTGTCCCTGAGCTTTTCAGCTCAAGGCTATCACTCTACCCCTTGAGCCACAGCACCACTTCTGGTTTGCTAGTGGCTAATTGGAGATTAAGAGTCTCATGGACTTTGGTACCCGGGCTGGCTTTGAACCACGATCCTCAGATCTCAGCCTCCTGAGTAATTAGGATTACAGGTGTGAGCCACAACACCCAGCTTTAGCAAATATTTTTAAAATGTTTATTGTTATTATAAAGGTGATAGATACACATAACGTTATGGTTGCACAGGTCAGGACAACGACATCCCTTGCCTGGCTCTCTCCCAGTTTTTCCCTCCTGTCCCTGCATACAAGTTGTATATCTGATTTTCAACAGAGTGTCTGGTGAGGACACTGCTGCGTCTGCTCACTCGTGTAGCATCGAGTGCATGCCAGCCATCAGACAGTCCCAGCTGGGCTCAGCAGTGCCTGCTCTTATGACACCCACAGGCCTGGGTAGGAAAGAGATGCTAACCCAGGAGTCTTCGAATGAGAATCTGGTAAGTGTATAGCATGAAATGAAAGCTGCACTAGAGGAATGGGAAGAGCAGGGGTCTAGGAGGAGCTGTCCTGGCCTTAGGATCTGAAGAGACACAGGTATTGTCTAGGCAAAGAGGGCAAGGAAGAATATTCGAGAAGGAGCAACCATCTAGGTGCAACCCAGAAGTCACAGGATGAACAGTCAGGCCTGGGTGTGAGCTGAATAATGACGGCACTGTCGTAAACCTGTTCTCAGGGCTCAGCTCCAAAGGTCATTGTCTTTTGGTCTTTGTGTTCCACAGTACCTGGCTTTGTCTTCTGTCCCCTCAACATGGAAACCTGGGCTCCGAGCCTCTGAGTTTGCTTCCGGGCCACTCACTTACCTCATAGGGCTCCTTGATGGGCCTGCATTTCTCTATCTGGTAGAGCTGGGTCTTGTAGCACACGCTGTCCTGGACTTCAGATTTCTACCAGAGGAAGGAAGAGAAAGCATGGATTAAGTCTTAGCAAACAAAAACATCCACTGAGCATCATGAACTTATAAAGCAGAGCTTGAGTGAGGAAGGACGAGAAGCCAGTCAGTTTGAGAGCAAGGTCTCATTTTTGCCTCACAGGCATAGGCCTGGGCCCAGAGTCAGAGATGTCTTTCTCTTCTAAACTCTGCCATCAGAGGGCCCGGTGATGTTGGGCCACTAGTTCTTTCCCCTGGGCAGTGGAGACTATCCTACGCTGGGAAATTAGAACTAAATAGCTAAACTTGGAAGAATACCGATTTTATCAAACCACTAAGCAGAATATCAATCTTGCTTGCTTGCTTACTTGAAAATAGCACACAAAGCCAGTGGCTTATCCCAGTAATCCCAGCTTCTTAAACCAGCCAGAGAAGAAAAGCCCATGAGACTCTTATCTCCAATCAACCAGCAAAAAGTTGGAGTACAGATATGCTCAAGTAGTAGAGTGCCAGCCTTGCATGGGAAAAGCTAAGGGAGAACAACCTGGCACTAAGTTCAAGCCCCAGTATTTACACACACACACACACACACACACACACACACACACACACACACACACACGCACAAAAGAAACAAGAATACTAAATAAATAAATGCAGAGCACAAACTCACTACCCAAAAGAAAGAGATAAGTAAACTATGAAAGATATTAAGGTATCTCTGGTGACTTAAGATGATAGAGACCCAATCTTGGTTGAAGGCAGAGAAAATTTAATTGAATGATTAACTAATTTTCCAACCCACAAACAGCTAATGAATGCCCTTATAAACTCTCATTTCAAATATATACGTCTTGGTTTTAAAAGAAGGAAGTCAAGAGAGAAGGGGAAAATGTCAAATAATTGAAATGCAACATTTTTTTTTTAGTCCATTAGACTGAATTTCCAAATTATGCCTTGGTTGCTAATAACTGGATGATATGATTAATAACTGAAACAGTACAGTTAAATGAACCATATCTGGGAATTACCATCAGTAGTTGTCTGTGGGATTAATCCACTCTAGGTAAAAACAGCCACTTGCCTTATTTGCTTTTTCCCACCAGATATGTCCTGTGATTGAAAAGTCTAGTGTGAAAAATTGGCACAATAACATGAAAACCTTCTCCAGTTTAAACGGTGTCTGGGCTGAGTTTCTAGACAAATTTCTTCAGGCTTAGCAGTGCACATCTGGAACCCTGATGCCTGGCAAAGTGAAGGAGCAGGGCTGCTGCAGAAAGCGAGACACTCAACAAGGCAACAGAGGTGTCACTCTCATGAATGCACTGCAGAATAATTTTGTAAGATTGTTTCATTTTTATTTTTAGACTGTTTTAAACTGTTTTTCTCTAAGGTGATGTACACTGGAGTTAAGATTGTTTTATTTTAACCAGACCTAGTATCTGTAAATGTGGAAGTACACAGAGGAAACTTAAAAATCAGATACCCTTCCATTTTTCTCATTAAACCACCCAGAGAACTAGAGTGCTTGAATCTACTTATAAATGGATGGATGGGTGGATGGACTGCTGGTACCAGGGCTTCAACTCAGTGCCTCAATATTCTCTACTCTACCACTTGAGCCACGGCTCTACTTCTGGCTTTCTGCTAGTTATTTGGAGATAAGAGTCTTACTGATTTCCTACCTGGGCTAGGTTGGATTTTTTTTTTTTTTTTTTTTTTGCTAGTCCTGGGGCTTCGAACTCTGGGCCTGGGCACTGTCCTTGGGCTTTCTCAAGGCTAGAGCTCTCAAGGCTAGACTTGAGCTATAGTACTACTTCCAGCTTTTTCAGTGTATGTGGAACCAGGGAATTGAGCTCAGGGCTTCGTGCATGCACTCTCCTCTAGGTTAAGCTCTCAGCCCTTGGGTTGGCATCTTAACCCTCAGATCTCAGCCTTCTGACTAGCTGGGATTATAGAGGTGAGCCACAGGCACTAGCTAAGAAACCAATCCAGCTGTGGTGAGACTGGAGAGAGCTGGACTGAGAAAGTTGCCTAGGAGACTAGTGATGTTTGCTTCTGGATCTGTCTAAAGAGGATTAAGTAAGGGGAGGGAGACCTACCCTGAATGTGGACAGCCCTATCCCACAGACTAAGGGTCTAGATAAGAGTAAAAAAGGGTAAGGAGAAAGTCTGCCAGGACTAGCACAGGCATTGTGTGTGTGTGTGTGTGTGTGTCTTTGTCTCTCTCCCCCTTCCTTTCTCTGTCCTGTCTAGCCTCTGCCACGTGTTCCCACTGCCATGATGTTTTACCTTACCCTAAACCCAGAATCAATAGAGCAAATGCCGCAGAACTGCAATCTATGACACCATGGGCCAAAAGAAATAGTTCTGCTATTTATGTTATTCTCTCAGGTATTTTGGTAACAGCTACAAAAAGCTAACTAGCACACCAGCCTCAGGTACTTTGTTACAGTAACAGAAAACAGACTACTACATACATCAGGTATCATTCTGGATTTGACACTTCTCTTTCAGTAACTTTCCTTTGGACAATGCAGCCTTGGGGATACCAGCTCTAAAATGCAGCCTCCAGGCCATGCATCTGTCCCCACCAGAAATGCCACTGCATTGCTGCTTATGCAGCATGGAGTTTTCTTCACCCCATAAACATCACACTTTGAAAAGTCTTTTACTGTTGAGAATGTTTCCAAAGCGATAGGTTTGGAGTCCTCATTTGGGGTTTTTTATATTAAAGCAAAAATAAGGAAGGCAACTACATAGCTCAATACAATACAAACAGGGTCAAGGTCATCTTGCGAGAGTGAATGAACGCTCAGTTATATCTCAGATGGGCTTCCTGCCAACCCTGAACCTCTCTGGCTGAAGGGTGGTCTGTGCCCACCCTTCTGGATGGAAGTTACATAGAGAATCTATTTTATCTTGGGTGCAGTTTTCTTGATAAAGTTCTTTTCAAGTCTTGTCTGTTTGGAGACTGATGTGTGAGTGAACTCTGAATACTGAAACATTTCCATGCCATTTCCCAACATATATGAACTCCTTGTGGCCCAAACGATAAGAGAGGACTAGTCTTTTGGAGTGCCTCTGTCTACCCCATGTGTGACAGTATGCCTGGATTTTCTGACTCCAAGACTGTGTAGGTGACTTCAAGCTGGTTAAGTTCAGTTTTTCTTCTTATTTTCTGGAGAGATGTAAGCACCATTGTCTCTTGATACCTTTGGGTGACTGGCTCCAGGAACCTGGAGATAGATACCAAATCTATAGATACAAAGACCCTTATAAATAGTTCAATATTTATATATAAACTATGCATACCTACCACATACTTTAAGTCTCTAGATTATCGATAATCTATAATACAATATAAATACTAGGTAACTAGTTATAATATTGTTTTTTCTTTTTCTTATTTTTTTGGGGAGGTAAAAGGGGGGTGCTGGTCCAGAGCTTGAACTCGTGGCCTCGAGGCTATCCCTGCATTTTCTGCTCAAAGATAGCATTCTACCCCATTCACAACTCAACTTCCAGCTTTTCTGGTAGTTAACTGGAGATAAGAGTCCCACAGACTTTCCTGCCCAGGCTAACTTCAAACCATGATCTTCAGATCTCAGCCTCTTGAACAGCTATAATTACTGGCATGAGCTGTCCAGCTCCAGACACATCTTTTAAAAAAGTTTTCTATTGTTATTATAAAGGTCATGCACAGAGGGATTACGGTTACCTAAGTCAGGAATACATTTCTTTTTTTGACAATCTCAACCCTTCCCTTACTCTCTCCTGGTTTCTAGTTGTATAGTCCATTTTTAACCATTTCAATGGTCCAGGAAGTACCATTGCTACATTTGTTTACTCTTTGTCAGACACAATTTCTTGAAATTCTTTTCAAATTGTTGTTGGGACCTGGCAAGGTAAAGAATTCTCAGACAAGGATGGCTGGCTGAATGCATTCTCGTACTCTGTGCTTTAGAGATGAGACTCTGACTACCACGCACTACTCCCCAACTCCAATGACCAGAGAATTCCTCAAAGCCTCTGACATGAGGAATCCCAGAGAGCTAAGAAATGACAGAAGAAATACAGGCAACTGAGAGGCTGAGAGAAAGTGAGGCTTGCAGTGACCCTCCTTCCCCTGACAATTCTTTCCTGGGCTTCGTGTTTCAGAGAAACCTTTCAGATTCAAGGTGCTCTCCTAGAAGCTACTTTCCCTCACATTGAGGAAACCCAGCCTGACAGTAGGTTAAATGAACAGCCTGGATCTGGTGACGGCCACTGAACAGGACTAGATAGAAGAAACCTCCGGGAGGCCTCCACTCACCCCTGACAAGTAGCGCTCGAGTTTCTTGTTCAGGAGGAAGTAGATGGCAAGGATGTGGCAGGCACGGTTGGACAGCACTGTGTTGATGACATCGCTGTTCTTGTAGCCCAGCTTCTCAGTCATGTGCAGCACCACACTTGGGCTCAGGTCTTCCAGAGAAATCCTGCCAGGCAGAGACAGAACCGTCACCTTGTTCAGCTGAGTGGGGTGGCACAGCATTGGACCCTCCCGCAGGTCCTCTGGGGACAGTCTGGTTCACATGTTCACTTATTCACTTTTTGGGGCTGTGTTGTTTGGGTTTTTGTTTGTTTTGAATTCTATTTTCGTGATCTTTAAGCAGTTGTACAAAAGAGTTGCAATTCAATACATCAGTCTACGAGTACAATGCATCAGGATCAATCACACACACATGCATTTTTCTTTCTTTCTTTTTTTTAATCAGTTGTGGGCTTGAGTTCTGGGCCTGGGTGCTGTCCCTGAGCTCTTCAGCTGAAGACTACTGCTCAACCCCTTGGATCACAGTGCTGGCCGGTTTTTTGGTGGTTAACTGGAAATAAGAGTCTCACAGACTTTCTTGTCTAGGCTGGGCTTTGAACCTTGACCCTCAGATCTCAGCCTCCTGAGTAGCTAGGATTATAGGCATGAGCCACCGTGCCTGGTCACTCTCTATTTTAATTACATACACCATAACCGTGGCTTTGGATTAAAGCCATATAGCCTGGCATCTGGATGCTGAAGCTCAGTCCTTGCTTTCAGCCAGAAAGCAAGAAGTCAGTGAGAGCTGGGAAGGGGTGTGTGCCAGTGTCACAGCAAATACTGGAATCCTTGAAGGGATACCAGGAAGGCACTTGAGCAGCCCATGTCTGCTGGCCAGCTCGGACATATCCACCACAGTGCCTGAAGACTCCCTGAGAACCTCAGATCTCCTAACAGCACAGTGAACCTCCATAGTAAAGCGAGGCCTGGTGCGCTCACTCTGCATAGCAGGTCAGTTGGGATACCAAGGGCAAAACTGTCTCTCCTGGTTATCCTCCACCTACAGTGTAACCTGGACCTCCCTTCATTACACGCCACACCCAGGAGAGCAATTCCTTACTGCTGTCACATACAAAATTATAAGTTTTAGATAACAAGTGGGAGGGTAATAGTCTTGGGTGTTGGGTTTTTTTTGGAAGGGGATGTATATATGTGTTTAAAGAAAGATACTGGTTTAAGATACAGCTCAGTGGTAGGGCTTGCCTAGCATATGTGAGGTTCTGAGTTCTATCTTCAGCACCAAAAGCATTTAAAAACAAACAAATATATCATTTCTCCCTCTCCTTCCCCTCTTCTCTTCTCCCTGTCCCTTCCTCCTCCTCCCCCTTCCCTACCTAACTTGAATCTGGGATCTTATACTCAAGGGCTTTACCACTTAAACCATACTCCCAGCCTTATTTCTTCTATTATTCTTTTTCTATACTACAATTGCTTGTCAAAATATTTAGCATTTGACTGTGTGATTGGTATGGCTGAAAATACTGGAAATGTCAAAGTGGGTGCAGCCCTGTAACTGGCCAATCAAATCACAACTGTGACCCCCCAACAATGGCCAATTAGATCGCAGATAATACTTGGACAGCCTCACTCCTATCTAGAGAGGTGTAAGATAGTGTAGGTGTAGGTGTAGGTATAGGAGGGTGTGGGATGATACCATAGCCCAAAAGGGACTATTCGGAGATAAGGAGGGATGTGTGTGAAGATAGACACTCCACCTCTGTCCTTTATCTCTGTGATAAGGAGAGCCAGCTCTGCCAAAATGGGGTCTATCAACTGATTCTTCACTGACAGTAATATTTCAAAGTTTCCAATAAATAATATATATACATGGTGCTCTCCAATGTTACTTCGGTTGTATTATCTCTGTATGTGCACACCAAACAGAAGATATTAAAAGGGCCCAGATTATGATGAATTATCATTTGAATCAACTAAAAGCACAATGACTCCATTGCATATCATTTCTTAAAAATCCAATCCTGGGGCTGGGAGTTTGGTCTAGTGGTAGAGTGCTTGCCTAGCATGCACAAAGACCAATTCCTCAGTACCACAAACATAGAAAAAGCCAGAAGAGGTGCTGTGCCTCAAGTGGTAGAGCGCTAGTCTTGAGAAAACCCAAGGATAGTGCTAAAGCCCTGAGTTCAAGCCCAGGACTGCCCCCCCCCCCACCAAATTCTAATCCTGTCTTGTATTACTGATAATCCCACCTACTCCAAGAGCTAAATGAGGTGGGGGGGTGGAGGGGAAGGGAAGGAGGGAGAGGAGAGGACAGGGGAGAGAGGAGGGGCTGTCTAGGCCCCATCGGGACACAGGAATCTAGGTCAATTCTGTCACAAATGTCTGTGCCCAGGTCAGGAAGGCAAGCCAGGCACTAAACAAACATATGCTGACTGACTGGCATGAAAATTTATCATAAAACATTTACCCCTAATGTTCTCTTCAACTTGCCATTTAGAGATCAACCTAAAGGCCCAAATGACTTCACAGGGGAAGGCTTTAAAGAAGAGTGATGCAAACCTGCAGGTTTTGTTTGTTTGTTTGTTTGTTTGTTTTTACTTTCCCAAAGGGAAAACACTGAGCACATCTCAAATAATTAAGTCTGAAGCTAAAAATTGGGAAACTACATGACATACTTTATAAAGAAAATACTTTTTTCCCCTTCCTTCCTTTCTTTTCTCCCCCTGTCCCATTTCTTCTGAGACTTGAAATCAGGGCATTACCCTTGCCAAGCAGGAACTTTACAACTTGAGCCATGTCTAAAGCGTGTGTGTGTGTGTGTGTGTGTGTGTGTGTGTGTGTGTGTGTGTGTGTGTGTGCGCGCGCGCACGCGCGTGCATGCGTGTTGGTCCCGGAGCTTGAATTCAGGGCCTGGATGCTATCTGGGAGCTTCTTTCTACTCAAGGCCAGTGCTCTTGATCCACAATTCCAGTTTTTTGGGGTTAATTGAAGATCACAGACTTTTCTACATGGGCCGTCTTCGAATCATTATCCTCAGGTCTTAGACTCCTGAGTAGCCAGGATCACAGGCGTGATCTTCGGTGCCCAGCTTGTGTTGGCTGTTTTTGAGATAGGGTTTTACTTTGTCCTCAGGCCAGCCTGGACTGCATTCTTCCTACTTAGGCTTCTCCACATCACTGGGGGCGACAGGCTTAGCCACTATACTTCACAAGTAGTTGAGATATCAAGTACAGACCACTGTACCAGCCACTGGTTAAGAAATAGTCTGGGGGCCGGGAGTTTGGCCTAGTGGTAGAGTGCTTGCCTAGCATGCACAAAGACCCAGGTTCAATTCCTCAGTAGCACATACATAGAAAAAAGCCGGAAGTGGTGCTGAGGCTCAAGTGATAGAGCTCTAGCCTTGAAAGTACAAGGATAGTGCTCAGGCCCTGAGCTCACGCCCAGGACTGGCAAAAAAAAAGAAAGAGTCTGGGCTGGCCCCAAGCCACAGTCCTCCAATCTCTACCATCCAAGTTGCTAGGGCTGCAGAACAGAGCTACCTCTCTTAACTGAAAATATTCCTTTCTTTGCTTTTGGTTTTTTCTTTTGGGACTAGAAGAATAATGACCAAAAATAATACATTTTTGTTTTAAAGAGAAATGCTTTTTTTCCCTTACATAATTAAGGCGGTAAATAACATGTCCCTACTCCACATTTCAGAATTTTGGTTTCCTGTCTTAAAAACTAAACAATTGACTTATCCCTGGTATAATATGAGCAATGAAACATAAACAGAACTCAGTGTGCTGATATTTTCTTTAATGCATAACATCTTAACTTTTTTTTTTGCCAGTCCTGGGGCTTAAACTCAGGTCCTTGAGCACTGTCCTTGGGCTTTCTCAAGGTTGGTGCTCCACTACTTGAGCCACAGCACCACTTCTGGCTTTTTCTACATATGTGGTATACCAAGGAATCGAACCCAGGTCTTTGTGCATGCCAGGCAAGCACTCTTACTACTAGGCCAAACTCCCAGTCCTTAACTTTTTAAACTATCCGTGTTCCATCTTTTCCTTCCTCACTGAATCCAAATGCCAAAAGTACCAACCTGGTCCACAGTGTAGAAAATTTACATACAAGTTTTAATGTATCGAAATCTGGCTGCACCCTGTGGGAAAGCTACTAGATATCATATCATACCCTAACTCTTTGTCAATGAAGATGTAACCAAGGAGGGGGCTCACTCTGTTTCTAACACCAGCTCCACTGCCTCCAAAGCCTGGCTGTACTGTGGAGTGATTATGCTGATTTAGAAGGTGATTATATTAGCTTAATGACTCATTTGGATGCTATAATGTCCCCCCCTTAACAAAAAGCAAATCTGCATGCTGCTAGCCATTGGTCACAAGACCTGGGCCCCTCAGCTCTGTTGTGGGTCTCACATTAGGATAAAATTTCCGGTATCTGTTTCACATTCTGGCCCAAATTGAGCAGGTGTTGGAAAACAGCATCTATTTCCAGGTTCCCTTGATAACTAACCTAAGTCACCCCAGACGTGGTCTGAATTACCACCCAGGAGCCAAATGCTAGAATTCTAGATGGAAACTGAGCAAAATCATCTCCTCTATGACTAGCGTAAGAGTAAATTTGACCCAGGAGCAGGGATGCAGATCTGGATAGATAGTCCACCTATACCCCTTAAGTTCTTCTAGAACTTTCCATCTCGAGACAGCACTCTACTGCCCAACTTGCCTAGAGAACCCACTGATTCCGCTTTCATGAGGACCAGTGGTTATTTCCAGGCTTTCTTAGCTATTTTGGAAATACGACCACAGAGGATACTGTGCACCCCCCACCTTTTCTCTCTCCTTGGCCTCCCACCTCTCCACTGGTAAAGTGTTCTCCAGTCTGCATCCAAGCTTGGTTGCATGTGCAGGAATTCAGAGGTCTGAAGAAAGAAGGAAGAAGGAGACTGGAGGTCTTCCTGTTTGCTCAGAAGCAGCCATGCCGGCACTCTGGTTCCCACACTGACTGGTTCTCGGTTTCAAAGTAAGTAGGAAAGACATGCAAGAAAGCTTTCCCCATGCTCCTTCCAATCTGTAAGGCAGCAGCCCTGCAAGGCCCCTTCAATGAGGGCTGCGTGAGGCGTCCCTCCAGATCCCTGTTCTGGGCATTATGTTTGTAGCCTTCCTTTCTAAGTCTCTTCTTGTGGGTTGCTGGTACACAAGGCCTCCCCAGGAAGTCCACAGAACCTGGCCTTAAGGCAGGGTGGGACTAAGAGGAGCATCAAGAAACAAAAATTAGGCTGGAGCTAGTGGCTCACGCCTATAATCCTAGCTACTCAGGAGACTGAGATCTTAGGATCAAGGTTCAAAGGCAGAAAATCCTTAAGACTCTTATCTCCAATTAACCACCAGAAAACTAGAAGTGGAGTTGTGGCTCAAAGTGACAGAGAGCTAGCCTTGAGCAAAAAAAGCTTGGGGATAGCTTGCTTCCAGATTTCAAGCCCAATGACTGACTGACAGAAAGAAAGAAAGAAAGAAAGAAAGAAAGAAAGAAAGAAAGAAAGAAAGAAAGAAAGAAAGGAAGGATTAGGAGGAAGAGGAGAAAAAGGAGGAGGAGGAATAGGAGGATGAGGAAGAGGAGGAAGAGGAGGAGGATGAGGAGGAAGAAGAGGAGGAGGAGGAGGAGGAAGAGGAGGAGGAAAAGAAAAAAAGAAAAGAAGACCAGGAATCTAAGGGATGGTTTGAAATAGTTGGTACTACAACTTAAGACTATCAGGAGGGTTCCAGGGTGAATCTCTCCCTCTCTTCCTCTCCTTCTTTTTCTTCCTCTCTTACACACACACACACACACCCTGGTGCCCTCATTTGTCTAATGGTCCCTCTGTGTCAACTGGATAGAAGTGCCCCTTGAGGCACGTCTGAAGCCAGTTCTGGCTTTGAGGGGTGGCCTGGAATTCAGCCTCCCCTCATTGTGGCCCTCCAGCCTGGCACCCTGTGCAGGCACCCCTTGTACCCGCACAGGATGGTCCTTTCTGTACTTCCTCTTGCTCCTTGAGCTGATCTGATGTGTGGATACAGAGCTGGGAAGGACAGCCAAAAGAAAATGCAGCTTCATTTTCCATCACAGAGCTGCTGTGCACAACTGATTGAGGCTGGTGGTACAAGCTCTGTCTTCCCAAGTCCCTCAGTATGTTCTAAATTACCTGTTGGGATAGGTGACATTATAGGGCACTTTGCCGGTGTAATTCTCATTCAGCCAGCGATTTGCCAATGCCTGGTGGATATTTGGCCTCTTCACGGGGTCTGGTTCCAGGAGAGAGCGAAGGAAGTTGATGGCCCCTGAAGACATTTGGCAAAGAACACATCCAGGTTAGAGGCTGTATGCTGAGTGTGGAGACTGCAAAGAGCAATCTCTCCTAAGCCTAAGTAGTGATTTTTCTGTAGGTGTCTGGGCCAGGCTTTGATTCAATGGTTTGTAGAGTGTAGGTTCAGCCCTATCTTTTCAAAAGATGAGGGTTTAAAGCCTTCTTTCCCTACCTTTTTCAAAAAGAAGTGCTAGTATCTGTCCAAGTGCTACTGTACATGATAGTCTAAAATTGGGTTTGGTCCTTCCAGTCATATACTTTTTAATAAAACGGGTGGTCTTCTCTGTCTGCCAAAGAAATATACAGAAAAATGAAGGTGCCCAGTGTCAGTGGCTCACGCCTGTAATCCTAGCTATTCAGGAGGCAGAGATCTGAGGATCACAATTCTAAGCCAGCCCAGGCAGGAAAGTGAGTGAGACTTGTACTTCCAATGAACCACCAGAAAACAGCAAGTGGTATTGTCATTCCAAGTGGTAGAATGCTAATCTGTGTGAAAAAGCTCAGGGACAGCTCAGTGGCCCCGAGTTCAAACCCCAGAACAGGCACCAAAAAATAACTAAAAAGAAAGAAAGGAAATGTTAAAGATATGAGCTTAATGGATCCATTTGGGCAGGTTGCTGAGTTAAGGTAACTTCCTGAAGACTTGTTTGAAGTACTATTCACCAGAAGAGCTTGGAATATACTGGAGTGCGTTTTTGTTCCATTTTCACAACCAAGCACTCTTGAGTCTTCACAAATTGCTGATGAACCCAAGTCATTTTGAGTTTAAGTCTCTGCTGACAAATTTCCTTTCTTCAGCCGTCATGAACATTGCATTGCTACTCTGAAAGGCCTTGGAGATGCTCTAGAACTCTCTGAAGTCTATGTGAAGGGCTTGAAAGCCCTAAAACTAGGGCTTTCCTCTTGTCTCAGAAATCTATGGCACCTTCCAGCCCACTGAGCCAACCTGTGGGTTGTCACCCTTCAAATAACCCAGAATCACACTGCAGAGGTGCAAAGCCCTATTTCCACTCCAAGGTGTCAGCCTTCCCAAGCCTGGGCTTGTTGGATCTTGCATGCCATGACTAGAGTCATGCCTTGATTCTAGTCATGGCATGCAGGAAAGACAAAGCCATTAAGTCCTCAAGTACGCCCAGCCCACGAGCTGCAAGCAGAGGCCCATCCCGCCCCAGGCTGCTTTCTCCCCACCTCCCAGGTACAGAATTGTCTGGGAGGTTGTCTGCGTAAGGCTGGAAATCTTATCCAACGCTGGCTTAACTTTCCCCAATGTTCTCCCTCCTCCAGCTTCATTTGGGTGAATTCAGGGCGTAAGAGCCTCTTAATTGGAAGTGACTGTTGGGAATGTCTTAGAGATGTGATCGCTGAGATGCAGTGATGGAAGAATAAACAGTCTGAAAAATGTTCAAGCTCTGAAAGGCATGCACTACTCTGTGATACACAAGTGCTAGCTTGTAGAAGAGGAAACTGTCCAGGGGGCTGGACTGGAGAGGCCCCCAGAGTTTAAGTTTGCCAAGTACACGATGGAAACGAAGGCGGTCATTATTTGGGAACACACGGCCTGGATTTACAAGGAATAGAATGCTGCATGCTTCTGACCTGAATTTGAAAAAAAAAAACAAACTTCCTTAAAGAGTATGGGCGCTAATGAATTTAATGACTGCATATGGGAGTGACAGAATCATCCCATTAATAAAGATATGTGTTATAGAAAGGTAATAAGACTCATGTGTTTTCTTTTCTTTTTTTTAATGTAGACTGACATTACTTAAAACACAAGGATCTAAAGGTAATAGACAATACGCTCAGGTTCTGTGTGTGGAAGTGGAGAGAGGAAGAGCTACATCTCTATAGTCAATAAAAAAGTAAAAGGGAGAGAAACAGATTTCACCCCTCTGAGATTCAGTTTCCTCACTGGTAACCTGGGAGCAATGACAGTTACCTTGTATGGTTGGGTAACAACAAGGTAATATGAGATAAGTCCATACCTGGTTAATCAATAAATGACAGGGTCTCCTGTTACTGGGAAACTAGTATTTCTGGACATAAGCCAAAAGTATCATGAGAGAATATAAAGGTTCACCAGACTGCTTAGAGGGGAGAAGAGATATTCTTAGTAAGGTACATAGAGTGGGGAAAAATAGGAGGTTGTCAGAAAGTCAAGAGGTGAATTCTAAAACTGAAATAACTCCATTTATGAACAAGATATGATGCCCTGGGATGCATTTGGCACTGCTGCCCAATGCCGAATCCTCCCCCATGGGGCCAGGCTCCCCTTTTAGTGGTCAAATGAACTGAAGGGCTGGCTGCCGTCCCAGGTCACCAGAGAATCAGTTCAAGCCCCATGACAAAAAAAAAAAAAAAAAAAGAAAGAAAGAAAGAAAAGAAAAGAAAGCAAGAAAGATAAAGACAAGTTGGATTCGTATATGTCATCCTGCACCAGAATTAATTCCAAATGGAGCAAAGTCTTTGAGGGAAAAAGCAGATACCCTGAAAACTTTACAGGAAGAATAAGAGATACACTAGGGCACCTTGGAACAGGTCAAAACTTTCTTAATAAACACAACAAATTAAAGAAAGTTTAGATAAATGGGACTGTGCATTAAATTGCAGAGCTTCTGTATGGCAAAGGACATAGCTAGCAAGTTAAACAGAAAGCCCACAGAATGGGAGAAGATCTTCACTAGCTATACAACAGACAAGGGCCCCATACCTAAAACATACCTACAGCTCAAAAAATTGAGTCTTTCAAAAACAAATCCTCTCATCACAGGGAGGCAAAGCTGGTTCAACATACGCAAATCAATTAATATAATTCAACACATCAACAAGAGCAGGGACAAAAATCACATGATTGTCTCAATAGATGCAGAAAAGGCATTTAACAAGATCCAACACCCCTTTATGTTAAAAGCTTTGGAGAAAATAGGAATCCATGGAACATTTCTCAATATAATAAAGACTGTGTATGGCAAACCCACAACTAGTATTATACTTAACGGTGAAAAGCTAAAGCCATTCCCTCTAAAATCACGAACGAGACAAGGATATCCACTCTCTCCACTCCTCTTTAACATAGTATTAGAATTCCTAGCCAGTGCAATAAGGCAAGAAGCAAGCATAAAGGGGATCCAAATAGGGACAGAGGAAGTAAAACCTTCCCTCTTTGCAGATGACATGATCCTGCATTTAAAGAATCCTATAGACTCTACTCCCAAGCTCCTTGAGCTGATTCAAAACTTTGGAAGGGTAGCAGGCTATAAAATCAACCCTCAAAAATCAACTGCCTTCCTCTATGCCAACAGTGAGAGGAACGAGGCAATAATCAGGAAAGCAACTCCTTTTGCAATAGCCTCAAAGAAAATAAAGTACCTAGGAATTACCTTAACTAAGAATGTAAAGGACATTTTTGATGAAAATTTCAAAACCCTGAGAAAGGAAATTAAAGCAGAACTGAGGAAATGGAAAAACCTCCCATGTTTCCGGATTGGAAGAATCAATATCGTGAAAATGACAATCTTGCCAAGAGCTATCTACAAATTCAACGCAATACCCATCAATATCCCAATGTCATTCTTTAAAGAAATAGAAGAGGCAATCCAAAATTTCATATGGAATGATAAAAGACCCCATATAGCAAAAACACTTCCTAGCAGAAAGAACAGCGCAGGAGGAATTTCAATACCAAACTTTAGACTCTATTACAGAGCTATAATAATCAAAACAGCTTGGTACTGGCACAAGAACAGGCCTGAAGACCAATGGAATAGAACTGAGGACCCAGATATTAAACCACAGACCTATGGCCACCTAATTTTTGACAAGGGAGCCAAAAAAATAGAATGGAAGAAAGACAGCCTCTTCAACAAGTGGTGCTGGCAGAACTGGTTAAGCACCTGCAGAAAACTAAAGTTAAATCCTTCTTTGTCACCCTGTACTAGAATTAACTCCAAATAGATCAAAGACCTGGAGGTAAAAGCCGACACTCTGAAAACTTTACAAGAAGGAATAGAAGATACACTAGACCTCTTTGGCACAGGTCGAAACTTTCTTAATAAGGACCAAGGATCACAACAAATCAGAGAAAGCTGGATAAGTGGGACTGCATTAAACTGCAGAGCTTTTGTATGGCAAAGGACATAGCTAGTAAACTAATTAGGAAGCCTACAGAGTGGGAGAAGATCTTCACCAACCATACAACAAAGGCCTCATATCTAAAATATATCAACAGCTCAAAAAAATTGAATCAATCCCAAACTAATCTCCAAAGTAACAACCATCCCATTAAAAGATGGGCCAAAGGGCCAGGAGCTTGGCCTAGTGGTTAAAGTGCTTGCCTAGCATGCATGAAGACCCGGGTTCGATTCCTCGGTACCACATACATAGAAAAAAAGCCAGAAGTGGTGCTGAGGCTCAAGTGGTAGAGATCTAGCCTTGAGAAAGTCCAAGGACAGTGCTCAAGCCCTGAGCTCAAGCCCAGGACTGGCAAAATAAATAAATAAATAAATAAATAAATAAATAAATAAATAAATAAATGGGCCAAAGACTTAAAGAGAGTCTTCTCTGAAGAAGAAACAAAAATGGCCTATAGACACATGAAGAAATGCTCAACATCTCTGGTCATAAAAGAAATGCAAATCAAAACAACTCTAAGATTCCACCTCACTCCAGTTAGAATGGCCAGGATCAAGAAAATTAATAACAACAGATGCTGGAGGGGATGTAGCCAGGAGGGATCCCTACTACACTGTTGGTGGGAGTGCAAACTTATTCAACTACGGCAGTATGGCCGTTCCTCAAAAGACTAAACATAGAGCTCCCCTATGACCCAGCAATTCCACTACTTGGCATTTACCAATCATCCAGAAACAAGGACATACTAAATCCACCAGCACAACAATGTTCACTGCAGCACTATTTACCATAGCAAAGATATGGAACCAACCTAGATGTCCCTCAGTTCATGAGTGGATCAACAAGATGTGGTATTTGTACACAATGGAATTCTATGCTGCTGTCAGAAAGAATGACATCGCCCCATTTGTTAGGAAATGGAAAGACTTAGAAAAAAATCATATTAAGTGAAGTAAGCCAGACTCAAAGGAACTTAGGCTCAATGGTTTCCCTCATTTGTCATAATCAGTAGAAACCTTGGGCTCTCCTAGCAGAGACTTGCAATAGAGCAAAACCTTGATACAAAAGGCCATATAGTAGGACGCTGAATGAAAGGATCTCTAGGATATAGAAACATAAGACATATAATGAATGATTGTTGTTCTTAAGGTGCTATGTTATCTCTCATCTCTTTTGCTGTCCCTTGGTTATCTCATATTGTTACAGTATCTCACTTTGTCACCTGATATATCGGATATATTTGTATTTGGTTATTTGAAATTGGATAGGGAAGGGGGGAAAACAAGATAAGGGGTGGGGTGGGGGGGAGGGAAATGGGGACCAAGACATGTGAAAGGGTATCAATGTATGGGAATTAATGCACCATCTATCTGGTAAATATCATGTAACCCTTCTATTAATTACAATAAAAAATATATGAAAAAAAAACAAAAACCAAATCCTCAAAGAATCAACCATCCATTAAAAGGTGGGCTAAAGACTTAAAGAGAAACTTCTCTGAAGAAGAGATCAGAATGGCCTATAGGCACATGAAGAAATGCTCAACATCTCTGGCCATAAAAGAATTGCAAATCAAAACAACTCTAAGATTCCACCTCACTATAGTTAGAAGGGCTATTATCAAGAAATCTAATAACAACAGATGCTGGAGGGGATGTGGCCAGAGGGCAATGCTACTACATTGTTGGTAGGAGGGTAAACTCGTTCAACCACTATGGAAAGCAGTATGGCAGTTCCTCAAAAGACTAAACATAGAGCCCCACTATGACCCAGCAACCCCTCCTTGATATTTACCCAAATGTCCAGAAACAAGGGCATACTAAAGCTACTATCACAATGATGTTCATTGTAGCATTATTTACCATAGCTAATATATGGAAACAACCCAGATGCCCCTCAGATGAATGGATCAAGAAGATGTGGTACTTAAACACAATGGAATTCTTTGCAGCCATAAGTATGAATGACATCATTCCATTCATAAGGAAATGGAAAGACTTGGAAAAAAATCATATTAAGTAAGCCAGACCCAGTGGAACATAGTCTCCATGGTTTCCCTCATCTGTAATAATGAATTCACATCTAGGATTCTTCTAGCAGGGGATCACAGTAGCTCTAAAGCTATGTACATATGGTCATGTAGGATGGGACTAAACAACATGAAATCTAGGCTATCGATACAAGAGGTTTATCTTGTGTGATTGTTGTTCTTAAGGTACTATGTGCAGTTATTTCTTTTCTCTTTTTTTTCCCCCTTATGGTTAATCTCATGTGGTTAATGCATCTGATTTTGTTACCTGATGTATTGTATATACATATATTTGTTTGAAATAGGAAAGGGAATGGGAAAAACAAGATGATTGTCCCTAAAGGAGGGCAAAAACATGAGAAGAGGTATCAATGTTCAAGAAGCAAAGCATCCACTACCTGACCAAAGTAACTGTAACCCCTCTATACATTACCCTGACAATTAAAAAATAATTAATTAAAAAATTCAACCCCACCAAGTGTAGTAGGAATATTAAGACCTTTCATAAGCACACACAAAGGAAGGCCAAATGTAAAGCAAGAGCTATGTGAGACAGATACCCCAACCCCAGTGACGGTGAAACTGCTTGGACATTTTTAACATTTCTTGGGTGCAATTACCTGTGGACTATTTTCTTAAAAAAAATTTAAGGCATGTACATTTTACTTTTTTAAGGATAAATTTAATTTTCCCAGTGGAGAAAGACTTAGCAGTCTAAGAAGGCTAGGTAAAAATACTGGGAATAAAAGCAAGCACTGAGGGAACGCAGCTGTCTGTCTGTCGTGTACTCTTTACGTACCTCTTTTGCTTGGCTGCCCACCCCAGGCCTTCCTGCTCATTCCTGCTCCCCACAGTCTGGAAGTGGCTCTTGCTAGTTCTGGCCACAAGTACTTCTGGCTCTGTGAGAAATTTCACTGGTGAGAACCCTCCCCTTTCTCTTCTCTTCCTTGTTAAAAATGGTGGTTGTTCCATCAGCCTGGAACATACACTTGGAATGGATAAAAACCTTTCCATCCCCAATCCAATACCTGGTAAATATGTAGTTGAGTGAGAAGCAAACCTTGATGATTTCAAACCAAGGAGAACTGGGGGTGGATTGTTACTGCAGTACAACCCAGACCTTCCTGACAGAAGCAAGGAGGAGGCAGAACATCAGCAATCTGCTGGCTCCTTAGGGTGTCAGTGGGAGTCAGGGTGAGCTCTCTTGGCCCATTTCAGACACAAGGCACAAACATCCTACTGTCCGATGTGCTCAGGACAAGGCAGGGTCTGAATCACCAGAGAAGCTTCAGAACTATTCTGAGTCAGCAATATTTGTGACTATAGAAAGCTGCTACCATTGGAATTTGCCAAAGGGACCCCCAAAATGAAACAGTCACTCTGAATAAAAGTACGGCAGCTTCCTGTACAATTACATATGTGCTTACTATCTGACCCAGCAATTTCATTCTCTGGCATTGGTCTCAGAGAAATAAAACCATGTTCACATGGTTTCATTTGTAAACAAATACTCACTACAGCTTCATTCATATCAGCCCTAAATAGGGAAAACAAAAGACCCTGCAGTGGGTGGATGGTGAAACAGGTTGTGGTACAGCATCTGGGGAATATTACTCAGCAACAAAAAAGAGATAAAAATCCTAATACATGCAACAGCTTAGATGAATCTCAAAGGTGTTACGTGAGTGAAACATGTTTATTTATGTATTCTCTCCATCACTTTATCCTTTTGAAGATGCTACAGAGATAGAACAAAGGCCAATGGCTGGGAAGGAGTTAAAGAGGAAAGCACTAGCTGTAGAAGAATGCAACGTGACCATGATCATGGCAGCCACCACAAATCAACACATGGTGGAAACACATACAACTGAATACACACTAACACACTCATGGATCTTGTCAACTATCATTTCCTGATGGTCACATCAAACTGGAGACAATATATTACCTCCAGAGAAAACTAGGTGAAATACCTGGGCTCCTCCTCATTTATTACAACTATGTGGGACAAAAATGTTAGCATGCGGCTTTTCCGTCAGTTTTTCTGCTGTTGTATTATTCTGTTGGCGTGACTTTTCTCTCTTCCTCTCTTTCTTTTTCATTCCTTCCTTCCTCCCTCCCTCCCCCTCTCTTTCTCCCTCCCTCCTTCTTCCTCCCTCCCTCTCTCTCTCCCTCTCTCTCTCTCTCTCTCTCTCTCTCTCTCTCTCTCTCTCTCTCTCTCTCTCTCTCTCTCTCTTCTTTGTACAAGATGGGTATTTAAACTCTACCTGACATTTTTGCTCACTGGCTAGCATTCTATAGCACAGGCTGACTCCCAATTCTCAATCTTCCTATATCAGTCTCCAAATATTGGGATCAAAAGTATGTGTTATCACACATGCCCCTCCCTTCAAAAGAAAGTCTTACTTGTTAAAACAAAATACCATATGTACCTTTATGTATTTCAATTGCCTTTATTTTTTTATTTTATTCAATTTGGCATACTTAGACTACGAACTACTGGGTATGTTTGTGCCCTCCATTGATTATAAGCTCCACAAGAGTAGAAACTACATCTGGCTTAGTCCCTGTCTTCCTGGGACCTAGAACATGCTTAGCACACGACTGGTTGTTTGTGGAATTAATGAATGGATATAAACTATGGAATGGATGGTTGAGTGAGTGAATGAAGGAATAAGCTTTCTACCCAGTTACAGCACTTTTAATAATGCTTACAGTTCCAGCCTAAATATAACAATTCCATGGAGCTGGGAGTTTGGCCTAGTGGGAGATGCACAAAGACCCAGATTTGATTCCTCGATACCACATACACAGAAAAAGCCAGGAGTGATGCTATGGCTCAAGTGGTAGAGCATTAGCCTTGAGAAAGCCCAAGGACAGGCCCTGAGTTTAGGCTTCAGGACTGGCAAAAACAAGAAACAAAGTTCTATCAACATTTTGCACAAATTTTAATTCTAAGGTCTCTGTGCATAAGCAGTTCTTTCAAGACACACATCTAGCTTATCTGGCCGAGGTTCTTCCTTCTGACCTTCACATATCTTGCTACCTCACAAAGGTGACAATATGGCCAAAATTAGATAATTTACATACAAGACCCATTTAAGCTTAAAGTCCATTGGCAAGCATAAACTCAGGGGGGAAAAGAGAGAGAGACCTAACAACAGTCAAAGAAAATACTATATTTTAACCATGAATCATTCACTGAAATTAAATCATTCCCCCCACCCCTTTTTTGGTGGGGAGAGGGGTTAAGCCCCATCTCAGAGAAGTTGAGCTTCTTCTAAGGGAGAATTCAATAAGCCTCAGAGCTGAGCTCTAGGATGATGTGTGAACCAAACAAAAGATCAAATTTGACTCTTTTCCTGGATCTGAAACCAAACCTTAGTATGAAATGTGAAGCCAACAGAAGTTGTAGAGGACTTCATAAACATACTTGATAATTTAGTCTCACAAAGCAACAGAACCCAAGTGCATTTAAAAGCTTTAGGAGCGGCTCAAAAACTCATAGGATGAATCACAGACCCAACTGGAATGAAACATCACAGGGAATTAACTCAAGAAAACATCATGCAATTAAAAACCTTCCCCAAGCCAATCCTATCCAAGGTTGAGTTTTTAACAACAAGTTGTTTTCCGAAGGGACAACACAAGGTTTCTCCCAGTGCGTTTTGTGCAGAGGAAAGAAGTCAGTGCTTCAGACTTACAATGGAAAAGGAAAGGACCGGGTGAGGGGAATGGAGGAGGAAAGCCATCCATGTCTGAACAGCAGAAAGAAACATACAGCCCTGCAGTGGTGACAACATTGGAAAAACAAAATTCTGTTTCCTAACTGGACCCAAATGCACCCTCACAAAGGCCCTGAAACCCTGAAGCCCGAGCAGCAGGTGTCACCTGTGGAGAGCTGGCTGGGGAGGGGGTTCATTTCTTTGTCCACCATCTTCTGGTACAAAGCCCTCAGGCTGAAAGGCTCCACTGTGAATGGGAGGGTTCCAGTCAACATGGCGTACATGTTCACACCTCTGCAAAACAAGAAGAGACCAGAGCCTGAGAGGTGGTGGGGGGGTGGGGGTGTAGAGACAAAGAGGACACATGATTAGCTGTGAGACTGTTGAGGTGGGAGAGCAGGGCAGGTGTGTGTGTGTGTGTGTGTGTGTGTGTGTAAGAGAGAGAGAGAGAGAGAGAGAGAGAGAGAGAGAGAGAGAGAGAGAGAGAGAGAGAGGAGTGTGTAGATATATATGTGTGTGAGAGAAGAGCATGTTTGTGTGTATGTGTGTGAGTGTGTGTGTGTGTATGTATGTGTGTGTGTGTGTGCGCGCGCGTAGCACTACCATTTGAGCTACAGCTCAATTTCTCTCCCTCCCTCTCCCCCCCACCCCCCGATTAATTGGAGATTTAAGAGTCTCATGGACTTGTTCGGGGTGGTTTTGAACTTTGATCATCAGACATTAGCCTTCTGAGTAGATAGGACGGTAGGCATCAGGCACCAGTGCCCAGCTTGGCTCAGCTTTGTTTTACTCAGATTAGTGCTCTACTATTTGAGCCATACCCTTAGGAAAGCTTTTTGCCAATTAATTGTAGAATCTCATGGGATTTTATAGCTAGGATTATAGGCATGAGCACTGTTATTTTCTTGCTAACTTCACCAAACCTTCTTGACCTCAAGAGTCTTACTACTGATGTGGTTTTTCCAGTACAGTTTATTAGATTTACCCTGGAAAAAGCCAGACAAGATCAGGAAGCACAAATCCCAAGCTAACCAGCCCAACAGGTTATTCTTCCAAAGTTATCCTTCATACCTTTGAAACAAAGCCAGAGTAAGTCTTTATCCTTTTTTATCTTTCAGTATTAGGATTTGAAATCAGAGTTCTTACTTGCTAGGCAGATGCTCTACTGCTGAGCCATGATTTAAGCCCTGCTTTTTGCTGGTTATTTGTGAGATAAGGGCTTTGTTTCTTGCCCAAGTCCATACCTGAACAGCAGTGCACCTGCCTGGGTTGGCCTTGAACTTTGATTCTCCTGTTCTCAGCTATGATTGCAGACATGAACTACCAATACCAAGCTCAGAACCAGTCTTTTGTCTTTCTCTGCTCAGCTCTATCCATCTCAGTGTTATTTCTATTTTATTATTTCTTGTGAGACCTCTGCCAGTAGCTCCTGGCTCAATATCTCAGTAGTGGCTGGCAATAGTTTCTAAGTGGGATTCACTGCTTATCTCCAAAGCCAACCTGGAGAACAGAAAAGTCTTCTTAGGTTTTATTTTCCTGATGTCATTCTGAAGAGATTTCCTGATGGAGATGAGATGCAATAAGATTTCCAGTCAAAACAAATCCAAAGAGACTGATTGAAATGAAGACCCTTGAGGCCTAATTCCACTTAGACGCCTCTGAATCTCAGCATTCCAAGATAATAACAGGTAATCCAGCCCACAGGCTGTGGTTTCAGTCACTCTCAAATTTCAGGCACAGGCTAACACCAGGCTCTGCTCTGAACTTACAGCACAGTTAGAGAGACAGATATACAAAGATTCATTCCATGAATTCTTGCTGGATGTCTCTTTGCCCCACAGAACACTACAGTGGTTGGGTACTGTGAACCAGAGCAGGGTGTAGCCATCTTGGATTTAGATTTGGGAGAGACAATCAACAAGAACACGAAGAGATAGGTACAAAAGTAAAAGGGGTAAGAAAAATCTAAACTTCTGACAACAAGAGTAGATTAAGGGAGGCAGAAACTTCTAAAGAAGCACATGAAGCTGGGTCAAGATGGCTCATGCCTATAATCTCAGCTACTCAGGCGAGATCTGAGATCTGAGCATCTTGGCTCAAGTCCAGAATGAGTAGGAAAGTCAGTTAAGATTTTTATCTCTAATTTCATCTCCAATTAATCTCCATACGAAACTGGAAGTAGAGCTGTGGCTCAAGTGGAAAACCAAAAAAAAAAAAAAAAAAAAAAAAAGCTCAGAGATAGCACCCAGGCCCCGAGTTCAAATCCCAAGTCACACACACACACACACACACACACACACACACACACACACACACAAACGCACAAACAAAGACAGGGAGTGAGTATGATATATACAAGCTTATATATTTTTGACTAGATGGACATGAGGATGGGGAGATGATCTATATTAACCAAGAGACAGAGACAGGCATGAACGAGGCATGTGCAGTGCTACTTGCAGCAAGTGTCTGTGTGCAGAGCAGAGCATGTTCCCCAGACCTGAATAGATGCGAAGTAGACAAAAGTGCCACCGGCAAATGACATGGGAAATAGTTGAGGCACAATTTTTGTGCCTCAGCCTCCTGAGTAAAGAGGTCACAGCCCTCTACCACAGTGGCCAGCTAAAGTGCTTGTATTAAAGATGGTACCAAGGAACATTGGGGTCCAGCCAGGATCCAGCAGGCAGTTTGCTTACAACACCCCAGTATCAAGCCAAGAATCCCAGTTCTCTATGAGGAGTTAATAATTGGCAAGACAAGTCACAAACTCCTAAAGAAAATCTAGCACTCCTATCCTAGAGTCTTCCATCTACAAAATGCGAACAGTGTCACTACTGCAGGTTACCTTCAGAATGATAAGGAGAAAAATTAAATGTTCAATAAATGTGCAATAATTGTGGCCTATTGTTTTCAAAGAGTTTGTTTTGTTTCGTTTTTGTGCTAGTGCTCAGGCTTGAAATCAGCGCTTTATATTTTCACAGCTGGTGCCTTACCACCTATGCAATGTCTCTACTTCTTGCTTTCTCCAGATTAATTGGAAATAAGAAGCTCAAGGACCTTTCTACTCAGACTGTTTTTGAACCTCAATCCCCAGATCTCAGCCTCCTAATTAGCTAGGATTACATGATTGAGCCACCAGTGCCTACTTTATAAAAGATCTTAAAAAAAAAAAAACTACGAGGGGGGAAAAAGACAAAACTAAGAGGGGAAGACACTTCAATTACATTTATGCTCTATTACAAAAACAGCCATGCCTAGGAGATTGTAAAAGAGAAATCAGATTGAGTGTCTTTATTCCTCTCCCCTAGAGTTTTTTTCCATGTTTAAAATTTGGAGAAAGAGAAATCTAGTCCCTTTGACATATCACAAGTATTCAAGAATACCAAGGGAGAAATGTGGAATGTGGTTTATAAACCTCTGTAATCCCAGAGAATTACGAGGAGTTTCAAAACATGTCCAGAATTTCCAAGTGGGTCTTTTGAAATATGGCTCAAGGGCTCCCTAGCCTCTCCATGGCAGGCATTAGCCCTAAGAATCAGATAGCTTTAACAAAATAGTGATTGGAGACAGAGATGAAGGACAGAAACAGCAATTACTACCAGTGTCTTCCTAAGAGAGAAGTAAGGGTGAGTCACTGTTGGGTGGAAGAAAGCTAAAAGGGTCCTGGATAGTAGGAAATACTATGTCAAAAGTAAAAGAAAGCCAGATAGATTTCTTTTTGTTTGTTTTTTGTTCTTTTCCTTTTTCCCATCTCCCTAGAACTGCACTGCCATGAACTAAAAAGGCCAGGGCCAATACATGCAGTTTTGCATCAAGGGCTTTTGCAAACATTAGTGTATTTTGCCAGGACTCTGAGTGTTGCCTCATGGGGGCTCTTCAGAGTACCTCCCCCTGTACATCACTTCTAGGGTAGGAGTGGCGGGTGGAAAGCAAAAGAAAACTGCAATGAAGTAGAGGTGATCACAGCAAGGGCCAACTGACCTGGGAAACTGACCCAAATACACCATAAGCCAGCATGGGGAGGGAGCTGGCCAGCGGCCATAGCCCTGACATGGCAGAAACCCATATCTAGAGTCATCTTCATCCCTCCCCTCGGGCTCCACCAGCCACCATTACCTACTTCAGCTTACTGGAAGGAGACAGAGGTGGCAGGGGCCAGGTGGAAAGGAAGAAAGTTTGCTGAGAGCAAGATCCTTTATCCTTTATTTTAATTATGGGGTTTTAACACTGAGAAAGGGAGCATCTGTGGTTTGTAAACATGAGTCATGTCTTCTCACCCCCCACCCCCACCCCAGCAAGCTGTGTGGAAGAGGGCAGAGAGCAAGGCAGAGGCCTTTAGGCAGCCTAGCCTTTCATCTCCCTGCATATCTCTCCAGACTCTGGGAACCCGAGCTCACATGCCCCGCCCCAGCTCACAATGTACATGGCCTCTTGGGCATTCTGGACTTGAAGGAAAGTCTGGTTTACCAGGTCAGATCAGAAAGGGTCCATGGCTCCGGGTGAGCCTCAGCACTGCCAGCTGACAGCAGCACAGTTCTGTCTGTGCCCTGGAGAGTAGGACCCCACACCTTGACCCGCTCCCCCACCTTCCAACTCCTCTTTCCCTTCCATCAGGTACCTTTGCCTTCCCATCACCAGTCAGTCACCAGCCATTCAGCACTCTGGGAGGATTTCTGGGCATCTTCTGGTTCCCCCAGTTCTTTTCTGATACATAAATTCTCCCTTTCATATCTTTCCACCAAGTATAAATGAGTTTCCTGCTCTGTGGTGGTTTTAGTGACTAGGGAGAAGACAATGGAGGGATCGACAATGTCAGGTGCTGCAGGGGACACACACAGTGTCAGGAGAGACTTGAGGGGATCCCCTTGGTTGGGAGTGTGAAGAGTCTGCAGCAGCTGGGGTTGGAGCAGGAATATGGGAGGAGGTGAAGAGCTGGGACTGGAGGAGGTGAAGAGCTGGGACTGGCGTTCCAGGCAAAGAGAAGAGCAGGCAAAACCAGATGTGGGGAAGGGGAGGCCAGGAGATCTCTTCAGACTCTTCAGGGGGTGAGGTGGACACAAAGAGGGGAGGTGAGAAGAAATACAATGTAGTTTTATGCTGATACTTTCAAAACTATAGTGGAATCTTAGGTGGGGACAGAGTGGTTCAAGGAACCCAAATTTAAGGTTGGGGAGAACATAACTTGTTTCCTTTATCTTTCCCTTTCTTCCTCCATGCCTTCCTGCCTTCCTGTCTTCTTGCCTTCCTGCTTTCCTTCTAATACCAGGGCTTAAATTCATGGCTTCCCACTTGCTACACTTCCTCACTGGTGCTCTACCACTTGAGCCATGCCTCCAGCCAAGGGTTTTTTTTTTCTGATTAATTAGTGATGGAATCTTATAGAATTTTCTGCCTGGGCTAACTTTGAACCACAATCCTTAGATCTCAGCCTCCTGAGTAGGTAGGCTTTTAGATATAAATCACTGGCAGTCATAGCTAGGACTTGGTTTTCTTTTCTCCCAAGAAACTCAGTGGATTTAGGTAAAGGCTGTTCTGGCAGTTTACGCAGAAAAGACTGGAATGAGGAGAGAAGGAAAGGCAAGGCTCCAAAGAACATTCTCATCAGACACTAAGAATCACGTCATAAGTAAGAAGCAGGGGAGACAGCAGGGGAACACTGACGTTTATGAACTCAGTAACTCACATGGACCAGACGTCAATTTTGGGGCCATATTTCTTCCTGGCCAGAAGTTCAGGTGCAGCATAGGCAGGACTCCCACACTGGGTACTGAAGGGATCCGAATAACCCAGAATCCCTGCACAGTTGCTCAAACCAAAGTCTGAAAGTGAAGAGGACAAAATCATCTCAGAATTAGAAAACATTGCTGAAACAAGAATTGGGGGGGTGGAAGTAGAGGGGAGGGGGAGGGCAGACAGCAGGAAACATTCTCTCAAGCTAACACATAATTTAACATCCCAGAGGGAAGTCAACAGCTGCAAGCCATAACCTCTGGATCTCAGTCTCCAAACAAAAGCAGGTCAGGTGGTGATTTTAACTGGAACATTTTTTACATCAGGCCTCCCTGTAAAAACCTAGCTTAAGTGTCTGCTGAACCGAAACATATTTCCATCAAGTCTTGTAAATGAGTCATTCAGGGAGAGAAAGGCCTTGGCTTTCTAGGGCTGACTGAGGAAGGAAGAAGGAACTCACAGGGGAGCTGGGAGGGGAGTCTACCTGTCTTCTGGTTTCCCAGTGGCCAAGGAAATCTGGAAAACTGGTATATATTTATACGAAGATATAGACATAGATACATAGTTTTTTTCAGGCTGGTTCTTTCCATCAGTGACTTCAGTAACATGCAATTCAGCCACTCATAACAGACCTCATTTTAATGTTTCATTTCATAATTCTTTTAGAAGAAACATCTCCCAAATTTGTGAGGCACACAGTATGATTTGAAAAAGGGGAAAAATATGAATCACAATTTAAACAGCCCTGCACCTTATGTCTGGAGAAAAAAAAAATGCCAGGAGGATGGTTGATGCCAATTAGACTGAGTGATGGCGCTTTGCTTTATTCTTGGCAGATGAATAAAAGAGAAGCTCCATCCATCTCCTGCTACTCTGGGTCTCATGTCTTTTGTGCTATGCTACTTTTGATCTTAAAGATACTGCAACTGATGGGAACTGAAGGGCTGTTGCTGTTATTAGAGTGCTTTGCTGCTATCTTGCCTGGATCTTTGTTGATCTCAGAATTAAGATCACAGGTCACGCTTTGAAGCCCGGTATAAATATTGTGGTCCTACCCCCCAGCGAGAAGACACCCAGACTGCCTGGCTCTTGCAGTCAGACTGGCTCCTTAGTCCCCCTATACTAGTCACGTCTCATTACTGCATTTCTCTCCTCTTGGCATGTCTCTACCTGTAAAGGGCTTGACAGGTAATGAAAAGTATAGGGAAGCTCAGGGAAGGAGCAGTGAGGAGCACTGGAAGGGAGCTGGGGGCGGGCGGTGCCAGGGGCCACTGAGGTCCACTATGGAGCAATCAGACACCATGAGGAAATTTCCCAACACTCGGTGTGTGAAACTGCGTAACAACAGCTATAACAGAACTCCATTTGGGCAGAGCTCCAAAACTAAGGCTTGGAAAAATCACTAAACTCTGCAGCACAGTCTTGTAAGACTGTGCACTGTAAGCCCTATACAACAGAGCTTGGCCAACTCACCAACCAGGAATGCTACATGTTTGAACACTGAACTCTTGTTTTGTTGTGATTTCATTTTTTTTTACCTCCTTTGTATTCACTCCTCCTGTCTTTCTTTGCTCCCTTCCTCTTCCCTGCCCTAACCCCAAGTCTCCACTTCCTTTCCCATGCCCTACACAGAAAAGCCCTTTGGGGGCCACAGAGGGTCTCTGTGTCCCATTTTAGGAGATATATTAAAAATAACTTGAGAGACTCTGTTCTCAGACCCGAGTATCCTGGACTGCAATATTACTGACAAGAAGGAGGTTTTTTGTTTTTGTTTTTGTTTTGCCAGTCCTGGGCTTCAGCTCAGGGCCTGAGACTGTCCTTGGACTTTCTCAAGGCCAGAGCTCAACCACTTGAGCTTCAACACCACTTCAGGCTTTTTCCTATGTATGTGGTACGGGGGAATTGAATCCGGGTCTTTGTGCATGCTAGGCAAGCAAGTCTACCACTAGGTCAAACTCCCAGCCCAAGAAGGTATTTTTATAATAAGAAAAAATCATCTTTTTAACATGTGAGGATTGCTTCCATAGTGCCTACCAGGGAAAAATCTGAAAGACAGCACTGTAGGGTAAAGACGCAGTGTTCGGTGGTGACATTTTAAGGAAAGCTTCCTGAATAGTCAAGTTAAAGGCCCATCTCCTAGAAGTCCCAGAAATCATGTATCTAGATTTCTGAGGTTAAAGCAAATGGTTCCATTTCTAATGTCAGCAGGGGTGAGCAATAACAAAAGTATGGCCTTCTTTCTTCCCTTTCATCGTGCTCATGATCTAGTCTATCCAGACAAGCAGGAAAGGGAGAGATAAGAGGCCAGATGACCCTCCATTGTCCCTGGAAAACCTGGCCTTAAACACATACCTAAGAGGATAAATTATCAAGGATTTCGAGGATAGAATTGCATGGGAAGTGACTAGGGATAATCTGGCCAAAAGAACTTGATTAAAAATACACTGTAGAGAAATAGCCAGCCTGTTTCACATTCGTAATTGTAATTATTATAGTTTTACACATCTGCCTGTAATTAGAATCATAAAACCAGAGAGAAATTTGCCTTCCAGAAATGTCACATAGGTCTGCATCAATTAGACTTAGTAAACACATAAGCTCATTACTGCTCCATTTTTTTCAGAGAGCTGGAAAATGAATCTTAAAAGAATGCCTAAGTATATGCTATTAGCATAAAGCTGTCCTAAGTTGTGGCTTTTCCATTTTAAGATTACATTAAATTTACCAAACATTAAATTGCAGCCCCCTCTTCTTTTTGGGAAAAAAAAAACCTGATTAAATCAAAACTTATACCTGGTAATTCTAGTTAATTTGAAACATGGCTTAAGTAAATTTATTCAAAGTGAATTCTTTCAAAGAAATACAAACTATTATGAGGAAATGATAATAGCTATAATCACCTCTGGAAAACAATTAGGTAATCCTTTGAAGATAGTGAGGTTCAAAGAGTTTTTAACTTATAGAAAGCCACAGTGGAGAACTTTGATCCACAGGGCCCAACCCGGAGGCAAAAAAGCCTGCAAGACACTGGGCTTTCCTCCCTGGAAATGGAGGGAATGTGAATTCTGCCAAGAAAATGTAATTTCCAGATGCCTTCTGTGATGTGTCTTTCATTTGTAAATATAAGTTAGGGCTTGTTAACTTTCTCTGGTCATGAGGTGGGGAGCTAAAGAGAGAGTTCTGAGGAAATTCAATGAGCAGAGCCTCCTTTTTGGCAGTTTAGTATCACTTCTGATACTTGGTCAATTTCAGTGACTGTACTTTATTGTGTCCTGTTCAATTTAAGTTTGGCCTAAAGCTTTCAATTTATACATTTTAAGTTTAATCTTAAAGATTCTCCATGCATAGTAGACCGTAACCTAACTTGTTATATAAAGAAATAGTAACTTACTCTTGTTAACAAGTACCAGCCAATCACAAGTGGCCATTCAAATTTCGAAAGGATATTCTGAGTTGCAACCAATCAGATTCTTTGCATCTTATTTCCATTTTCCGGATGTCATTGCCTTTTTGCTAGCTCTCAACGCAACCTGCCCTGACCCACATTCTGAACCATTTTGAGTCAGGACTACTGTCTACTTCTAGAATCACACATGAAGCCAATTTAAGATCTGAACATTTGATTTGTTCTTTTTAAGTTCATCTTTTAACAATCCTAGTGACCTACAATGCCATACTTTTTTATACACAAATGCAGCACTGGCCGGCTTAGCTGAGAGAACTCTGAGGACCTTGATTCTGGCCCCCAAAAAACAACCCTCAGACTTTCTAAGATGGAAACTATAGGTGCTCATTTAAGTATGCAATTCCTTCATATTATTTGTCTAAGTCTCTTCCAAGAGATTTTATCTGTGAGCTCTCTATAAACACATCTGGTTTTTACACTGAATCTTCAGAGCAAATGTCTGCTCAATGAGACGGTGTGTGTTCTTCAACCTCGCTAATTCCACAGGATAGGTTTTTAAGTGATCATCTAGGGCTACCACAGTAGAGAGCCAGCCCACAGGCAGAAAGTGAGACAGAAGGAAAAACATGGTGCGGGCAATGCTCCTTTGCCATATGGAAACTACCCACAAGTGGATGGATGGCTCTTCACTTGACTCATCAACCTTGTCTGTATGATGGAGTACATTATTCTAACTTTGACTATAATGTAAATCCATCCTTTAGGAAGCCTGTTCCCTCAAAACCTCTGCTGTTAGGAGAAATCTGTCATTGTCACCTTCACATGTTCCAAAGACAAATTACAGGTCAGTCCACTAGAAAAAAAAATCTTAAAAATCTAAAAAAAATACAATAAAAGGTCTCCATTCCTCCATTCTTTATCACCCAACAGGAAGCTTGTTTGTAAAAAGCAAAGATCTCAGAAAGAACCAGGAAAGTATCTTTCAAGGCAGCCCAGCAAGACTCATTTCATTGTTTCTGTACTTGGCCCTCAGGACGACTGAAATGCAATAGTAAAACCATCTAACAAAAAAGAAAATCTCCAAATGGCCAAAGAATCTGCTAAGAATAGATTCTATAAAATGCTTCTGGGAGTGAAAATTGGTTTCTTCTTACTTGTTAATCATCTATAATGGGAAAAATTCATCAACATCAATCAATGGGGCTTCATCATTCAAACAAGAGAGCTAGAGTCCCTGCAGTCTCCATTCTGTTGACTGTCAGGTCTCCTGCATGGCTCTTCACTGTCACTCCAAGGTATACAAAAAGTCACCTGATAGAAAATCTTTTCAAAACCACTGAGGTGGAAGAAAATACTTGCATTTGAGGTGGAAGTGGGGAGGGAGAAGAAAAGAGAGGAAGGAAAAGAACAGTGTTGTCTAATATCTCCATGTGAAAATTATGGCTAGAACCAGCTCTATGAAACAAACAACACTTTCCTGCTTCTTGAGAATAAGCCATGAAGTGGAACCTGAGTGAAACAATGAAGACTAAGTTTCCAATTGTTTCAGATTCTCATTATCCTCAAGGGCACTCTGCACAGCCACCACTGAACCAGGGGACCTACACACAGATTATATTTAAAAAGAGGTCAGTTTTATTCCTCCTTATTTGGGGGCATTCTTAGATTCTTGGAGAAGTGGAGTATAACATATAAGGCTATGGAAAGCATTTCTGAGCCATGCTTTCTTTCATTACTTTTAAGATACTTTTCTTATTAAATTGAATTTTAAAATAAACTAAAAAACCCACATTATCTGAACATAAGAAGAGGCTAGATAACCCAAAATAACAGGTAACCAACAACTGTTTGATATGGGGCTAAGAAATATTTTTTACAATCAATGTTACCCAAGTGCCTTTGCACATTCCAGGTACAGAGTTGAGAACAATAAATCTAGACTACAGAATACTTCTTTTGGATTCTGGAAATAAAGTATATATGTGTGCTAAAGAATGTATTTGTTATCAAAGCCATCTATAAGCATGACTATAAACTCTGTCATCTTAATTTGTATTATCTTCTTAATTATGCTTAAATTATTATTTAAATAAACTGCTAAATTCTATTAGAATTAATTTTTGTTTTCAAAACTATCACTCGCTCTAAGAAGATAATCAAGATGTCATATTGGGGGGTTGTTGGGTAGAGATAATTTTCAAAGGTGAGAATGGATAACATAACACTTAAAAGATAATCTTGCTTAAAAAAATCATACCAATCAGCTTGATATTATTGTCTTCATCTAGTAGCAAATTTTCTATCTTCAAGTCTCTGAAATAAACAAAACCATACAATATTTCAGATAAGCATTGGAAACCGTGAATGACATTGTGCTTCGGAAGGGGAAGGAACTATTTTAGGGACACTGGCCACCCACCCAGAAAGCTTTCTACCCCAACTGACTCAATCCCTAAGCCAATATTTGTAAGATACAATATAATCAGTTCATCACTTGCCACCCACTATGAAAGCTAAAGGTGGAACACAAAGCTGGGCTCACTCCTGTAATCATTGCTTCTCAGGAGGCTGAGATCTAAGGATCACAATTCAAAGCTAGCCAGGGCAGGAAAGTCTGATACTATCATCTCCAACTTACCATCAAAAGCCAGAAGAGAAAAAGCAGAGAAGGAAAAAGAAATCATGAGAAATGACCTTCAGTACAATCAAAACTAGAAGGTGGAAGTTAAAAATACAACCTGGATGAGGAGAAGGCAGAACACACCATCACCCATGCACTGCCCCAACAGTCAGAGAGATACCAACATGGCCACAACTCTAATGTGAGGAGCAAGATCAGCCAGTCACAAACAGATCTGGTGAAGGAGTTTAAAAAAGAAGAAGGAGAAGGAAGAGGTCGAGGAGCAGGAGGAAGAGGAAGTGGAGGAGGAGGAGGAGGAGGAAGAGGGGGAGAGAAAGAGGGAAGGAAGGGAGGGAGGGAGAGGGGAGAGAAGGAAAGAAGGGCCGGGAGTGTGGACTCGTGCTAGTGTGCTTGCCTAGCACGCATGGAGCATGTGGGTTTGACTACCTAGTATCACATATACAGAAAAAGCCAGAAGTGGTGCTATGGCTCAAGTGGTAGAGCACTAGCCTTGAGAAAGCTCAAAGACAGTGCCCAGACCCTGAGTTCAAGCCCCAGAACTGGAAAAAAAAAAAAGGGGGGGGGGAAAGCTGATAAAGCTGATTCATCTGTCCCACCATGCCTGAAGCCTTAATATCATGACAACTTGACAAGTGAAAATATAATAATATAATATTATAAACAAATTTTATCATGGATTGAATAATGGATTTCAGAGATACCAGAGTCCAAATCCTTGGTGCTAATCTGATGTGGTCAATGAAAACTGAGTTTGCAAGGGAAGAGAGCTGATCAGACAAAGGGTGATGTCATTCATTCGAATTCTCAACACTGTAATTCTACATATCTAGTGAAGAACAGTGAATCTAGACAACTAAAGAGACCCATTTTAGATTTTTGGAAGCAAAGTGTATATTTGTACAAAAGTAGGAAAACAATGTATTTTTCATCAAAGCTATCTGTATCAACAATTATACCCTCTGTTGTTTTAAGTGATAGCCTATGGATTCAGACATATCGTCAATATTAACTATATATGACTATTTTTTTCATACACATGAAAAACAACACACTCTATTATTTTAGAAACAGTCCATTCTTGGTAGCCTTTATTTTTCGAGAACTGGGATTTGAACTTTGTGCCTAGTGCTAGCCTGGAAGCTTTTGTATCACTTAAGTCACCTATACACCTAATCTTTCGTATTTCCATCATTTTTCAAACAGACTCTCACTTTCTGCCCAGAATGGCTTAGCCCATCCTCCTCTTATTTTCACTTCCTATGATAGTGGAATGACAAGGGTGTGCCATCACATTCAGCTTTTTATTGGTTGAGATGAGGTCTCTCTATCAACTCTTTTGTCCACGGTGGTGTGGAATTTCAATCTTCCCAATCTAACCTCCAAAGTAGCTAGGATTATAGATGCGAGCTACTGTGCCAGGCTTGGATCCAGAGTTTATCTTCTACATATGAACAAAGAATTAAGATATATATATATATACATATATATTCTCTTTTATCTCTACTGTAAGAAACTGAATAGCATAATTATAATACAACAGAAATGTCAGCTGATATACTACATCAATGTCTAGAAACAAAAGGAAAGCATGGCAAGGGTTGTCTCTGGCATACAGAAGAGCAATGTCTCATTTAACATGGACAGTTCCTTAAAGCTCAGCCCGGAACTGTCAGCTTATCCCAGAATTTTGTATTTAGTCTTCATTTTAAATATTGGCAATAAATTCACATTTAAAATGCTAATGCTAGGCAGGCCAACCTTACAAACAAGATAGAGTCTGCCAACTACCAATTTTCAACCTCAGTGTAGGTTGAAGCCAAAGCTGTGAAAAGTCAAGACTGCCCAAGAGGAAGTTAAAAGAATGGGAGAAAAAAGAGCAGGGCATAAAGGCTGCGGGGAGCATGCGTTACAGGGAGCACAGCCTTTCACAGCAGGCAGAGAAGGAACAGGAGGAAAGCAGCAGTTCAGCCAAGAAGGCTGTTGTTATAGGGACAATCAAGGGAGAGATTTCAATTCAGGAAGAAAAATCAAGCCGTCAAATGGAGAGAAAAGGTAATATCTATGGTGCTGAACAGATTCAAAACTGGAAGACTGAGCCAGACACCAGCAGCTCATGGCTGTAATCCTAGCTTTGCAAGAGGCCAAGATCTGAAGATCACAGTTCAAAGCCAGCCCAAGAAGAAAAGTCCCCATGAGACTCGTATCTCCAATTAACTACTCAAAAACCAGAAGTGGAGTTATGGCTCAAAGTGGTAGAATGCTAACCTTGAGCAAAAGAACTCAGGGGCAATGCCCAGGCCCTGAGTTCACGCCCCAGGACAAGCCAAGAAAAAAAAGAAGAATGCTGCCAGTGCCAGGACTAAACACCTAGATGAGAAGAAAAACTTCCTCCATGAATGGGAAAAGTTGTATACATTCACTTCTGTTCAAATGAAACACGAATACTGGGTGACTGGACAAGATGGCAGAAGAGTAGCTTTTTCTGTCAGACTATGAATAAGATGAGTCTGAAAAACAAACAAACCTCAGTCCTGGGATTTGGAGTCCTGGCTCCCCAATGTGACAGGTCAATTTCATGCAAGAAAACTTTTCACTCCCCATAGCTTGGAGTGAGGTGACATGTTGAGGAGGGTCTCCTGCTTAAGATGACATACTTGGAGAACAAGTCAATACTATTTACAAGCAACCTGTGGCCAAGCAGGCTTTGAGACCCAGCCACAGCTGGAAGCTTAATCGGTGATCAGGGAGAAATTAAACACCTTGCTAAGGTCCAAGTGTCCGACTATCACCAACACTCAGAAGTCTTTACGTAGGCTTTGCCATCAGCAACCCCACCCTTTCCAGTAAGAGAAGATTCATTGCTGAAAGCCCATTTCAGAAAACAGGGCCTCTAGCCTCTGTTGGTTTACAGCTCAGATCAGAGTGATCTATTTATAAGAGCAGCCTGCAACTAGGCAGAATGTGGGATTGAGCCATAACTAGGGGTCTTAGAGATCAGAAAAAAATCAGTTATCAGGAATTTCTGGGTCACCAAGCTACAGTGTTCAGGTAAGAGACTGTTATACTGGAGGCCAACACTGACAGGGAGAAGCCTTGACTCAGGTAAACTAAGGGCTCTTGGAGAAAGCTAGGGAAGCAGTGAAAGTAGGATCAGTGGAAGCAGCCAGTGGGAGTAGTTTCACTGCCTGAAGGGCAAGTCAGAAAACAAGGCACTGGCCTCCACCAAGAGCTCAGATAGTAGGAGGTACAAGAACGATCATTAGCTCATTAGTAGCCTAAAGGCAGGTAGGCCCAGACACTAGTTCACATCTGGAGGCTTGGATAGCAAGGAACAATCAGGAGACAGTCAGGAGAAAATGCTACAGGGAGAGAAGGAAGGACACAGGCAAGCTGGGAGTTCAAAGCAGCAACTCAGAGCCTGGAGGAGGTCAGTGACCCCATTCTCCCAGGAGAGAGCAAGGCCTAATGTCTGGGAATCACTACAAAAACAGCACCAACCCTGTGGCTAGCACACTTCTCAGCATCCAGGAGCTATCTGGTGGGTTTGGAAGTTTGATGCCAGGTGGGGATGAGAGCTCCATGTACAGGACCCAGGACCCACATGGTACCCAGTCCTCACTCAGCCTTCCCAAAGGGCAACAAACCGCTGAACAGCGTCTGAGAGAACGAAGGCCTGCAGGCATAGCAGTTGAGTCTCTTTGCTCTCTAACACCAGAAAAGAACTCAGTTCTGCAGTTCCCTGCCCCTCCTCCTCCCCCCATGTTCTCTTCAGGGTGCAAAACCAAGAGACTCATGTAACATGCAGGGATTTGGTCCATAGACTAAATACCACTATGCAGCCATCAAAGGCTTCCGGTACACAAATAAGGGAAAGCTTCTATGATGGAAGCAGGCCAGAAGTGGAAACTGACTCTTGACCAGCCCTGCCTTCAAACCACAAATAAAACAACCCGAACACAGATATAAGAGACCCTAGCTAGTTCTACTCTAGCTGAGCGGTACTTAAGACCAGGCTACATACCTTGTGTACATGGGCCACAGTTTGGTTACTGAGATATCCCCAGTCCAGTATAAACAGATTATACTACAACATTCCCATTACACAGTCCTGTCTGAGTGTTATAAACACTCCGACTGCAAGATCATGGGTAATATAAAACATATAGCCAATAATTTAGCTCTAGATGCATAAATCTCTACTCAGAAATATTAGGAAGCAAGACAATATGACATCTCCAGAGGTAAAGAACCTCACAGTCACAGAAGTTAATGGAGAAGAAAGCCCACAGAATTCAAAACCATAAGTATAATAATGATCAATGAAATAAAAGAGGCATATATAAAAAGCTAAATGAAAGAGAGCTGAGGATTGCTGTTCAAAGCCATCCCAGAAAAGTACAGTCTGTGAGACTCTTACCTCTGACTAACCATCAGAAAACTGGAAGTGGAACTGTGTGGTTCAGTTGTAGAGCACTAGCCTCGAGCAAAAGAGCTTAGAGACAGGGCCCAGGCCCTGAGTAACAACCCTGGGAGGGGTGGGGAGAGTAGCTAAAAGGATTTCAAGAGGATACAAATAAACTGAAAGAGCTCAAAAAGAAAACAAATAAGCATGTGAACAAAGAAAACAATACAGGCTATGAAAAATGAATTTAATAAAGATTCAAAATCCCTGAAAAAATATAAAATTGAGATTCTGGAACTAGAAAGCTCAGTAAGTCAAATTAAAAAACAAACAAAAAAAAAAAAACAAAACTCTGTGGAAAGTGCCTGCAATAAAGTAGATCAGTTTGAAGACAAAAATATCACGGCTTAAAGACAAGGTAGATGTATTAGAGTATCAGGAGGCTAAGATCTGAAAATCATGATTAGAAGCCAGCCCACGCTAAAAAGTCTAGTAGACTCTTTATTTCTAATTAGCTACCAAAAAGGGCAGAGGCAAAGCTTTGTCTCAAGTGGTAGAGCAGTAGTATAAAGCAAAAATCTCATGGATAGTACCTAGCAGGACAGCACCCAAAAAAAGAGAAAAAAATGATGATGATGACAATGACGAAGATGATAAACAGTAATGGAAATGTGACATGAACATAGAAGCACTATCTAGGAGGGGTTATCAGCTGTGAGGGAGCGGAGAAGGAAGACATGACATATACACACGAATGTATGAAAGGATGGAATGATGGTGGGGGAGTAGATTTGTTTAGTGTACAATACATGTACGGAAATATCAACAATGAAACACTCCCATATTACAAATGTATGTGAACTCAAAATAAAACAGAATAAAAGACAAAGCTCATTGTTGGCATGTTGCAACTATCATAATGAAACCCCTAAACAATCAATTATGCTAGTTAAAATGTCTTAGAAATAATACATAGTATACCTCAAAACCAGTGGCCTTTAAAACATATCACATATATCCTAATACAAGATGACTATGCCTCTTTTTTTTCTAATTTGTCCCTTAAGGAAGAGATTTTGGAAAACACAGATACAAAATGTCAAGAATGCAAGAGAATTATCATATGACTGTTCTTAGTATTTAGCAATGAAGCCCTACCATCATATTTAAGACTGAATCCTAAAATATTAGCATCATTAACTTTAGAAACAGTGTTTCAGTACTCCCCCCCCCCCCCATCACATTTCCTGAAACAATGATTCCAATTTGTCAAGGAGAATAAGCAAAATAACCATTGTACAATGTATCCTTTTTCCCTTGACTACTTGATTATAGCAAGATACTTAGAGGGGGTAAAGATCTGGGGATGGAACCCAGGGGCTCCCACGTTCTAGACACTGAGATCCCTCTTCCGACAAGAAAGAACTCTGATTCTGCATGTAAAATACTTGCTAGAAATTCTACTCCAGACCATAAGCGCCCATTTCAAAGCTGATTCTTGGGTGATTTTTAGAATCTCGACCCACCCCCCACTCCAAGCCCAGCCTGTCAAATCAAGGTTAATATGGCTTCTCCAACTTATTTTTGTTGAAAATAAAATAACAGAAAGTAAGAGACTTGTGAAGACTTTGTAAGGTACATCTTTTCTGAAAACAATGAAGACAGACATAAGCTGACATCTATTCAAATATATACGGTAATTCCAAGACACACGCTCACACATACAAAATAATGTGCCAGAAATAGCCTAAACTGTGATTCTATGAAAACCAATTCCATAGCAGCGATACCACAGTTTGTTTCGAGTGAAATTAAGCCTTTTTTGCCTGGGAAGAATGGAAGTCACACCAAGGCACTGCGGAGAAATTTGGTTCAGAATAAATATCATGCAGAAAAACAGCATAAAGAGATGGGGTAAAAGTAGCTACCAAGAATAATCAAACTAAGCTGGCGTACTTCTGAGTTACAAAAGCCCAGAGAACAACTACAATCATTAGAACAATGATATAAATGAAAGACTAAAGTAAAAGAAAACACAAAAGGAAAAAAGAGATACCACCTGCTTTTTAAAATCAGCCAAATGCCATAAACCACGGAGGAAGTATAAAACTATCATTATTACACAAAATGGAAAAAGTAAAATCAGCTCACAAGCACTATCTTCCTATCCACTCCATCTCAAAGTATCCATCCCCAACCTCGGGGGGGAAAAATGGACAGAACAAACCTGTCTGATCTGCAGTATTTATCTGCATGCTTCCCTTTTATCCAAGATTCAAGGAGAAACCAGCCTAACTGCCAAGAAGTTCTATCATCAGTAATGACAGGTAAGCTGTACATCCTAGACTTGGTCTTTGTCTTTTGAACTGTGTCTAGGAGGAGGAAGTCTATTTTCCTTGTGGCTCCTCACAGGAAAAGGTCCTAATGTCTAACGTTTTTGTTGTTGTTGCTGTCAGTCTTGTGGTTTGAACTCTGTGCACTGTCCCTGAGCTCTTCAGCTCAAGGCTACCACTCTACCACTTCAGCCACAGAGCCACTTCTGATTTTCCAGTGATTAATTGAAGATAAGAGACTCATGGACTTTCATGCTCGTGTTGGCTTTGAACCTTAAATCCTCAGATGTCAGACTCTTGAGTAGCTAGGATTACAGGCATAAGCGACCCGCACCTGGCTCTAATGTCTAACTTTTAAAAGTCACCTTTCCCTTTGTACAGCCAGCCCTTTATGTTCACTGGGTTAGTTCATCTTCAGATTCAACCAATGCCAGACTGAAAATACTGAGCATTTGTTTGTACTGAGCATTCATATTTTTTGTAGAGTAGCATAACAACTATATGCAATACATTAGATAGTGTAAGTAACCTAGGGGGTATTTGGAAAGATGTTAGATAACATGTATAGACTATGCCTTGGTGTGTGTGTGTGTGTGTGTGTGTGTACCAGTCCTGGGACTTGAACTCAGGGCCTGTGCACTGTCCTGTGCCTCTTTGTACTCAAGGCTAGCACTAACACTAACACTTGTGCCACAGCTCCATTCTGGCTTTTTTGCTGGTTAACTGGAGCTAATGAATCTCACAGACTTTTTATGGTATTCGCTGGCTTTGAACCATGATCCTCAGATCTCAGCCTCCTGAGTCACTGAGATTACAGGCATAGGCCATCAACAGGAGATCAAGCCTAAATTTTTTTCTATAAGGGACTTAAGCATGCACAGCATTTGGCAACTTTGTCAACTCCTGGAATCCATCTCCCCAAAATAATGAAGACAAGTGTTTGTAACAGTTTTATCCATAATCTCCCATAAGTGGAAGGACTCAAATGTCCTCTGGCCAGTGAGAGGAGAAACAAGCTGTGATATACTAAGACAGTGACGAGAATGAGTGAGTTCTGGAGGGAACTGTGAACAGACACAGGGAAACCTCCGAAGTGAAGAAGGAGGAGGAAGAGGAGAAGGAGGAGGAGGAGGAGGAGGACGACGACGACGACGACGACGAGGAGGATGCAGCAGCAGCAGCAAAAGCGCAGCAAAAGCAGAGGAAGAAGCCAGTCCAAAAAAGCTACTTGCTGTATTACTCTAACTACATGACATTCTGGGAAAGGAAAAAAATACACAGGTGGAAAAAAAAGAAAGAAAAAAAAAGATGTGGATGTCAGGGATGGGGTGAGAAAGAGAAGGAAGATAAGGCAAAGGGGCAGAGAACAGAAGATCTTTAGGATGGTGAGATTATTCTTGATGATCCTGTAGTGGTGGTTACATGGCATCATGGATTTGTCAAAAATCTATAGGAGGAGCTGGGAGTTTAGCCTCGTGCTAGAGTGCTTGCCTAGCATGCACGAAATCCTCAGTACCACATATATATAGAGAGAGAAACCCAGAAGTGGTGCTGTGGCTCAAATGGCAGAGCACTAGCCTTGAGAAAGCCCAAGGACAGTGCACAGGCCCTGAGTACAAGCCCCAGGACTGGCCAAAAAAAGAAAAATATCCATAGGAATGCACAACAGGTGAATGAACATAACATGTTTGGGGGGAACAGTACTGGAGAAGGCAAAAAGAATGAAAGCTAAGCTGGGCATGATGGCTATGTCTGTAATCCTAGCTACTCAGGACGCTGAGATCTAAGGATCAATGTTCAAAGCCAGCCCCAGGCACTAAAGTCCATGAGACTCTTATCTCCAATCAACCACTAAAAAACTGGAAGTGGTGCTGTGGCTCAAGGGGTACGGAGGTGCCCTTGAGCTGAAGAGCTCAGGGACAGAGCGCCCAGGCCCAGAGTTCAAGTCCCATGACCAACAGCAACAACAAAAAAGAATAAAAGCTAGGGTCTGTTGTCCACTCAGGAGACCCCAGTGGAGCAGCACTCTGGCAAGGCACAAGCAAGACACCCAGATAACAGAGAAAAAGCTAACTGGGCAATTCCAAGAAGAGATGCCAAGAGGGGCAGACTTGATATTGAGATGAGAAGTTTCTAGAGTTGCAGAAAGGACCAGAGGGCTTTAGCATCCCACCCCACTAGCTTCATCTAAACATGGGCCTTTGGTGAAGGTGTTTATTCAACACAACAGCCATTCCTGACAGGGGAAAGTTCACTCTCCCTTTCATCCCACCTACCTGACCAAAATTCCCTAGCATTTCTTTGAGGATGTCCTTTTGAAAGTTTGGAGAATGGCCACAAGAACCTCCAGGCCCTTACAACCCCAGACAGAGAACCAGGAAGGACGCCATCTGTGACACACATAGATCCTGGCTTGGGGTACAAGCACTGCACAGACCACAGGGAGCAACAATGGGGAAACAGTGAAGGTGTGGCTAGAACATGCCTGTGTCCACTGCACATATGTGTGCATGAGTTTGTGTATGTATATTTCACGTGCAAGCACGTATTCACATGTATGCACACGTGTGGATGCCTGTAGGGGAAGATAGTAGTGTGTAGGTAGCTGTGTGCATATATGTACATACACCTTTGTGCACATATGTGATAGTGTGTATGTGTTACATGTGACTTTATGTGTGTATGCACAGTGTGGCTATGACTGCACATACATGAGTACACACGAGTGGGTGCATCCCACCATGGGAATGAAGGAAGATGTCATCCTAGGTTTTGGCCTAGCCAGGAATATCAGCTGGAGACCCCAGCAGAGTAGAGATCTAAACTGAGGAGTGGGAACTCATAAGAGTGCCTGGTAGAAGCCACTCAGAGGTGACACCTACAAATCATTTGCAATAATTAATATACATCTAGGACTCCCCTAGCAGAGGATCCAAATAGCTCAAAAGCTATGTACATATGGTCATATAGGATGAGACTAAACAAAATGAACTCTAGGATATAGAAACAAGAGGTTTATCTCTGTGATTGTTGTTCTTAATGTACTATGTGCAGTTATTTCTCTTCTCTTTTTTCCCCCCTTATGGTTAATTTCATGTGCTTATTGTGTCTAACTTTGTTACCTGGTATATGTATATATGTTTGTTTATTTGAAATAGGGAAGAGCAGGGAGGAAAACAAGATGATTGGGAGAGGGTGAGGGAGGAAAAGGGGGACAAAAACATGAGAAGGGGTATCAATGTGTGAGAAGTAATGCACCCACTATCTGACAAATGTAACTGCAACCCCTCTATACATTACCCTGACAATAAAAGAGAGCGAGAGAGGGAGAGGGAGAGGGAGAGGGAGAGGGAGAGAGAGGGAGAGAGGGAGAGAGGGAGAGAGGGAGAGAGGGAGAGAGGAGAGAGAGAGAGAGAGAGAGAGAGAGAGAGAGAAAGAGAGAGAGAGAGAGAGAGAGAGAGAGAGGAGCTGAAAGGCAGAAAACTGAGGTAGCCAGGATTCAAAGAAGAGTAGAAGAGAACATGAGACATGGAGGACCAAGGAATTGTGGAGGCCAGGGAGCTGAGCAGAGACAGACAATAAAACATGGTAGCCAGAGTTCCCTGACAAAAAACAGGCTCCCTCTCTTCAAGTGACAGCCCCTGGGCTGCTCATTCAAACTCCACGAGCTTCAGATTTTTGCTTGAAAAATGACACCCTGAGGGGACTCAAGGTAGGGTCACTCACCGAGGAAGCAAGGCCGTGTATTCTCCCAGCTTTGTGGCCCCTGAGAGGCACCAGATGGCTATGAGATGAGAAGATGGATGGAGGTGAGGACCATGAAGTTGAACATTCTAAGACGAGGAGGAGAGAAAAGTCTCCAGAAAAAACTCAGAAGGGTGATTAATGAGTAACGAGGAAACACTGTTTGGGGATGTGGCCCTCAAAAGACTGAAGGATGGGGGCCCAGGAAGGGCTAAACCAAACGCAAACAGGATTAAGTCTGAAGAAGAAAGTTTTGCCTGTGGCCTGTGGGGATAGAATGGACACAGGATGGATTTTAGTAATAAGCCAAGAATAAAGAATCTGAGAAAAGCATCTGACTCCCCAAGGCAACAAGGCATTTTGTAGCTTTCAAGAAGGTTTTGTTGTTTGGTTTTTCTTTGGGCTTAAGCTTTATCTTCAAAAGCACTGCATAAAGACTAAATGATTTTTAAATCTTTGATTTATTTATAGGATGGGTATCTTCATAAAACACAAGAATTATTTAAGCCCGGACCTCAATTATTTATTCAAAAGGAAACCTCAACAAAGTTTCTATAATGTTCCAGAATCAAATTCTGTTTATAAAAATGACAAAACTAGTCATTCAAAAGATGGCATTCTATAAACTAGAACAAAACAAATGGGCACTAATTCAATAAAGAATGCCCTCTGAAATTCTAGGGCAAATGTGGAATATTCCAGAAAGAACATGGGACTGGCTACCAGAAAGCTTCCATCAGTGCCAGCTCTGACATTATCTATATCCATTCCGTTTTCATTTTCAGATTCTTACTGTGTGTGCCCTGGACTGGGCCCATATTTAAACCACTATCTGGGCAGAAAGTAGATCAGACAAGTCAAGTCAAGGGAAAGTAAGTGCTTGGAAGGTCAATGGAGGCTGGTGTGGGAATGCACGGCCAGCATGGCTTCCTGGGGAAGATGAACATGGAGCTAAGATTCAGCCAGATAATGGTGGTGAGGAATCACATGAGGACAGCCCTGAGCCCTGGCAATCGACAGGTAGATATAGCTGGTCATAGCCCTCATGGAGAGGGGCTCTAGAGGAGCACTTGCTATAAAAGTCCACAGTGACCACAGAAGTGGATGGCCTCTTCCCCTGTGGTACATATGCATGAAGAGGCACCAAGCCACTTGTAAGAGAGTAAGTGGACACAGGTGATCTGGCCACAAAGCTACCACCACTGACCTCTGGACATGCCAACCCTCCAAAGGACTGGGCTGCTACTTAAAAACAAAAAATCATCATCTCACCTTTGTGATCAGAGTTTTTAGAATCCAATGAAACAAAGCCTTTCGTATAACCACTCTCCCCAGACACATGGCAAGCTTTCAGCAGAAGGTCATGAGATGCAACCAGCTCCTGATTATGAGCAGAAATCCTCCTCTCACCTTCCTCCCCATTGCTCCCTTGCCAAAAGGATGGATGGGGGAAGCCCTAAAAACTTAGAAGTTAAAAGAGCTTCTTAATCTCACACTAGTCCGGGCTGTATCTGCTTCTTGTCAAATCCAAAAGAGGAAAGAAAAGGCCTCTCCCTCCCGCTCCATTCTCCTAAGCACAGAGGACCCTCGCCCAATACTGATGAATAAATCCTAGCCCTGGAAGGCACAGAGATGACACAGGTCCAAGCATGGGTTCCAGCACACTCTGGTCAGGGGTCCTGCCACTCCGAAGTTTGGGAAAGGCACATTCGATTTCTCTGTAATGTGTCTGTATGGCTCCACTGGAGTGTGTTCTTTTGAATGAACAACTGAATCTCCAATTAGTTTCTCAGCAGAATGAGTCTTCTTGCTGAGTCACATTAAGCATCAATGCTCTGGGCACAATAGGCAAATCGTCACGTGTTGGGATCCTGCCAGTAGAGCTCATGGGAAGAGGGAGGATGAATGCTGGTTGGGTGCCAGTGGCTCAGGCTTATAGTTCTAGCTACTCAGGAAGCTGGGATCTGAGGATTACCATTTGAAACCAGTCCAGGCAAGAAAGTCCAAGAAGCTACAATTAACAAACCTCCAAGTATTCACCAAAAAGCTGGAAGTGGAGCTGTGGCTCAAGTAGTATAGCACTAGCCTCGAGCAGGGACAGTTCCTGGGCCCTGAGTTCAAGCCCCAGTACTAGTACCAAATATAAAGAGGGGAGAGGAAGAAAGGAAGGATGGAGGGAGGGAGGGAAACACTCATATATATTAAATGTGGAGTTAACTCAGGCAATATTAGATTCAAATCATGGAAAAGTTAGACCATACCTTACATAGTTTAGAAATTAGAAGCCTTTTTCTGTTATAGCAAAAACCTCCCAACAGGTCCACCATCACATGTAACTAAATCCTATATAGATTTTTTTAAATCTACTCACAACTAGGCACCTGTGACTTAGGCCTGTACTCCTAGCTACTCAATAAACTGATATCTAAGGATCAAGGGATGTTCTGTTGTTCTTTTTTGTTTGTTAGTTCTGGGGCTTAAGAATCTGGACCTGGGTGCTATCCCTGAGCTCTTCAGCTCAAGTCTACCACCCTACCCCTTAAGCCAAAGCACCACTTCCAGTTTTCTAGTAGTTAATTGGCGATAAGAGTCTTTAGACTCTTTAGAGCTTAGAGCCCGGGCTGACTTTGAATGACTTTGAACCTAATCCTCAGCTCTAAGCCTCCTGAGTAGCTTGGATTACAGGCTGAGTCACCACACCGGGCTATTCTGAGGTTCTGAGTCCAAGCCTCAGTATTGGCATGCACACACATGTGCACACGCACACGATTACAAGATTTATTTAATAATTGTCTTCCTTTAGATAATACTTAGGTAGATTTGAATAGATAATCCAATATTTAGGTTTAATATCACAGGAGAAAAAAGGCAATGCCTTCACTAAGAAGCTGAGAAGACAGTGAATGTTTAGACTCCCTCTCACACATAGAACCAAGAAGCTTTAAGTCACATGTCATGTAGCCAAGAAGGGCTTGCTCAAAACCCTGTGCATTATCCAGTCTACATGCTCAGAAACCTATGTCCAACGGCTCCAGAGCATCTCAGAAATCAGTATACTGTCTTGTACATTTGACCAAAAAAAAAATCTACCCTGAAAATAATTTCCGAAATTCATTCCTCATCTACAACATGAGGAAGGAAATTCTCCCCACCACTAGAGTAAAATAAGTATTGTTAGGAAAATGGAGGAGGGAAAAGGAATACGCTGGATTGCATCAATAGGCAAGGACTATTTATTGAGGCACGGTGAGGGGCACAGACCTTCTCACAGGTTTGGAGGTTGTGCGAGGGACTAAATTCGGAGGCGGGTTTATTCAGGGCTTAACAGGAAACAGACAATTAAAGATGGGCTATGGTTTCTTGTCTGCAGACAAGCACATGAAGGCAGGACTCAATCCTTCATGCTCCATCTTTGGATACATAAAAGGATTAGCCAAGAGTGGAGAGCCAAGTCCTTCATATAGGGTCTTTGGATACGTAAAAAACGATTGGGTTGAGAGGGGAACAGCATGGAGTTATGAGAACAAAGCAGATTCCTATCAAATATCCCAAAGGATCCATAAAATTACATATACAGAGAGACTACGGAGTGACAAATGCTAAGTCAGTCAAATGGGACCATTGACAGTCAAAGCATTTGATCAGAACTACACATGAATACATTCTAAAGAAATACTTGAATGGATGTCTTAACAACCTGACCATATTGGTGACGTGTGTTAATGAGACTTCTAGAGAGAGAAGTAAAGAAATGCTCCTAAATCAATATTTACCTACATTTTCAATCTCTTCTAACTATAAAAGACCCTAAGCCATCACCATTATTGGATTATGAACTTACTTCCAAGAAGAGAGAAGAAAGAGAAAGGAGGTGAGAGGAAAAAAAGTAGTCTTGGCTATCCAAACATTAAATTCATTCCTTTGACATCCTGACAGTAATTGAACTGAGAGAGACTATATTTTGTTAAATGACTTTAAAAGGGTTGTTGAGAATTCCCCTTACAGCAGAGACCCATTTGTGATGAGCTTAGGTTTCTCCTGATTTTCCTTTCAGCACAGCACTCCCCTTATTTTTGACAGAACAAAACCCTTGGAAACACACCCAAACCCCACCAACAGCTCTACCACTTGCAGTCCTCTGAGTTATTTTCTCCTTTGACCTGCAGGGTCAGTCTGTAATCCACGCTGGTTCATTCCTCAGGTTTAGACCTCCAATCATCTTAATAAATAAAGACAGAGCACAGCCAGGCACCTTAAGGACCATCATTTTCCTAATAATGGCAGAGCGGTGACACAGCAAACTACAAAAAAATGTAGCTGGGGAAAGCCTAAAGAAAAGTCCTGCGCTTCCAATTTCTGAATGTCTCCTGTGTTTGGCTGGAAACCCTGAGTCCTAACAAAGCATAATCACCTGACAGCATGTGTGACTAAGAGAGAAGGATCTCCCTCAGTGAGGAAGACGCTGTGGCCTGCTTGCTACTTTGCCAGGGCTGGCTCTGGGAAAGCCTAAGCAACAGCTTCTCCCAGCAGTTTCCTTGGCATGACACAAGTCAAGCCCGGGCACCCCACAGTGCCAACCTCATTAGAAAGGACATGGCCTCTGCTGCCTGGAAAGAGTTCTGTTAAATAAAGCACCAGAGTTGCCCTTCTTCATACATCAGACAATGAACTGCTTTCAGAAAGATAAAAGGCACCATTAGATACTGAATTTGGAGAAAAAAATACATGTTTTCTTAAAAGTTCACATGGAGAGGTGTCAAGGATCCAGCAATTTCACTCTTTTTTTGTGAGTATGTGCCCATCTTATGGCTGGCATCTAAGGTCTGGATGTGGTCCCTGAGCTTTTTTATTCAAGGCTAGCGCTCTACCACCTAAGCTACAGCACCACTTCCTCTTTTCTGGTGGTTAATTGGAGATTAGTCTCACTGACTTTCCTACCCTGGCTGGTATTGAACCATGATCCTCAGATCTCAGCCTCCTGAGTAGCCAGGACTGCAGGTACAAGCCACCAGTGACTGGTTGTTTTGTTGTTGTTTTATTTTGTTTATTGCCAATCCTGGGGCTTAAACTCAGGGCTGGGGCGCTGTCCTTGAGCCTCTCTGTTCTCAAAGCTAGTGCTCTACCACTTGAGCCACAGCACCACTTCCAGCTTTTTCTGTGTACATGGTACCAAGGAATCAAAAGCAGAATTTCAGAATTTCATGCATGCTAGGCAAGCACTTTACCCACTAGGCCATGCTTCCAGTCCTTTTTATTTTTCTTTTGCAAGGTAGCTTTTAAAAAGTTCTTTTAGGGCTGGGAGTTTGGCCTAGAGGTAGAGTGCTTGCCTAGCATGCAAGAAGACCCACGTTTGATTCCTTGGTACCACATACTTAGAAAAAGCCAGAAGTGGTGCTGAGGCTCAAGTGGTAGAGTTTTCTCTAGCCTTGAGAAAAATCCAAGGAGAATGCTCAGGCCCTGAGCTTAAGCCCAAGACTGGCAAAAAAAAAAAGTTCATTTATTATCATAATTGTATTATCTTTTTTTTTTTTTTGGCCAGCAGTAGGGCTTGAACTTGGGGCCTGGGTGCTGTCTCTAAACTATTTTGCTCAAGGATAGTGTTCTACTACTTTGAGCCCCAGCTCTACTTCCAAAACAGCATTTCTTCACTGAGAAATAATTCTAAATGGATTGCAGTGAAGTCACCCATCTCTGAATATATCAAACACAATTAAATGTTTAAATACGATGAATTTTAGAATATATGAATTACATCTAAACTTCAATGTATGCATGTGTATATATATACATATATATAAAGTACAGGTACACTTAATTAAACATGCTTTTCAATTTTTCTCCACAATGAGTAATTATTTATTATAATTCCATTAAAAGAATAATCACACACTTATTAGTAAAGGAGGGCTTTTTTTTCTTTGAGAGGATTCAGTACTGGGATTTGAACTCAGGAGCCAGAACTTGCTCAATTTGCTTGCTCATTTGGTGCTCTACCTCTTGTGCAATACCTCTAGCCCTGCTTTTTGCCGATTACTTTGGAGATGAAGTCAGGCAACTTTTCTGTCTGGCCTAGATTCCAAATGCAATCCTCTGATCTCAGCCTCTGAAAAGCTAGGATTACAGTCATGAGCCACCAGGCATGCAGCCTTTTAAAAGTTTTTTTTAAGTTTGTCCTCCTAAGGGGAGTCCACCAGCTATAACAACATTGCAAAGAACATTTCCACTCTCTGTGGACCCCAACTCCTAGGTGAGAACAAGTTGGTATATACAAATTCGAGTGACATAATTATTTGCAAGGTTTGCTTGGCTTTGGGGGGGGACCATGCCTTGATTTGCAGGACAAATTCAGAATTCAAATGGTGATTCCATTCAAAGGAATGATGAATTTGAACGGCTACAATTTGAAAGCAAATATCATGAGAACACCATCCCCACGACTGGGTGCAAAGTCTACCTCCCTCCATCTCATGACTGATCCTGCCTTCAGTCACCTACGGGGCTCCTCTCCTGACTTGGTAAATAAGAACAGCAACTGTCTCCTATATGGCACTTCCTGTGCTCCTGACCCTCTTCTAGCAATTTCCATAGACAAACTCACCCAAATGAGAGTGACATTATTTTAGCCCCATTATACAGGCGAAAAGACTGAAGTTCGCCCAGATTATAGAAGCTCAGTTATGAATGGGGAGCACTGGTGCCTGGGCCCATGTCCTCTGGCTTTAGCCACTACGTCAAACCCCCCAAAATGCGAGCCCACCTGACAACAATGCAGGCTACAGCTCCCCAGCTATGCTGGGAGCTTCCCTTCATCTCCCGTGTGCCCCTTACCTGTGGACCACCCCAGCCCTGTGCAAATGTTCCACTGCGGAGATGAGCTGCCGGATGTATCTGCGGGCTTCCGACTCCTCCAGCCGCTTCTTCTCATAGATTTTGTGCATTAAGTTGCCACCAGGGCACAGCTCCATCACCAGATAGTAGCTGTTTTCCGTCTCTAAGATATCCAGGAGCTGTGTGATGTTGGGGTGGCGGATCATCTGCTGAATCTGCCCCTCTCGCCTCAGATTTTTGGTGACATAAGTGTCCTTCTTGGCTCTCTTCTTATCAATGACTTTTATGGCCACCTGAAGAGAAACCGAAGACCATGGCTGTTATCAGGGCCCACCAGCAAAGGTCATTTCTCAACTACTGTCAAGAATGCTAGGAAGATGATATAGAAGTATAAAAGGCAAAAGACAAATGCTACATCGTGTGGGAGAAACAGGGATGTAAAACAGCATCAGGGGCTGAGGGCTAGTGGCTCACGCATGGAATCCTAGCTACTCAGGAGGCTGAGATCCGAAGATCTCAAGTAGAAAAAAGCCTTAGCACTCAAATCTAAGGGACTCCTCTTTGCCATTAAGTAGCAAAAAGATAGCAGTGGAGGCATGGTCCAAGTATTAGAGCCCCATCCGTGAGTGAAAAAGCTAATAAGCAAGAGCATGAGGCCCCGAGTTCAAGCTTCAGTGTCAACATAAAAATAAAACAAGGAAGGAAGAGAATGAAATTTGCTTAAGCTTCTTGAATGGTGTCTCCATGGCTCTCTACAGGGGTGAGAAAGGAACACATTTCTCCAGAACTAAGAGCTCTCTAGCGCCATCCACATCTTGGTCCTCCAAACCCAGATACCCAGTCCCATGGGCAATCAGAGATACCCATTCCCCAGTCTTCAATTCCAGGATCCACTCAGAACATGGGGAGGAACAGCTCAAGGATGCAGCTCTTCTGGTCTCCCCTACCCTCAGCCCTTTCTGTGCCCTGAGCAGACAGGCTGTGTCTAGCCTCTGGCAGTGACCTCTCATCCCTGGTAACAGGCTTTTCAGGAGAACTCACAACCCAGCCTGCTGTCAGATGTCAAGCTCAACTCTCAACTGCCCACAGAAAGCTCCTCCTGGGCCAAAGTCTTACAATGAACTTGTTCAAAAAAAGTAGGGTGGAGAGCCAGGCATTGGTGGTTTATGCCTATTATCCTGGCTACTCAGGAAGCTGAGATCTCAGTCTCAAGGTTTGAAGCCAGCCCAGGCAGGAAATACCAGAGACTTTTGCTTCTCTCCACCAAACTACCAAAAAAGCCTAGTGAAGCTCTGGCGCAGTGGTAGACACTGGCGCAACGCTCGCGCGTACACACACACGTAGAATGGAGGAAAGGGGGAGACTGTCTTCCTCTTATTCAAAGCAGTACTAATTTCTTCTCTCTCTCTCATCTCTCTCTCCTCTCTCATCTCTCTCTCTCCTCTCCTCTCTCCTCTCTCTCTCCTCTCTCTCTCCCTCTCCCTCTCTCCCTCCCTCCCTCCCTCCCCCTCCCTCCCTCCCTCCCTCCTCTCTCTCTCTCTCTCTCTCTCTCTCTCTCTCTCTCTCTCTCTCTCTCTCTCTCTCTCTCTTTCCTTTGGGGAGTCACTATTTCACCCTCCAAGTTCTATAACCCCACCATTCTTGACTATGGGGTGGGGGGAGGCCGGATGTAGACCAACAACAAGGTTTGAACTCAGAGCCTCAAGTTCGTATTGCTTATATGTGGCTGGTAATCTTACCACTTGAGCCATGCCTCCAGTCCAGCTACTTGCCAGTTAATTGGAGATAAAGTCTATGGGACATTTCTGCCCTGACTGCCTTTGAATATCCTCCAGTTCTCAGTATCCTAAGAAGCTAGAAAGGCATGAGCCACCAGCACCCGACCACTTATTCTTCCTTATAGCCTCACTTCTCTCTCTGATGAGACAGACAGACAGGCAGCTCCTTCTGTCAGATGTGGGTTCAGAGTCTGCCTCTGAACACCCAAGCTACCATCTCCCACGGATGCTCTCATACCCAGCTATGGCAAGAGGACAATGGGTCTTCCATTTCTGTTTATTTCCTTTTTTGGCAATTATATTTCCTACTATATATTCCAATTACATAGTGCCTCTTTCACAGGCAATGCAAAAAATTAGTATAGCATGAATATATTTATATATATATATATAATGGTATAGGGTGTATGTACATACATAAATGATAGGTAAGTAAATAAGTATGAACTTTCAGTGAGAAACTCAAATGTTAATTTGTGGACACAATTCAAGGTAAAATAATAAAAGCCTGCATTCTACTGTACAGCAAGGTAACTACTATTCATGAAAATGAATTGCATGTTTAGAAATAGCTGACTACAGCAGAGTTTCAGTGTTCTTAAAATACAGACATATACCTAAACCCACACCCCAGACCCCTCTGAGGTAATGGCTATGCTAATGAGATTAGGAACTCCTATCACCATCTATAGACATATCAAAACATCACCCTAAACACAGTAAATGCATGCACATTTTACCTGTCAACTAAAACACAGTTATGTTATTAAAAAAAACTTTTTTTTGTTTGCCAGTCCTGGGCTTGAGCTCAGGGCCTGAGCACTGTCCTTGGACTTTCTCAAGGCTAGAGCTCTACCACTTGAGCCTCAGCACCACTTCTGGCTTTTTTGTATGTATGTGGTACCAAGGAATCGAACCCGGGTCTTTGTGCATGCTAGGCAAGCACTTTTAACCACTAGGCCAAACTCCCAGCCCTAAAAAAAAAAACTTTAATGAAAGGAAATGTTAAAAAAAAAAGTTTGCAACCCAGGCACTGTGACTCACGCCTGTAATCCTACTACTCAGGAGGCTGAGATCTGAAGATCACGGTTCAAAGCCAGCCTGGGCACTGAAGTCTGTGAGTCCAATTAACTACTAGAAAATGGGAAGTGGTGCTGTGGCTCCAGGGGTAGAGCGGTAGCCTTGAGCTGAAGAGCTCAGGGACAGCACCCGGATCCAGAGTTCAAGCCCCAGGACAAGGAAAAAAAAAAAATTCACAAGTTTCTGGATAGATCATGCTTGAAGCTAGCACAGGCAGGAAAGTCCTTAAAACTTTTATCTATTAAGTACACGCATGCACACACACACACACACACACACACACACACACACACACACACACCAGTCAGTGTATCAGCAAAGGGACCCTGGGCAGTCCTGTGCATCTCAGCAGATCCACACAACCCCAAGTCCTTGCGGTTAGCACTCTCAGTACACAACAGCTGTGGCTTGGCCCCAACCCATTCCATAAGTGCTAGAGTAACAGCTTTATAAACCATGTTTATTCCCAACACGTGTGCGCGCGCTGCGCGCGCGCACGCGCGCGCGTGTGTGTGTGTGTGTGTGTGTGTGTGTGTGTGTGTGGTTTCTCTTCAGAAGATGGGGAAAAGCTGAAAAGCAGAATTAAGTTATTAAGTTCAGTCTCTGCTTGGCTCAGTGGTTGCAATGTTTTAAAAATTACACCCTTTGGCAATGAAATCTTAATCTAAGTACTATGGATAAACAACAGTCTAAAAGCCAGCAGTGATACAACCTGTGCATGTTTTTTTTTTAAACAGAGCATACAGTTATTGTTAGGATAATTTATCTAGCTCATTAATTGCCTGTGCTAGTTTGAATAATGGCCACCCAAAGATATTAAGTGCTAATCCCCTGGATTCTATCAAAGTGACTTTATTTGGAAAGAAAGACTTTGAAGATATGGTCAAGGACTTGGAGGTGAGACAAATTCCTGGGTGGGCTGTGTCTATCCTCCCCAGTGTCTTAATCAGTTGGGGTCAGAGAGAAGTTTAGCACAAATCCACAGAGGAGAAGGCATGTGAAGAAAGAGCCAGAGTTTACAACGATGGAGCCACAAGCCAACGGAGACTACCTGCCACCAGATGCTAGAAGAAGCAAGGCAAGATTCTTTCTCCAAAGTCTCTGGAGGAAGTGTAAGTCCTACCAACTGTATGGTTTTAGCTTCTCAGCATCCAGAACTCCAAGAATTAATTTTCTACTTTAAGCCATCAAGTTTACGAAAATTTGCTATGAGTCAAAAGAAACTAATATATTTGAAGATGAGGACAAAAAAACCCTTAAGGACAGGAATTGTTACCTGATTCCGTCCCTCTGGCTCATGGTGGTGCCAGAGTTTGAACCTGAGAGCTTTATTCTTATCAGTCAAGTGCTTTACCACTTAAGACATACCTCTAACCCTGTTTCGTTTTTTAATTTTAAATAGGGTCATATATTGTTCCTAGGCTAGCCTGGATCACAATCCTCTTTTTTTTTGTTCCAATCCTGGGGCTTGAACTCAGGACCTGAGCACTTTCTCAAGGGTAATCCTCTACCACTTGAGCCACAACACCACTTGCAGCTTCTTCTGGGTATGTGGTATCAAGGAATCGAACCCATGGCTTCATGCATGCCAGGAAACCCTCCCAGACCATGGATCACAATCCTGTTACTTAAGCTTTTAGGGTAGCTAGTATGATAGGAGTGTATCAGAGAGTGAGGCAGGATGGGGCTGGGCGGGGAACGGGGAGGGGCCTCCTGACCTTTTTTTCTTTTTGGTCGTGGGACTTGATGTCTGGGCCTGGGTACTATCCCTAAGCTTTTCAGCTCAAGGCTACTGCTCTACCCCTCGAGTCACAGTGCCACTTCTGGTTTTCTGGTGGTTAATTGGAGATAAGAGTCTCACGGACTTTAGTGAGTGACTTTCATGAGTGCCGGGGCTGGCTTTGAACTGCAATCCTCAGATCTCAGCCTCCTGAGTAGCTTCATGAACTTTTTTGTCTGCACTGACTTCAAAAACCTCGATACTCTCAATCTCCACCCACCAAGTCATTTAAGACTATAGGCATGGGCCACCATGCTTGATAAAAACACCATCTTTAACCTACAGCCTCTTTCTGTTCCTCTCTCTTCCCATTCACTGCAGTCCCAAGGCTGGTGCTCTGCCACTCAGGCCATACCTCCATCTCTGACGTTTTGCTAGTTAATCTCGAATTTATCTGCCAAAGCTGTTTTATCTGAACATTGCTGTTCAGATCTCAACACTGAGCTATGCAGTGAATCCACTTCCTGTGAAAGATCAGTGAAACCAAGAATCCAGCTCTTCAATGCAGCTGAACTGCAAAGCCATCTCCACCCCAATTTTCCAAGGAATCTGTTTTCAAAGATTTCTCCCACATTTCCAACAAAGTAAGCAACAAAGTGCTGGGAGATTCCAGTAAAGGACAGTTGGAAGGAGATTCTTCATTTTTCATAAGTTACTGAATCAAATAATACGGTACCTCTCTCTACCTTCATTCTGCCCAGTCCATAACAAGATGCCTACAGGTGATGGATAAAATCATCCAATTGCCTTTAAAAAAAAAAAAAGCTAAGCAACTAAGAAAGAAATGAAAATCTGAGGGCTAAAAAAGCACCCTAGAAAGCATCTCTAGAGATAAGAGCACTGGAAGGTAGGAAAACGCTAAGGAAGGAAATGAGCAGACAGAAAGGCTCTTTGTCCTGAATGGAACTGGAGCCTGATTCTCTCCAGTATGAGAAGAGAAAGGATAAATATAGGTCCCAGGCTTAAGGAAACTCAGTGGCAGCAGATTCCTGCTTGATGCCTTTGTCTTTGATGAGGAGAAAACGCAGGGCATGGGCACTGTGAGAGATGCACAGAATCACCTGACTCAGTACTATATTCACTTTGATAAAGCAGTCTGTTCCTATGATAATGTACACAATGCACTTAGCACAAGGTCTGGCACTCGTCAAGTACACCCTAAATTGATGTCATTATTACCATTACCATTCTACTTCCAACCAATCAGCCTGGAGAGATAGTGAGAAAGCACTCAAGTTTACCAGCTGACCAAAAAATGGGTGTTTCTTTTGCCCACTACTGGAGCATAAAAACAAGCTTGAACCATGTTTCAGTGTTTTGAACTGTCTGGAATAGAATTTTCTTTAAATCCCAAAGCAGTGTCTATCCATCTAATCTCATCCTCTTTAAATATTGACTTAGCTGAGAATGTCTACCTAGGATCAGTGTTCACAGGGTTTTAAATTCAGCCCTTCATCTTGCACCACCCTTTGCTGCCTTGAAAATGCATCACTCAGAGTCCTATCAAGAACTGCCAATGTATCCAATCTCCAAAATGAAAAATCAGATGGAAAACGGAAATTCCCTATAACTGAAAGGCAGGAAAACAGAGTGAGCAGAGACTCCTTTGTAATATCACTGAACTATATGCATGTGTTTTACCCATTATACAATAGTAAGCTGCATTTTACAAAGTTCATCCCCCCAGCAAATCACTTTTGAACCATAGGGTATTAAATAATTATAATGCACAGGGAATAAGAAGTCTCGATCAACTGAATTTGATTTTGACATGGAAATGAGCCCCTCCAAAAGGAGCTTTCTTTTCCAGAACATTTCGGTTTCTTAATGAGTACTGTGTGCTAGAATGAAATTAATCTTTCTTTGTTCAATGAACATTTATGAAGCACTTAAAATACACCTGACACTGTTGCAGGTGACAAGTGCATACTATGAAACAGTTGTAGCTTTTCAGAGTCATTTGTGGTGGATGTTTCACATTCCTTGCAGTGTTTCAAGATTACTGTTAAAAGATAAGTGTGTCTTACTCAGAATGCACACAATGAAGTCCTAAGCAGTGAGACTAGATTTGGAGATAGAAATAAGATTCCATCTCCATGTGAACCAGCAAAATGCCAGGCTGGAGACATGGCTCAGCTGGCAGAATATCAACCACAAGCAAGAAAGCTGAGTGAAAGTGGAAGGCCCTGAGTTCAAAGGCCTAGTACTGTCATAACAATATTTTAAATAAGAGGTGACCGAGGCACAATAAGATTGCAGGGATGAGGTCCTAATGTCACAGGGCCACTGTCAATTTAAGAAGAGACATTAGAGTTTTCCTCTTGTTCTCCGAATGTGCACAGAAAAATCCATGTGCAGCCACAAGAAAATGGGCATCTGTAAGCCAAGCAGAGGCCTTAGAAGAAATCAACCCTATTATTTCCTTGATCTCAGACATCCAGCCTCCAGATCTGGGAGAACACAAATGCCTCTTATTTAAACCACTTAGTAGATGACATGTTGTTATGGAAACCGAGGTAGACCACAGACCCTCTGAGCAGCCTCAATTCTATGGTATTCAGCATGGAGTGAAGGTGTAAGAATAAAGGACTACAAAGAGTTCACCAAGGGCCAGGACCAGACTTCCCAGGTCCTCTCCTAACCCCCCGACTTCCCATCCTGTAGTAAGTCTAGGGGTGCCCAGAACAACAGATGAGCGCCCAGGCTCTGAATTTGGGGTTCAATGGTTCCCAATTCATTCTCTGCCACCTATTTGGTGGGTTGGAGCTTTTTAAGCCCTAATTTCTAACATGTTTTAAAAGTGGAGGGAGGATAACATAACAAGGAGAGATAAAGGAGGAACCCCAGCAGCTGTTTCTAGCACCGGGAACAATCAATGGAGCCCTTGATCCTGGAGAGTTCAGGATTCTCATATTTTGTACAAGAGGAAAAGACAGAAGCCAGAAGCTTGGAATCCCTGCTACCTCACTCCCACCTTCTAATTCTGACTTGCACTTCTGCTGAGGGCTCTTTGGGACCCTAAGACACATGAGATCATGAAACATAACATGAGATGCCACCTAGGTCTATAAAAGAGGGAACCCCACAAGATGGGGATGCAGCCAGCACACCAACCCCATCACCAAGTCACTTGCCATGAGCCCTGTCCGGGAAAAGCACTAGTTAAGTGCCTCTGTCCATGAACATTTTCTCCTGCCCGTAGCATGCCCGTGGCATGCCTGTGGCACTTCAAACTGACAAACAAATCCACCTGCAACTGGGTCTTGCATTTGACAACTCCATGCTCTGAATAGCTCGGTGGCTGTGCTTCACACAGATTCTTATCCGATCTTCTTGAGAGTCTAGTCCTCTGTGCCAGTGTCTCCAGCATGGCCCTAAAGCCTCTTTAACCCTTTCTTAGAATGTACCAAAATAGTTTTTGTGAAGTGTACCATGTGATCTGAGGGTTAATATCTGCAACTAAGATGGGACTAAAAGAACCTGTGTTGCCAAGGTCTTGTGCTTATCAAGAGAACACAACAGTACTGGCACAGGCAAGCCAATGATACTGACACTGCTTGTAGACTTACAGTTAGTTGGTAAATTTAGACATTATGGAAAGACAGTGTGTCTGTCTACACTTCTGATTTAGCTCGCTCACCACAAGCTAGAACCCTCAATGTGACTATATTTAAAATAGAGACAATTAAGGTTGTCATAAAAGTGGGTCTACAAACTGGGTGCCAGTGGCTCATGCCTGTAATCCTAGCTACTCAGGAGGCTGAAATCTGAGGATTACACTTCATAGCCAGCCTGAGCAGGAAAGTACTTCAGACTCTTATCACCAATTGATCACAGGAAAAAGCTGCAAGTAGCATAGTGGCTCAGAAAGTGGAACATAAGCCTTCAGCAAAAGGAGCTGAGGGACAGCATCCAAGCCTGGAGCTCAAGCCCCAGGTCTGGGAAGAAAAAAAAAAAAGCAGGTCTTCGGAATCAAAGTTCAGCAAAAATAAACCACCAGGAAATAGGTACTCAAAAGGGGAGGGTGGGGCCAAGGGGAAAGGAGTAGACAAATGAAGAGAAGGGGAAAATACAGACAAGAATCCAATGTATGTCCTACAAAATAAAGAAGAGTGAGGGAATAAGTGGGGTAGGGAGGAGATGAGTGGGAATGTTGAAAGGGATGACACAGATCAAGATATATTGTATTCATAAATTTAATCCTGGCAGTATCTTTATGAGAAAGAGAAGAGTGGGTCTCCAATCCAATAAGACTGGTGATTTTATAAGGAGAGCAATCTGGATGCTACAAGGACACACAGAAAAAGGCTTGTGAGGACACCGCAACTTGATGACCATCCCAGGACAAAGAGAAAGGCCTTATGTGAAACCAAACTTGCCAACACCTTGATCTTGGAACTCGCAACTTCCGGGACTGAGAAGCTAAATCCCTGTTGTTTAACTGCTCAGTCTCTGGAATTTTGTTACGAAAGCCCGAGTAGACAGACAACCAGTCATTAGAATGTCTTGTCTTGTAAATTCCGTCATAAATAATAAAATCTGGATGACAGGACAGGAGAAAAGGAACTGAGCAGGGTGGGCAAAAAAGGTAGTCCTCAAAACCCAGGATGAAAATGACAATGGGCTGCGTGCTTGGCTGTGCAGCCCAGGCCTGAATTCAGCATAAGAAAGGCAGAAAGCCATGGTGATTAACCAGATCCAGGGGGAAGTTTTGAAAATAAATTGGTTTCACGCCTTCTTCCCAAGAAACAATGTGTGTAAATGCATCCAAGCAGAACCTGGTCCTGTGTGGATGGTACTTACTTAACAGAAAGCAGAAAATTTCCTTTGCTGCCTTTATAATTAATTTCAGTGTTGCTCTAATTCACAGAAAGGATGCTAAACTGTCTGACACACATGGCTGTCTTTTATAGGGGCCCATTAATTGCTGCTATTTATGTAGCCGAGCTCAATTGCTTCTGACCCTTAGCTCCCCAAGGCTTATTCTCCTGGGTTGCTGCAAGCTAAAAGTTTGTCTTTTGTGTGTGTGTGTGTGTGTGTGTGTGTGTGTGTGTGTGTGTGTGTGTGTGTGTAAATGAGAAGAATAAGTGTTCTTCCCTCAGTTTTGAAAATGAGGAGAAAAAGATTTCCACCCCAGTTGAAACAACAGAGCCAATAGAGCTCATTAGGTGGGATGAGGCAAAACAGAACCTTTTTCAAAGAAGACGCCGGGAAAGCCCTCCCACGCCCACCCGAGGAAGTCCGCTTTCCCAGGGATACTCTACGCTGTCTGCAAGTCACTGAGCAAATCACCATGGAAATACAGCCCGCTGGTAGGAAATGAGAAACTGGTTTCTGCAAGACAGAGAGAGAGGAAAAAAAAAAAAAAACAAACACAACACGGAGCATTCAGAGAAAGTAAGGTGGAAATGCCAGGCTGCATAAACACGAACAGATGTGATAGCTGGAATTCCTATCAAAAGTCCATCCATTTAAAGAGAATATGCTCTTCTTTCTTCCCCATCAAGACGCTGATAGGATCCACAAGGAAGAGAGGCCCACAGGCTTAATGCACAACCCTGAAATCAGGGTTGAACACAGCCGAGCCACACATGCAGTACTGTCCAACCAAACTGTGGCAGCCACCTATGGAATTTAACAGCTCCTTACTAGCCACATAAAAAAGAAGCAAGTGAAGGTAACTCACTGATTTTCTACAACTCAGTGTATTTATACCGGTTTTTTTGACATGTGAATTCTTGACTTTTGCTTGAGCCAGAGTCTTGCTACATAGCCCAGGCTGGCCTTAAAAGTCAAGATCCTCCTACCTCAGCCTTCCTAATGCTGCGATTTCAAGTATGCACTATGACTAGCTGCTGCTGCTGCTTCTATTTCTCCTCCTCCTCCCCTTTCTGCTCCTCCTCTTCTTCATCTTCTCTTCTCCCTTCTCCTCCTCCTTTTCTCCTCCTTCTCTTCTCCTCCTCCTCTCCTCCTCCTCCTCCTCCTCCTCCTCTTCCTCCTCCTTCTTCTCCTTCTTCTTTTTTGTTATTTTGGGTCAAACCAGACAGTGCTCAAGCATGTGAGGCAAACACTCTACTTCTTGAGCCATGTTTCGAGTCCTTTTTGCTTAGGTTATTTTTCAAATGTGGGGATCTCAATTTTTTTTTTTTTGCTCCAGCTAATCTTGCACCTTGATCTTCCAACCCATGTCTCTCAAGGAGGTGAGTTCAGTAGCATTCGCCACCACATCCATCTTATTTGTTGAGATGTACTCTTGCTAACTTTTTCCTCATACTAGACTCAAACCTCAACCCTCCCTATCTCTACCTCCAGAATAGTTGGGATTATAAGTATAAGCCACTGCACCTAGCGTCAGCCCTCAAATTTTCTCAGTGTACTATTTTGTAAGCTATTTGTAACACTGTATCTTTGAAATATGGTGTGTATTTTATACTTACAGCACATGTTTTACACTCAAACACAAAGAAGGGAAGAAGTGGTAAGAAGTTTCTCTTGTAACTTAGAAAAAATCATATTAGGTGAAGCAAGCCAGACCCAAAGGAACACAGGCTCAATGGTTTCCCTCATTTGTAATAATTAGAACAAATCTTAGACTCTCCTAGCAGAGGATTGCAACAGCTCAAAACCTAGATACATAAGGCCATATAGGATGAGGCTAAATGAAAGGACCTCCAGGATATGGAAATAAGAGCTATATAATGTGTGATCATTGTTCTTAATGTACTATGTTATTTCTCATCTCTATTGTTGTCCCTTGGTTATTCTCACACTGTTATAGTATGTTACCTTGTTATCTGGTATATAGTATATACCTTTATTTGTTTATTTGAAATAGGAGAGAGAAGGGGGAAAACAAGATGAGGGGAGGGGGTGAGAAGAGAGAAATGGGGACAAAAACATGAGAAAGGGCATCACTATGTGTAAAGTGATGCATCATCTATCTGGTGAATAAAACTGTAACCCTTCTATTTATTATAATAAAAAAAGAAGTTTCTCTTGTAGACAGAAAATTCCAGCTGAATGACTTTATAAGATCACTTATACCCTCTAAACCAAAACCTAGCCTGCTACGTGTCTAAGACCTAGTATTCAACCAAAGCCCAGTGAGAAAAGGAAAGGATGGCGCAACGTCCCACTGGCTCATCTCCAAAGTCATAGGAGATCACCAAACATTTTCATGAGAACAAAACTGTGCCTATTAGGACCCAATCAAGGTCCGAGCCCCAGTCCTGAGAAACCCCACGTCAACAAACCTGAGATGCTGCACCAGTGAGGATAATGGGGGTAAACATGGTGGCTGAGGTAAATGGTGCCCTGTACTTGGCACACAAGTGCCCATCCAGTCACTGCAGTTACAACTGAGTCCACAATGAGACAGTAGGATGAGTGGATAGTGGACAGCTGGAGATGAAGGGAGGAAGGATAGAAGAAGAAGGAAGAAAGGAAGAAGAAAAGGAAGAGAAGAAGAAAGAAAAGAAGTGCTAGAGGAAGAAAGGAGGGAAGGAAAGGAGGTGGTGCAGGAGAGAAGGGAGAGGGACAGGGAGGGAAAAGAGAGAGAAGGGAAGGGGAGAGAAGAAAGGAAAGACAGAAGAAAAGAGGAAGGGAAGGAGGGAGGGAAGGAAGGAGGCCAAACCAACACAGAATAAGGCAAAAAGTCAGAGGCAAGGCAGGCAGGCAGACCCAGAAAATGAGGGCTATGCACTAAACTGAGCTCAGGAATCCTTACATGACTTTCCTCCCCAGACCCAGGGTTGGGGGTCCTCAGCCCTCGGCAGGAGGCCTTGCCATGAAGCGTGGACACAATGTGAAGTGTCAGGGCCCGCTGGGAGCCTGTGCTCATCACAAAGTGAGAACATGGCCTTTCTTCCTCATGTGGCTGGCATGGATGGTGTCAGTCAGAACAAGGCACAATGTGTGTTCCCACAAAGCCCCCGAAAATCCTCCTGGCCTCCTTGCTGTTCTCCGAGAAGACTGAACACTCTGCTGCCACTGACAGCAGCCAGCAGTCTGGGGAAAGGCACAGAAAACACATGCAGATCACAGGGGAACTAACTGGGTGGGTGGGAGGCGGGTAGGCATTTGCACACCCCGCTCCTCTGCATCGGGTAAAGGTTCACAGAGGATGCCTGGCTAAGATCCCAAAGCTCAGGCCCTGGATCCTTTTCCTTTCTTTAAGTCATTGTCATTAGTGTCTCCCACTGGGCAGGTTTGTTTGGGCCACACACTGGGTGGCTGGAACGACAGCAGTCTCTTGTGCCTCAAGTCTGAAGACCAAGGCCAAGCTGTCATGATGTTGGTTTTCTGGGGGACCACTGTCCCCAGCTTGCAGATGGCATCTGTACACTGTGGTCAACGTGGTCCTCCTGCTGTCCGTGGTCGTGGTCAATGGCCTCCACAGATGAAGACACCAGTCAGCAGGAACCAGCCACCAAAGGGCTGCTACCTAAACTTGTTTATTCCTTTGAAGATCCCCACCTCTAAACACAGCCATATTTTGTGGTACTAGATGTTAGGGCTTTAATACATGATTTAAGGGTGAGGGAGACATACCTCAGCCCACCAACACTCAGTAATTTTTTTTAACAGATTTAATGGTGAAGAAACAAAGCTAAGGGATAAGGACCCAGCTCTTAACAGGAAATGATGTGCCAAGAAAACTTAACTCTAACAGTCCAAGACATGTCAAGCAGCTTAAGTTTCTCCTTTCCCTGCCATGTTTTCCTGGTTTGTGAATTTCAGTACACTTACTATTTTAAGTTATTACTTTTCTATCAATGACTATAATCTTTGCATCTTAATGTTATACATCTATACTTCCTGCTGTCTTTGCAAAATGAGAACACAATATTTTCATTAGCAATTATCACCTTGGGTTATCCTTCTCTTAGCTGCTTTCAGTAATGTGCCAAGTTTAGGAAACATTCAATAAATACCCTTCCTACCTTTTATTATTTAAAGTTCACCCAAAAAAAATGCCAAAGATGGTGGCTCATGCCTGCAACCTTAGGAATTTGGGAAGTAGAAACTGGAGGACTGAAGTTCTAGACACAACCAGGCAAAAGTTTTTAAAACCCTATTTCAAAAGCAAGCTAGTGTGGTAGTTCACACTGTAACCTAAACTGTCAAGACTGAAGCAGGAAGATCATCATTCCAGGCCTTCCTGGCAAAAGCACAAAACCCTACCTGAGAAATACAACTAGTATAGATAAGGCATGACTCAAGTGGTACAGTGGTTGATAAGCAAGTCTGAGGCCTTCAGCTCAAGTACCTAGTACTGCCAAAAATTAAAAGGGGAAAAAAAACAAGTTTAGCAAAACATAAACGAACCAAAAGCATATACCCCCAAAAAGAAACTTCCCAAAGCAAATCACTATCAGTAATCATCAAATATTTCAATATTTAACATAAAGAGGACAGTTTCCATTATGGCCATATACCACACAGAGAAAAGAAAAACTCAAGCTGATACTAAGAAGAAACAATTGCTGGCACCATATCTCATAAGGAAATCTTTACAACTTTCTTATAGTAATTGAAGATGGAAGGATGAATTCATAACTGCCCCTAAATAGTCTATTGCTTTCGGGTGACTTTGTTTCAATAGATCACCCACCAAGGCTGGGCCATGGCTGGGCCCAGATTTGACTTTCAACTCACTCTTGGTATACAGGAGAGATCTGATCTGGGTGGGGCCTATGCTGAGCCACCCAGTGTGTTTGTTGTATCTGGTAATTCCACCCAGGCAAGAACTTCCACACACAGTAATGTCTTTTTATCTTTTGAACTATCCAGACTGGCCACTTGCAGAGCATAATATCCAAATCTCTTCACCAGTGATGTCCGAAGGAATTGGCCCTTGCCATTTGTCAGACAGAGGGGAAGTGCCTCCATCACAGATCACCAGAATTCTTTTATGGGCAAAGAAACAGTACAGATGGAACAGAGCCAAGAGAGAAAAGTGTCTGGTAACTCTAATTAACATAGATGTGACTGACGCAAGGTCCTGAACACTGAGATGTCAAAAGTTCCCTCTGAAACTAGGTCCTGGTGACTCATGCCTGTCATCCTAGTTACTAAGAAAACAGAATAGAAAGCTTGAGAATCCGTGCCAGTCCAAGCAGAAAAGACCATCTCCACAGAAGTAGTTTAATATGGTGATACCTGCCTGCCATCCCCACTGTGGTGGGAAGTCTAAAATAAGTGGATATTGGTCCAACTGCATACCAGGCAGAAAGAGAGACTCAGAGCTCAAAAATAACCTATGCAAAGGGATAGAAGAGTGGCTCCACCAATCAGACACTTGCATAGCAAGCACACAGCTCTGAGTTCAAACCCCAGTGCCAAAAGAGAAGAAAGTAGGAAGAAGAAGGGAGAAGGGAACAGAAGAAGAGGAAGAAGAACAGGAAGAAGAGGAGGAAAAGGAAGAATAACAAGAGAAGGAGGAGGAAAAGGAAAAAAGGAGGAAGAGCAGGAGGAGGAAGAAAAGGAAGAAGAGGAGGGGGAAGAAGAAGAGAAGGCCTGAAGGAGAAAGGTATGAGAAGCACAAGGCATATTTGTCTTGTAATTTTCTAAAAAGCTGCCATTGCCATGTATAGACTTAACTTTTTCAGGACAAAAGCAAACCAATTCCTTAAAAGGCTGATCTGGCTCTTGCCAACAGCCATAAAGTGGTCAAAGTAGTCACTTCGAATCATTATCGTGATAGCTTCAACTTCCCAGTCATCACAGAAACAAAAATATGCATTGGGCAAAAGCTTACAAAACCACCAACAGTATATCAACAGCCAGGTCTACAAATGTTGGGCTGTGTCCCCAGGGATTCGTGGCACACTGTGGGGAGAGATGCTCACCACCATCACTGAGGGACGTGTCCTTCCCAGATGACAAACTTCAGATGACTCCCCAACACCACCCAGGAGACAGAACTCTAGTCTCTGGTGACAATTGTAGGCTGGTCATTGCTATGGGTTGAACTGTGCCCCCTAAAACATTTCAGGTTGAAGTTCTAACTCCAGAACCTCCAAACATAACCTTCTTTGGAAACAAGGGCTGTTCCAGACACACTTGTAGTTAAGATGAGGTTATTGGAGTGGACCCTGATCCAGAATGACTGGTGTTCTAATAGAAAGGGCAACAATACTCGTGGATGCTCACAGAGCAGTGCGGGAAAGAATACCAAGAAAGCATGGGACACAACTCGCCCCGCCACCAGCACCTTCGGAGATCACATGATCTCTCAACTCCCTGATCTCAGACTTCGAGCCCCCAGTACTGTATATAGTACACTGCTGCTGCTCTAGCCTCTCACCTTGTGCTATGGATCGTAGCAGTTCCAGGAATCTAACCCCGCACTCAGGGGTTTACCAGCACCTGGTCTGTCCTGAAATGCCTCTGGGAAATTCTTTCCAGTCACTCTGCATCCAGTCCACGAGGAAGTTAAAAAATAAACCACAATAAACCCACAGCTGCCTTTGGATAAAGACTGACTTCCAGACACTGATTAACTTGTGTACCACTGTGCCCATAGGGCTAAGTGAGCTGATGTGGAGAGATCCAGGCTCAAAGATGAAAACTTAGAACTGCATGGGAAGGTCAGAAGTGTAGCCAGAGCTTTCTCATGAAAGGCCTTCACTTCATTGCAACTCCATGAAAAACCATGACAGGTACATGCAGTATGTGTTTAAAATGACTAAGACCCAGCTCTACCCTACACAATTCTGCAGTTTGAGATACAGAAGGAAACACTCCATCACACCACTGCTGGGATATCCCACAGCACAGGATAGGTGACACAGGGAGAGGCAGAGCAACACTGCTCTATGCTGGGAAGATGGGGGCAGGCTTCGTAGATGAATCTCAATGGGCCTAAAGGGGAATAGTTGGCATGGGTACCAACAGAAAGCAGAGGTATCCAGTAACATTCCCACTCCCGCCACACAGAGAGGACACTCAAGAGAACAGAGAACTCATCAGAAGCACTGTGAAAGAAACTGAGCATATAGCCTGGGGACTGATGACAGAGGGCCCTGAATATGGAATCTGATCTGTAGATGACTGGCCTTCTTCAGCTAGGATGTGACACGCATGATTAGAGTCTGTTTTAAGCCAGCCATCTTGGATTAATGTCAGGAATTACTGGAAATAAGGAGGGTGGAAAAGGACTACACCAGAAAGGAAGGAATCAGAAGGCAACCCAGACGAAGAACTCACTGTGTCAAGTAATCCAATAGAGGCCAAGGAAAATGGAAGAAATAAGACAGTAACAAGATGCTGAACTGAAGAAGCTGAAAACAGTGAAGAAGGTCAGATGGTCAGTAAACACACCTCAATTTGGAATGTATATCAGGCCATGTTGGGTTTCCCCAAAAATATAAGCTGGAATTCTTACTCCTAGTACCTTCAAATGTGATGCCACTTGGAAATGGGGTCACTGCAGATTTTTTGGTCTTTTCTTAAAAATCAAATATGGCAGATGTTTTCATCAGAAAGAGGGCACACATACACACTAAAGAGATAGAAACATAGATGAGAGTGACAAAATACCCCAAACTAGGTGGCCCTGGTTTAATTCCTGTGATAAATACCTGACAAAAACAAATGAGTTTCAGAGGTTTCATTCTATGGTCAGATATCTCCATCATTTCCTGAGCCCATCAGGATGTGAGGAGAAGGATGGGGGGGTGGGGGGCAGTGCTGACAGAGCAGAGTAGCTCACTTCATAGTGGATAGGAAGAAGGAAAAGACAAATTTATGCTTCTTCTTTCTCCCATTTTTATTGCATTTGGGCCCTAGCCTACTGGATCTAAGACTTTCCCCTATAGTTGATGCTCTCTGGAAATGTCCTCAAAGATGCACCCCAAAATACAGTGTACATTCCTCAATTCAATCATTAAGTACTCACATTGGGTAGCGTATAACGAAAGCTGGTTTACCTTATATACAGGAAACTGGCTGCCATGTTCTTGGCTTCAAGTGAGGGTCATGCACCGTGTCATAACAGGGAGGAAAAGCAGAAAGGCAAAGGGACATATGCAGAAGACAGAAGCACAAAGGTCAGGTCTGTGTGTTATGACCATCTGTTCTCATGGTAACTAACTCAGTCCTATTGAAAATAACTATCTATAAGGTTGGCACTCTACCACTTTACCATCTCTTGAAGGTCCCACCATCGGTCAATACTCCCACATCAGGACCTGACTTGCCAACAGATAAATTGCAGGAAACATTCCTTAAACAATACAGTAAATGTTCGCATAGTATTGACATCATACTGGGTGTTATAAGCAATCTAGAGTTTCTAAAGGTACACAGGAGAATGTATTTAGGTCTTTCACAAACACATGTTATAGGTTTAATTGTATCTCCCAAAAGCTGTTGGAATCTTAACTCTCAGAATCTGTGAATAGGACTCAAGTTATAAATAGAGTTTCTGCAGACAATCACATTAAGATGAAGTCATTAGGATGGGCTCCAATCTAATAGAATGCTATGAAAGGGGAAATCAGGACAAGACACAGATGCCCAGAGAAAAGACAATGTGAGGACTTGTAAGTAGCAAGTCCAGAAGTACCCAGGACTATAAGAATGGCCTGCAAAGATCTTTCCCCTTCCAGTACTCAAGAGGAATAACCTGACTATCATGAGACACTATTTCTGTGTCTCATCCAGCCAACTGAGCCATCCAGTCAAATCCAGTAATAGAATCACATAGAATCTTCTCATTAACAAGAACAACACCTGTGTGTATGTGGGGGAGGTAGGGAGTGGAGGATGTGCATGCTAGTTCCAGGACTTGAACTCTTGCTCTGCTTTTTCACTTATGGCGTGGCATTCTACTGCTTAAGTCATACCTCCAGTCTGGCACTTTGTTAGTTAACTGAAGATAAGAGTCTTGAGGCTCTGCTCTGGCTGACTTGGAATGGTGAGTCTCAGAGCTCAACCTCCTGAGTAGCTGGAATTATAAGCATGAACCACTGGCCTCTAGTTAAGAACAACATTTTTAGTGTACTTTAAAAGTCAATTAAAAAGCCTTTGGGGGTCACCTAAGTTGTCTGCAGATTACTTAAATAATATGTAAATCTCTCTAAACCACTAAACATAAAATGCCTTTGTGAGCCATTCTAACCATTCATTTTTTTTTGTCTGTCATAAGGGTTTGAACTCAGGACTTGAGTCCTGTCCCCAAACTGTTTTATTCAAGGCTAGTGTTCTATCACTTTGAGCCACAACTCTCCTTCCATTTTTGGGGGGAGGGTGGGAGTTGTGGTGGGTAATTGGAGTAGAGTCTCAGAAACTTTCCTGCCCAGGCTGGTTTTGAACTGTGATCCTCAGATCTCAGCCTCTTGAATGGCTAGGATTACAGGTGTGAGCTGCCAGTGCCCAGTAGCTTAACCATTTCTTATCCCTGAATGTATCCCTTAAAAAAGTCTAAATGGAACTTAGGACACTTCATTCTTTTGATGGTTGTGGAGACCAGTGGTTATTTTCAAACAGGAGACTTTGTCCCTATCTTCCCATTCTCCACACTGAGTCGCATAACCACAGAAACCAGGGGTGCGATGTGCAAGATTGGATTTCTTACTGCAGACAAAGGTGCTCCTCCGTAGCACAGATCTGGCAGGATCTAGAGCAGAATTGAGGAGGACAAGGAGTGGGACAGAGGGACAGCTCGGGTTCTTTCCTACAGGGAAAAGTCAGTGAAGAAGGAAAAAGATCTTCTCAAAAAGAACTCAGCAACCAGCTCAAAAGTCTTAGCTTGAATGCTAATGGTGGCCTTGCAGTTTGGGACCCCCAGTAAATCTAGACATAGAAAGTATCTAGTGTTGCTATCATAAAGCACCACAGTCAAGATGGCTTATATAACAGAAAGGTGTTTTCTCATGGAGGCGCGAAGTTCAAGGAGTTGGCAGGGATGATTTCTTCCAAGGTCTCTCTCATTGGCTTGTAAATGATAACCTTCTACGTGTCTTCACCTGACCTTCCTTCCACGTGTGCATACCTGTGTGCAAATTTCCTCTTTCTGTAGGAAGAGACTGGAATAGAAACTATGCATGTGGCCTCACTTCAGCTCAATTGCAGCTTTAAAGACCTCTAAATACAATCACTTTAGCATATGAATTATAGGAAGACACACTTAACCAGAGGGTAGCCACACTTATAGACAGATGAAAGACTAGTTAGGTTTAGGTGTCCCCCTCTTTGACCTGAGCCTTCCAATACACAGGTGCAGGGGGCCAGGGTCTGATAAGCTTTTCAGAGGCAGGAGCCACGTTGAGCATTGATATTTAAAGGCTGCATTTGCCTAGGCACTAGTAAGGTACAGCCCACCCAGCTGTTGGTAAGAAATCCAAAGTTCCATTCCTAATGCTGAAAATTTCTGCTGTCACACCAGAGACAGAAGAGCCTCTCAGATTACACGCAGAGAAACCCCAAACCACCAACACGATCCTTTCCCATTCAAAACAAAACAAAACAAAATCCCTGTTAAAAAGCTGACTTTCCATTCTTTCCACTTGCATGGAATTGTCACAGGACCCTTACAAAATTGTCACACTATTTACTCATCCAAGGAAAGAACCCTTGCAGAGGAGCTGGTGAGCACTCAGTGCTTTGAGAGATTTTCTTTTTCTTTCTGCTTTGAACTTATGGACTGGGATCTCTCAGAGCCAGATTGAACAGCTGTTTCTGCTCTTCACACACAGGAAGTCTGAGCTCTTGGTCCCCAGAATGGCTTGAGTGATGACTCAGGTGGCAGAGGTTACAGGTGTTAGTGTACAGGGTATGACATTTCCTGAAGACCTTGGTTGCTCGATAGGTCTGAGGCCATCATGTGTCTCTTGGATAATGAATGAAACAAACACACTAAATTTATTTCTCACCTAAGACTTGCCATCTTGCTTTACTTGCTTTTACAAAGCAAACAATGAAGGAGACTTTGCCAAAAAGTGACCCAGATGATTTTTTTACTGGCAGTTCCCTACCCTCCTGGGATGTGTAATCTATCACTCTGTAGGGAACATTTACTTTTTTACTATAACAGCAGGGGTTTTCTGTCTGTGATTCACAGCTCAGTACTATCTCTGGAGGGCATGTTCTATTCAACACCATCTGATTCTTTTGCCTGGTCACAGCCTCTTTGGTACCTTGCACAATGGCACTCATTGGAGAAGTCCCCTGGGAGCAGAAATTCAGCATCTAACTTAGATTGTCACCTCTGTGCCCTGGAGGAAAAAAAATTCGGTTTTTCCTCCAGTAATTCTGACTGCTTGCTAACCTATGCACCCCATCTCTACCCTGAAGGTGCTTCGATTGACAGAGGATTCATTTGTCCAACTGGTCTATCCAGAGGAGGAGCCTTTCCCAATTGGCCTATTCAGAGAAATGGCTTTTTCTAACTGGCTGCTCCAAGTGATATCTTTTTCTAAATAGTCTTAGACTAGCTTTTCTAATTCTTACAAGAGCTCAAATGATAACGGTCCTGCACTTAAAAAAAAAAAGTTATCAGAGATGGATGCTGGCAGCTACTCAGGAAGCTGTGATCTGAGAATCAAGATTCAAAGTCAAATGGAGCAGGAAAGTCTATGAGACTCTTATCTCCAATTAATTACTAAAAAGCTGGAGATGGTAGCATAGCTCAAGTAGTAGAGTACCAGCTTTGAGTAATAGCACCCAATCTCTGAATTGTTCTTTTTTCACTTATAAAAATAAAATGTTTCACTCAATAGTTGCATACCCAATGCTATAAACATGGTATTGGAAATATAAGCACAACTACATAGACATAAAAATTTATGACATAAAATTTTATTACATAGATTAATATGTATCTATGACATACAAACCCTCAACCTAATTTTAATTATGTTCTAAAATCTAAGTGCCAGTGATTGTATATAGAGATTCCCTGCTTGAATACTTTTTTGTTAAATATGTCATTTGAAATAAGATGTAAAAATCTTTGAGCTGAAGAGCTCAAGGACAGGGCCCAGGCCCAGAGGTCAAGCCCCATGACTGACAAAAAAATAAACTAAAATAAAAAATTTTAAAGATAATCAATGAATGATCATATCCTTGGCCAAATAAAGGATATATTTTTGTTTAGTTTGGTTGGGTTTACAACTCGTTATATGTGGAGAAATTCCCCAGCAGTCTACTGAGCAAATGGCATTAGAGTAAGAAATAAATCTTAAAGCAGACTTTAGGCAAATGGAAAGATTTTCCATGAGTGTAGAGGAAATGGTTTGAAAAAAGGAGACTCCCTGGTTGTTTTCTCTTTTCTCTTTCCTTTCCTCCTTTCCCTTCCCCTAGGCTGGGGGTGACCTTCCCTTCTAAACAAAGGAATCTTAACATGTTTTCTTTCAAATTTGACATTTACTAATTTAAACTCCAAAATTAGCACTAATTCAAGTAGCATTCCCATCCCACAGGCAACAGGAAGCAATCAATACCCTATTTTCACATCATAGGACAAGTGAGAGCCACAAGAGGCTCAAAAGACACAGGGATAAGGTAGCCTTGGGAGAAAGAGCCAAAGCACATTACAGAAACTGGAAATTACAGAAATTCTGGAAATAATCATGTCAGACAAAATTCTCTCAACCCAATCACATAGATCTTAGAAGAGCCCGGAAACAACAGGGACTTGTGGCAAAGGGTCAGAAAACAAAGGACCTGGGTACCTTGAAAACTATTAGCGAAGGAGAAATCACAACTCTGAAAGATTGTTGAGAAAGAAGTTAATAACAAATTTAAAAAAAAAACTGTGAGGGAAAAGTTGTCCATAAATCTTCTCATGACTTCCCATAGTAATTCACGGAAAAGCATAAGTGAGTTTACTTCGTTTTAATTCTAGCTTGAAAATGATTTCTTTAAGGATACTTAGTGCCAAGAAGGGGACAAGGAGTGAGGCCAGTAAGAGTTCAGTTAGCCTTTTACTAGTACATTATCAAAGAAATCTAATTATACCAAAAAAAGGAAAGAAAGAAAAAAAAGTTAACACCTAGGAAGTAGAGAAGCCAGAGGCAATGAGAAGGGAGCAGAGTGGCCAGGGAAGCTGTCAAAGACTGCTGGCAGAGGCTGATAGGAGGACAGAGGAATTCAAAGAATGCAGACATCTGAGCCCCCAAGTGTCCAGAGAGGCATTCCAGTGAGGGAGGGTGGTAGGAGGGGGGTGATTACTGCAAAGTGTCTTCCATCTGCTCCTACCAGAAAACTCCAGCATCCAAGATAAATTGAGGGAGTATCTTTCTTGCCATCTAAAGGATGTTTTTGTTTTTCCGATAATAGAGTTTGAACTCAGGTCTTTATGCTTGCAAGATAGGCTGCTCCTCTGGACAACAGCTCTTTCTGCTTCCTGCTTAGAAGCTTGCCTAGACTACAGTCTGTCTCTCTGAGGTCTTCCATCATAACTTAGATGAGAATCATGAGTCACCCCACACAACTTCTTTGTATTGAGATGGAATTTTACAGACTTTTCTACCTGGACTGGCGTGGAACCACAATCCTCCCAATGTCAACTTCCCACAAAGGCATGAGCCACAGTGCAGGCTATGGGTTAAGGAAGGGACTTCTAAACCTTTTCTGCCTAGACTGGCCTCAAATCGTGATCCTTCAGGTCTCAGACTTCCCAGGTGGCTAGGATTACAGGTATGGCCACCAGTGACCAACTGAAAGAGACTAACATATCCAGACCTCAAGTTAAGAGGGCTTAAATCCTTTCCCTAAGATTATATACCTAGAAGATCCCCAAAAGATGGAATCCAAAGTTGCCAGGCCCCAAAGTCTGTGCCTTAGTTCATGGAACCTGTAGATTAAGTCATTATGCTCTAGAAGAGAAAACATAAGCAAAAGTCCCAACTCAACAGACTTCTCTTCAGACGACAATGACAACACTGGCCAATAAAGGATACAGTCGAGTCAATAACAATACATTCATATACAGAAGCAAATGATGAATTGGAAGATGTACAAAAATAAGAAATTATTTCAGTCAGGCACAGTGGCTGTGCTGTAATCTTAGCTACTCAGGAGGCTGAGATCTGAGGATCACGGTTCAAAGCCAGCCCATGCACAAAAGACGGTCAGACTCTTATCTCCAATTAACAACTAGAAAACCAGAAGTGGCACTGTGGCTCAAGGAGTAAGGGAGTGGCCTTGAGCTAAAGAGGTTAGTGACAACACCCAGGCCCAGAATCAAAGTTTCACAACTGACAAAAAAGAGAAAAAAAGAAATTTCAGTATGCCTCTGCCTTCTTACTCTCCAGAAAAACCATATAATCAATCAGAGTATTTGCAACATAACCAAGATGAAAAGCTATCATTGCCAATAAGACAAATGGAAAGAAAAATGGGGAAATTGGTAAAAATATTTCATGAAAGAAGAAAAAAAACTTTTCAATCAAGTACACATACTGTGATTAGTTCTACTAATTATCAAAATACTTATTTAAAAAGTCACTTTCAGCCAGGTGCTGGTGGCTCATACCTGTAATCCTTAGCTACTCTGGAGGCTATGATCTGAGGATCAAAATTTAAGGCCAACCCAAGCAGAAAAGTCCCTGTGAGACACTTATCTCCAATTAACCACTCAAAAATCAGAAGTGACACTGTGGCTCAAAGTGGTAGAGCACCAACCTTGAGCAAAAGAGCTCAGGGACAGCACCCAAGCTCTGAGTTCAAGCCCCACAATCAAACTGAAAAGAAAATTCACTTTTAGACTGGATTCAGTCGATTGTGGTGATAATGCTAGCTACTTGGGAAACAGACATCAGAAGGATCATGATTCGACACAAGCCTAGGTAAAAAATGAGTTTTCCCCTATCTCAGCCAATGAGCTAAGCAGAGTAGTACACACATACCGTCCTATGTAGGAGGCCATAGGAAGATGGAACAATCCAGGCTGGCCCAGGCCCGACCAGTGGGGAAAAAATGTTGGAGGTATGGGTCATGCAGCATAGCACCTGCTTAGAAAGCCAAGGCTGTGATTTCAAACCCTAGTACCACGAAAAGCATACAGTGCTGTGCCATGTGGTATGATCCTTCCATAGTGGAGTTGGGCAAAATATCAAAATCCTTCTAAGCATTTATCCTTAAAAAAAAAAATGTACTTACAAGTGTAGATTCGAAGCCTCCTTTATGTTGGAAAAACACTGGAAGAAACTCAGTGTCCTTTTTACAAATACAGTGTTTCAAACACCAGAATGCATGCATCCTCCTCCAAATTAAATATTCAAGGCATGGTTAGCAATATGGGAAAGTGTTCTAAGAGTCATTAGAGTACAGTTTGTGTGGTGCGCCCCAGCGCTAGGACACAAGTACTCAAAGGAGACAAAGAAAACTCAAGAGTAATTGCACCACTACACCTGATGTGCACTGGATGGTGGGACCACCGGTAATTTCTAGTCTTCTTGGTTTTGCTTACTTCCCACATGGGGTGTAAGAAATCATTTATAACTAACCAGTGGGGAAGTCTCTTGGTGCTCTCAAGACTGAGGGAGAGCTGATGATGACACGAGATTAGGACAGCCCACAGGAAAGAATGCAGTTCACAGGGACGCTGAAAGTGACTACATAAGGAAAAAATGTGTATGGCAATTAGCAAAGATTAGTCCAGGGCTTATTTGAGAGTGTCAAAAATCTCAAATAGTCTAAAATATACCTGTGAAAAACTGATTTAAGGAATTCCAAGATAGGAAGGACTTTCCAAAAGGGAGAGAGAGAGATGAGAGAAGAGGAAGAGAGGAACAAGGAAAGAAAGGAGGAAGGAGGAAAGAAAGAAAAAGAGGAAGAAAGGAATGAGAGAGGGAGGGAGAAGGGAGAGAGACAGGGAGAAAAGGAGGAAGGAAGGAAGGAAGGAAGGAAGGAAGGAAGGAAGGAAGGAAGGAAGGAAGGAAGGAAGGAAGGAAGGAAGGAAGGAAAGAAGGGAGAGAGGGAGGGAAGGAATCATTCCATTCTTGAAAGGCATCTGGGAGTAATGAATTAAGTAAGAGTACAACAGCCTAACACTTTCCCTCCAGAGGGAAATTCAAGTTTTATTACATCAAATTGGCCTTGAAATTGCAACTACTGCTCACAAATGTTAGTTTTTAATAGAATAAAATGTCATCCTATGGGAGTGACACTTCACAAACCTCGAGAAGTGTTTTCAAAACAAGCTTGCTTTATTAGTATTATTAAATGTAAATGTTCTACAGAGCACTGAGTCACAGACTCACTTCTCTAATTAAATTTTAAACCTGGAATAAAGAATGTGCTAAGGAAGCTAGGCTCCTACATCAGAGAAGCCGAAATGCCCACTGCAAACCAGACTGCCTAAGGGATATCCCTCGTCATCATCTATTTAAGTTTCACTGAAGTGAGACTCACATAGAAATGCTTAAATAGTCTAATCCCAACTCCATACAGATACCTTTTCCCATGTTTTAATTCTCCCCCAAACATTTCCTCATTCCATTTGCCTCTGATATTCCTTCTCAGAGTGCCTGAGGACTCCTCAAAGTCTGGGAGAAATGGGTCTAGCTCCAGACAGCCTACTACTAACCTAGGCCAAAACACTGGGTATTCTGTGTTCACGATGGTTAGAGACTGAGTGAACAGTCTCTGGGCTGCATGACATTAGCTATCTAATTGCAAAAACCTCTCTCCCCCCCACTCCAGAGCAAGAAGTACTGAAGTCAGACTGAATGCATGGACCCTCACTGCTTCCTTCATTGCTGTCCAAAACAAAACAAAACAAAACAAAAGGCACCTGTTTGTATATATTTATACTTAGCATAGTATTGCATTGCTTATATTTAATTCAATATATACATATGTACATATGCATCTGTGTATACATACTCATGACATAGATACACATCCACCTTTGTATGTAAATATTTGAGTGTGTGTACATACACAAACTTGGGTACCTATTAGCTCAAGCTCACTACTTAACAGATAATCCATTAAAACAAAACACAGCTGGATACCAGTGGTTCACACCTATAAGCCTAGCTTAGGAGGTTGAGATCTGAGGATTGCAGTTCAAGCCAACATGACCAGGAAAGTCTTATCTCCAATGAACTTCTAAAAACAAAACAAAACAACAACAAAAACTCAAGCTGGGTGGCTCATATCTGTAATCCTAGCTACTCAGGCCTACTCATGGCTCATGCCTGTAATCCTAGCTACTCATGGTTCGAAGCCAGCCCGGGAAGGAAAGTCCCTGAGACTCTTATGTGCAATTAACCACCAGAAAACTGGAATGGACACTCTGGTTCAAGGGGTAGAGTGCAAGCCTTGAACTGAAGAGCTCAGGAACAGCACCCAGGCCCAGTCTTTAAGCCCCACAACCGACAGAAGTGGAGCTGTGGCTTCAGTGGTAAACACTAGCCTTGAACAAAAAAGTTCAGGGACAGCACCCAGGCCCTGAGTTCAAGGCGTAGGAAGGACAGGCATGCACACACACACACACACACACACACACACACACACACACACACACACAAGCAGTCCTGCAGATGTGGGAATATCCTCACTCCCCAGGACCACACATGGAGGATTTTACCCACAACCCAGTATCCCAGTAACACCCACGGCTTTCACTCAGCACTGATCCATCACCTGATTAATATTTTCTTTGGAAACACTCAGCTAAGACTCCCAGCACTCTCATGAAATGTTTTTTGTGGTGAATCTGGTTTTGCCTTTACCTTCAGGGCTTCTCAAAGTGTGGGATTTTCTATGCTGAACTCAAGAGTCATGAGCAAACCAAGATGCAGAGCCAAACTTCCCTACCCAACGAGGAAAACAATACCTGCCACAAAAAGCTGCTGTGGCAAAGTTGGTGTCATACAGGGCTGTAGGCCACAGCCCTGCAGATGGTATGATATCAGGAAGTGTCACTCATTACCAGGACTGCATTGCCTCCTCATGGGTGAGGCACAGAACACTCACTCATCTCCTTGCTGTAGGCTTTAGGTCAGCAAATGGCTGTGCTGCTGCTCCAGGGAGATGGGGGAGTTTCTAGGAATGTGAGCTTCATACTCTTGCCCGAGAGATGCCCATTCTTGCTGCCCATTTCCAAGGAGCCATACACAGACCTGTCTCACAGTGTGATCAGGCTGGCGTGCTAGCATATACTTGTAGAATCACAGTTCCAGAAGAGAAAAAAAGTTAACAAGACTCTGTCTCAAAAAATATATATATCCAGGTGTGGTAGTACACACACATAAGCCTAGCTAGGTGGGAGGCAAAAGGAGAAGGACTGCTGTCCATGTCCAACACGAGGCAAAAAGATTGAGCTCTTATCTGAAAACATAACAAAGCCAAGCCAGGTGCCAGTGGCATACACCTGTAATCTGAGCTACTCAGAAGCCTGGGACCTGGAAGACTGTGGTTCAAAGTCAACCTTGGCCATAATATCTGTAGACCCCCACCTCTAATTAACTAGCAAGAAATCAGACTGGGGAAAGTGGTGTTGTGGCTCAAGGGATAGGGCAGTAATCTTGAGCTAAAGAGCTCAGGGGCAACGCCCAGGCCCAGAGTTCAAATCCCACGACTGACAAAAAAAAATCAGACTAGAGGCATGGCTTAAGTGGCAGAACACCAATCATAAGCAAGCAAGCCCAGTAGGAGTATGAGATCAAGCCACAGGACTGGGGAAAAAAAAGTGGGGGGGAGGGCTCAAGTAATTGAGTGCCTAAACAGCAAATGTGAAGGCCTGAGTTCAAACTCAAGAACCACCAGAAAAGTGAAACAGACAGAGAGAGAGCAGGTGACCAAGAGTCCAAACAGGGACAGAAAGATGGCCTAACAATTTCCCCAAAAAGCTATGAGTTAGGATGGAAGACAACCAAAACTTACAAGCAGCAAAAACACAGCAGAGGTCATATAGGTGGTGAGATCAAAGTGAGCTCAGAAACTAGGCAAGGACAGATGCAAGATTGCAAATGTTTTCACAGGATCTGGCTTTAAATACTAATAAACATATAAAAATCCCGTAGTCAAAGAGACCGCTTCCAAACCTACATATATCTCCATGGGAAACATTCTCTAGAACTTATGTTTGCAAATAGTCCTTTCTCCCATCTGTCACAGTGGTGGTACATTTTCTCAGCAAAGAACCTAGGTCCACAGGCAGTCCTAAGACACTACAGAATATTTGTCTGCTTCTGCTTGATCACTGGTCAATCTGATACTAACCAATTCCTACAGAAAGCCCCACTGTTTCTGACCTGGGATTTTTTTTTTCTACAGAGCACTTGTCAACCTCCCTGCTCATCATAAAAACATAAAAATGATTATCACCTGAGAAGCAACCAGTACTACAAATTGCAGTGCCAAGACAGAGAGATAGGGAGAAGTGCTATGGAATATTAAAGACGGCCCTTGTCTGAGCATCTTTTTGTCCCTTGAAATAGTCTACATTCTTGCCGGGTACTGGTGGCTCAGGCCTGTAATCCTAGCTCTTCAGGAGATTGAGATCTGAGGATCATGGGTTGGAAGCCAGCTCAAAGAATAAAGTCTATGACACTTTTATCCCCAGTTAATCGCCAAAAGTCTAGAAGTGGAACTGTTGCTCAAGGGGTAGAGCACAAGTTTTGAGCAAAAAAGCCCAAGGACACCACCCAGGCCCTGTATGCTAGGATTGGCAGGAAAAAAAAAAAAGTTACATTCTTTCTCTAGTTTTCCAGAGGTTGACAAATTTACCAGACTGAAACCTCCCAGTTCCTCAGAGCAAATTCAGGGTGCACAGCAGGCATCATCAGCTCTAGGGCAGTAAAGACAAAGATGTATCACACAGCCAGAAAATGGAGCCTAAGAGAAATGTGGGGTCAGATGCGGACAGCCTGTGGAGCACGGATCTGCCCACAAGCCACCATGTTTCAGACTAGATGAGAAGCTGCATGCTTTGCTTATGGAGCTAGCCTGAGTTAAAAATCCCCAGGCCCCAGGCCTGTCCTCAGAAGAGGACTACAGCTCTGGCCAAATTCCCCAGGTACTTCTAAAGAACTTAGATATGACTCTCGGCTGTGAGCTCTCCCAGGACCAGCCTTCAACTACATTGGAGCCCAGCTGCTTTGCCCCTTCTCCCAGCCTCTCCCATTCCATACACATATTCCCTGAGAATACATTCATCTCCTTGCCAAGGTCAGCTTGCTAGCTTGACCACTTGCAACTCCATCCAACCACCTAAGGAAGTGAAGTAGGCATCCTCCAGAAAGACACCTTCAAGGCTAGCCCCTAGTATCTGTGACTATGAATTTACTTACAAATAAGGCCAAGTTCAGATGAGGCCATACAGGCTAAGGACAGACCCTAAATCCAGGAACTGGTGTCCTTATAAGAAGATGCAAGATTTATACACCAAAGATGTACAAAGACCACATGAAAAAGAATGCAGAGATTGGAGTGCTACTGTTACAAGTAAGGGATGCCAGACACACCAGAAGACAGAAGAGGCAAAGGAAGCTCATCCCCTCATGCCTCCAGAATAGCTCTGCAAAGTACCTTCATTCCAGATTTCTTCCCTCCAAGAATGTAAAATAATATATTTCTATAGTTTAAACACTAAGCTTGTGGTCATTCATTACAGTCACCATAGCAAACAATGGCCAAGTAGAAATTCCAGGACTTTCTCCTCCCTCCCCTACATCCAATCAGTGCAAGTAGGAAGACCAGCAAGTTGGTTCTCATCTGTCTAGGACTGCTTCCCACATCAAATGAGAACACTGCATGAAAAGTCCTGAATAAACCATAAACGGCAAGGTCACCAGGCCGGTATTAGGGATACAGGAACTATAAGAGCTCTCTCGAGCAGGTCACAGCATCAACATAAGACTGTCTTCAGACCCAGAGCAGTCTACCTCTTTCCCATAGCCCTTTGCCACAGTCAGCAGTATCCCATCAGAGAGCAAAGAATTCAGTTCAGGTCAGCACGTAGATGTGGTCCTAGACCGGGCTGAGCAAGAGAAGAGGCTGCACCAGCAGCTAACACACAACAAGCCAATTGGATTGCAATTAGCCAAGAGAGCAAGTCTCAGTTACCATGAAAAGTCAGGAGACGTAAAATACCAAAGAAATGAAACTTCGTGGCCATGCTATCTGTTCATGGCAAACATCTAGCCTGCCTGCCTCTTCTTGCTGCCCCTTCCTCAGGGAAGATAAGCAAAGGGATGGTCAGTTGCCGTACTTCCCCTAAACAGTATGTGGGATTCTGGTCTCGCACACTGAGTTGGCTTCGTATGGATGGGAACCACGCCCACAGCTGGCCACAACACCTGCTGGGAAAATGTAGGGCTGTTTCCATCCCAGTGGGTACCATTCTGCTGACTCTTAGAATACTTTGAAGTCCCTGGGTCCTATATCAATGAACACAAGGAAGGGAGCTGTATGTGCCAATTTCCACCATTCCTATATACTTCAAAAAGATGAGGCAGGGCAGGAAGTTCAAAACAATGTGCCCATGGCTGTAGCCTGCAATGTGGCAAATTACAGACACTGTCAACACAGAGCACCCCAGGCAGGTGCCTTTTGCAAATACCTCCTTCTCACAAGAAGACTTAGCTGATGGTAATAGGAATTTCCAGTTCTCTGAGCATTTCTTGTTCCTTAAGAGTTATTATCCCCCTGAAATATCAAGCACTGACAAAGAAATACAGGAGTTTGCACCTGTTTTGTTTCAGAAATACTGCTAAAAACAGATTTGCCAAAAGGCCACCTCTAAAATTAGTCCTATTTCCTTCTCTGCAAAACATAGTAAGGGATATTTTTAGTAACGCGTTCACTCCAGGTATCTGGCATTGTCGTGTTCTGTGCGTGATTATTGGCAACTCAGTAAGGCAGGCAATCCTTAGTTTTGGTCCAAAAATAGCTCTGATGAAAGATTTAAAAAATAATAATGATACGAAAGTAAGAGCAAGATATGGAAACGTTTTAACCAGTACTTTTATGCCCTCAACTTTGTCTCTTAATCATAAAGATGGTAACTGGCATTGATTGCTTGCTCTGGTAATATATTTTTCCTTGCCTACCAAACCAACTCTATTCCTGAGATATGCTTACATTTTTCTCAATCAACTTTTTCAACTGTTTATAATCCATTTTTTTTTGCCAGTCCTGGCCTTGAACTCAGGGCCTGAGCACTGTCCTTGGGCTTTCTCAAGGCTAGAGTTCTACCACTTGAGCCTCAGCACCATTTCTGGCTTTTTTCTATGTATGTGGTACCAAGGAATCGAACCTGGGTCTTCGTACATGCTAGGTGAGCATTCTACCACTAAGCCAAACTCCAGGTCCTTTAATCCACTTTTAAAGATGCAATCATAATCAATTATATACCAGAGAGTGGGCATTTTCTATTTACCAAGAACTGATCACAAGGAGGCATGATAATAGGCACAGTGGCCTATGCCTGGAATCCCAGGCCCTTGGGAGACAGGTAGGAGGATCAACAGTTGAACTCACACTGATCAGACAGGGGTCGACTTGAGTGAACCTACCAAGTCTATCAGACAAAAAAAAAAAACAAACCCTAAACCAAGGTTAAAAGGACTGGAGTACAACTCAAGTGGTAAAGAGTTCTTTCCCAGCCTGGTGAAGCCTTGAGCCTAATTCCTGCTACTAACAAAAAGAAAAAAGAGAGAAAAAACACTCAGCTTCTGTGAGTCCCTCAGTCACTACTCCAGTGCTCAGCAACTTCATTCATGGACTCAAAGCTTCCATCAAGGTGATTCTTTTCAGAATCAAATGCTCTTCCTACTCTACATATCAACTCAGCTCCCAACAGCTAAAAACCTACTCCTGCCCCGGTATTTCACACAATCAAGTAAAGTATCTGTTTACAGAAATTGCATTAATTCAGAGCCAAAGAAGGAAAACATTAGGTCTCCGCCCAGAGTCATCCTTTCCCCACCAGCAGTAAAGAGCCATCTTGGAATCTAGTTCCAATTACAGCTAAACAAACAACCTCAGAGGACAGGTGAGTAACATGCAGTCCTGCAGGTAATGGCAGCAAAGATAGCCTTTCGATAAGATAGTGCTGAATCAAAACCAAGTGAACCCCAGAAACAAGTTGTCTTTTGTCAGCTGAACTCAGACTCACCCGGGAAACTACACAGGTCTTCACCCAATGCATTTTGGAAATGTACAGCAGCTCACAAGCCAACCCAAATACACACCCATCAGTGCTCTAGACTGCACACACGTCTCCCAAAACAAAATGCCTATGTGTGACAATGGCCACTTTGGTCAACTAGATCCCACAAAACTTGATGTGTTTTTGTTTTCTCCTCAGATTTCTATTTCCAAAGACTTGATTTCCCAAGCAAGAGAAGTGGCCCTGAATCCTTCCAAGTCTACATGGCTTGCGGAGAGGGAGGTCACATCTATTTCTCACTCTAGTGCTCATGACTTCCTTATCTATCCATGTGGCTTGTGCCAATTTAAAAAAAAAATAGAGAAAGAGGAAGTGTTTTACCCCAAAGTATGTACCCCAAGAAAAGAGGAAGGAATGGGGAATGGGAGATGTCTCCTCAAGACCTTTCACAGCAACACCTCTGCTCATCAGAACACTCCTTCCCCAGGAAAAAGCCCTCTCTTCAGTTTGCAGCTTATCTTTTCAAAAGAACTAAGGCTGCATATAGCCTGAGGCTGCCTTCACCCAGAGGGTTTTGGGCTAGCTCAGTCAGGCAAATACATACCCAAAACAAGAGTGAAGCTGGGATTCATTAGCTAAATGATTCCTCCCAGAGTCAAGCATACAGGCACACTCGCACACACTCACACACACATACACACACACACTCACCCCAAAACAGCACATTTTAATCTCTAGGATCTGTAAAACCACACATCTATTAGTGAAACATTAAAGGTGTTGGGTTTGGGAGATAAAAGCTATGAAAGGCGCCATTGTTTCTTGAAAGCTAGCAACTGCATAACTTAAAAATCCAGATTTTTCCCCTGGTGCTTACAACTCCCTTGAGCTCCAATCTGGGGAAAAGGTAAAAACAGTAAAAAGCAAGTTTTTCACCATTAAATATCCACCCCTGCTCCCCTTCTCCCCTGTCCCTGCTAAGAACCCATCGGTCTTTAACTAGATCAAATCAATTAGGCCAGGAGGCTAGATCATTTTACATCCAATTAATATCTCTTCTCACCGCACACAGAAAGTCAGAATCATCATTTAAGGAAACGGGAAGAACGCCAGGCTCCTCATCTGAACTCCTTTTTGAGCAATAATGTCACTATTCCAGGGAACCCGGCACAGAGCTCCAAAACTATAAAAGCCAGGCTCCAGTGGCTCACACTTGTAATGTTATCTACTCAGGAGGCTGAGATCTGAGGATCGCAGTTCGAAGCCAGCCCCAAAGCCAGCCAGGGCACAAAAGTCTGTGAGACTCTTATCTCTAATTAACTATCAGAAAATCAGAAGTGGCACTGTGTGGCTCAAGTGGTAGAGTGCTAGCCTTGAGCTTAAGAGCTTAGGGACAGTACTCAGGCGCAGAGTTCAAGTTCCATTGCAGACAAGGGGAATACAAAAAAAAAAAGACTCATCACTGTAGAGGAGAAATTTACATGACCAGACTGAATCCTACCAGGTTTCAGATGAAAATAAACTTCTACCACTTGTTTCCACAGGACTACAGAAAAGAGTTCACAATTCAAACCCATCCCCCATGACTAAGGCAGACAGCTAGCAGAGTATGGCTTGCTTTGGCTGGACAAGAATGAGGTTTTGAAAGTCCTTTTTTCTTCTTTGAAGAGCGACTTAGTAAGTTTATATTGAACACTCCCCCACACCTCTTCTCATGGCAAGGGCCATTTTAAACTACTCACTCTAATCCTGCTTGCCCAAACTAAAGGAGGACTCTACTCCAAATAGCTATAGAAGTAAAGGACAAGCCAGGCGCCGGTGGGTAGCTCATATCTGTAATCCTAGCTACTCAGGAGACTGAGCTCTAAGATCAAAGCCAGCCTGGGCAGAAAAGTCCATGAGACTTCAATTAACCACCAAAAAAGCTGAGAGTGGGAAATGGAGCTGTGGCACTAGCCTTGAGCTGAAGAGCTCAGGGACAGCACCCAGGCCCAGACTTCAAGCTCCAAGACCAACCAACCACAAACAACAACAAAAAAGCTGAAAGTGGAGGTGTAGCTCAAGTGGTAGAGTGCCAGCTTTAAGTAAAAAAGCTAAAGGACAGCATCCCATTCTTGAGTTCAAGGAAGGGGTGGGGGAGAGGGAGGGAGAGACAGAGAGAGAGAGGGAAAAAGGGGGAGGGGGAGCACAAATTACAGAGTGTTGGAGGCCTGTGCTCCAGGTAGGTCAACATGGCAAAGGTAGAGGTTAAGATGAGGCCTGGACAGATGGACAGGATGGTAATAAGATGGTAGTAAGAAATCTGAGGGGTAGCCCAGGCACCGAACCGCAGGCTCCCAGGCTGTCTTCTCTAGTTAAGACATCCTGAGGGCCCCCTCTTCTCTCTAAAGGGAGTTCTGCATCCTCAACTATGTGCACCCCCCACCCCCAGCCCGGAGTAAGAGATGGCGGGAGCCTTGGCAGCCAGGAACGCGCAGGAGGCCGCCTCACTCCAAAGTAAGTCAGCCTCAAGCCAGGCAGTCTCTAGGATTATTTTTTTTCTTCTTGTAGATCAAGGAGACACCTGAGATCTTCCTGTACCTAGTCTGGTCACAGTTCCCACCACCTAACATCGAACCGGGGTGACAAGGTGGCGCTCTGGGTCACGGGGTGAGGGTGGGGGGGGGGGTCCTCCAGTTCTTTCCTTCCACTAGGACAAGGCACCTCTAACGTCGACGTGCAAGGTCTCTCCTTCAGCGGGGTGGGGGGGTGGGAGGATGGGGGGCTAGAGTGTTGGAGGTGAGAGTCGGTGGGGAGTCTGGGTGTGTGTTGGAGGGGGTGTTGGAGGAGAGAAGCTCGGGCTGGCCGGGGTGGGGGACGGGGCGGGGTGCAGGAAGAATCCCCACCGACCCTGACTCCCGGGGTGGGGGGTGGGGGACATGTCTGCAGGGTCTCAGCTCCCCCACGCCCTCCTCCTCCTCGGCAGAGCCCCAAGAAGGGACCGAAGCCTGGCTCATCTCTGCCCCTTCCTCCCCCTGCCTCCCGCTCTGGGTCCGGCCGCCCCCACCGCTCCCGCCCGCGACCCCCGCGACGGCGTCCGCCAGGCGGCGCGCTCCACGGCCCGGAGCCACGGCGCGGGACGGCTTCGCCGGGAAACCCGCCCCCACCCCCCAGGAAAGTGACCCCCAGCACCACCACCACCCCTCGCCAGGCGCCCGACCTCGTCCCCCGGCCCCGGAGGGCGCGGGATGCCAGCGGGAGGCGGGGCGGGCTCCGCGCGGCGCCGAGCTCCCGGGGTCCCGCCGCGCGCGTGCGCCCCCGCCGCGGGCCGGCGCCCCCCGGGGCGGCCTCACCTTCTCTCCGGTCAGCACGTGCAGCCCCTCGCGCACCTTGGCGAAGGAGCCCTCGCCCAGCTTCCTGCTGCCGATGAGGTAGTTGCCCACGCGCTTGTGGTGCTGGAAGTCGCGGAGCCGCTCGCGGGGCACTCCGCTCACCCAGGCCGGCAGGAAACTTCCCTCGCAGGCCGCCGCCGGCCGGGCTGCGTCCTCCGAGCCCCCGCCGCCCCCCGGCGCCGCCGGCTCGCCCAGGAGCCCGTCCCCCGCCGCCGCGGGCATCGCGCCGCTCCGACCCCGCGCTCGCGGCTCCCACCCCGCGCTCGCAGCTGCTCCGGGTCCGGTGCCCCAACTGCCTCGGCTCCGTCCGCCGCCGCCGCAGCTCTGGGCTCGGCCCCGCCCGGCCCCGGGTCTCTGCGCCCCGCGCCTCCCGGCCGCCGGCCGCGCTCACGCCCCCCCGCGCCTCGGAGCGCAGCCGCCGTGCGCAGACAATAGCGACCACCCCGGACTGGGAGACGGGGACCCGCCCCCTGGAAGTTCTTCCTGAGGGGGTCCCCCAGCCCCTTCCAGGACACTCCCGACCCCGTCTCGGGGACGGGGGACCCCGGGGAGCAGCGCTGGCCCGGGGAGGGGCGCGGCCGAGTGGCCCGGGTTCCGGAGTCGAATGGCCTCGCTCTCAAGAGCCAGGGGGACGTCGCCGCCCTCGCCGCCGATCTGGCCCGCCTGGGCTCGGGTCGGGCTCCCTCCTCGCTCCTCGCCCGTGCACCGGTCGGCGGCTCCGGTCCGAGGGAAGCGCGCGGCGCGGCGCGGCGGGCTGCAGGCGCCCTCTGGAAAGCAACCGAAGAAAGCCCCCGTTCAGTTTGAATTTGCAGAAATTGAATCCGATCGCGGGCGGCGGGAACAAATGCAAGCTCCACTCCGCAGCCTGGGTACTTTCAAATCCCTCGTAGCCCCTCCTTCCCCGCGCGCCACAGCCAAACTCGACCCTCGCTGGAGAGGGGAGGGGAGCAGCCGAGGGGGGCGGTGGAGCCACCTGAGCGCCAGACGAGGGAGAGAAGGGAGACCCTGCGCGCGGCCGGCCCCGGAGACGCGCGCTCCCGGACCGCCCAAGTCGGGCCGCCTCCCGCTCTCCGCGCCGCTCACCCACCGCGAGCGATCCTGGGCTGGAGCTCGCTGGACCTTCTAGTGGGGAATGTCCCCCACCCGGGACACGAGGAAGGGAGGGAGGCGCTCTGCCCCGCCTTAAAAACTGTGGGTTGGGTTGGTTGCCCAGCAGAGCCGGGCACACTGTGGGGAGCCTGGATGGATGGATGGATGGATGGATGGATGGATGGATGGATGGATGGATGGATGGGTGAGTGAGTGAATGGATGGTTTTATGGATGGCTGGCTGGCTGGATGGATGGATGGATGGATGAGTGCATGGGGGTGCCAAGGCTTGAAAGCCGAGCTGTGTTAGAAGAGCAGCTGCACCATTCATAGTAGCAGCAGCCACGCAGGACGCAGGGCGTTTGCTGTTTGCACACGCATGTTCACACCTTCTTTGGCCTGGCGGCAGGGCGAGCTGGAGCCAGCGCCGAGCGCTCGCCGCTCCTGCAGCGCTTTTGTTCTGGGAGCGCTGTAAACAATTGCAGCTGGGTGGACCCCCCACACACACCCCTGTAAGATCTCCCGCCACTCACCCGGTCGAAAGCGGGGGGATCCGCCAGGGAAAAGCTGGAGGGGAGCTGTTTACCACAGGCTACCTGTTGAAGTGTCCGCGTTTAAGGCACACTTAACCTCGGGTCGTACCTCGGCGCTGCAGAGGAGGATCAGGGTTCTAGCAAAGTTCCTTTCATTGTTTACTCGTCAGTGGACGGGGATGGTGAGGCTCCACGTCGGCGCTGAGAGGTGGGGGAAGGGGCGTCCAGCTGTTATCCCTCGGGTCTTAGAAGCTCCTAGAGACACGCCTGTTTTCTCATTTAAATAGAGGTAAATTTGAATCCACAAGTTGCTTGCTTTGCTATTCAGACTGATTTTTTTTTTTGGTGGTGGTAGTGGTGGTTCATTGTTCCTGTTTAACTGTATTAAAGATGCACGGTTCCCCTCTCCCTCTCTCTCTCTCTCTCTCTCTCTCTCTCTCTCTCTCTCTCTCTCTCTCTCTCTCTCTCTCTCTCTCTCTCTCCCTCTCTCTCCTTCCCTTCTTTTCTTTCCTTCCTTTCGAGTCCCCAACTGTACCCCAACAATTTGACAATTTCTGGAGGGCTCAAATCACTGTTATCTCAGTAATCAAATACTAACAGGTTAGTAACATGGACAAGATGGCAAACAACGTCCATATCAAACAAATGTTTTTAAAAAGAGGGCTGTAGCCCTGTGCACAGGAGTGATTCATGCCTGTACTCTAGATACTCTGGAGGCTGTGATCTGAGGAACCCAGCCTCTGCAGAAAAGGTGTGACACCCATCTCCGTTTCAACCACAGCAGCAACAAAACTGTTGCTGTGGCTTTGCACGAGCAGTAGAGTTAGCCTTGAACAAAAGAAGCTCAGAGACAGTGCCCTGAGTTCAAGCCCCAGAAGTAGCACCCCCCCAAAATAAATAAATAAAAGGGCCATGGAGACCACTTCGGGTCAAGATCATTCTAAATCTTTTCCATGGAAAGTGTTTTTTATGGTTTCTCAATGTTGAGTGAATTTAATTGATTTTTGAATATGAAAACAGCTGCTTATGAAAATTTAGAGATTTCTTTATTATGGGTTGAGGCAACTTTCAGAGATTGTTCAGCAATGTTATATGACCAAAACGACAAAGAAACTCTACAAATGGTGGAAGGCATTTATGATGAAATAGAGATTTTTCTTTCCTTCTCCAGTTTTAATTATTTGGGGTACAAAGGAGAGAGAATTCAAGCCCATTAGATCTTTTTTTTTTTTTCCAAGACTGCTGCCTGTGTTTTATTCAAGCTCTCTGCCAACTCTATCAGCCGGGATGGACGCCAAAGAGAAGACCAAATCCTGCCCCTGCCTGGGTTTAGTGACTGGTTTTTGAACTACAGGTCCCCATCTCTCAAATGGCCTTGCTAAATATGAAATGACTTCAGAAATTTCATCCTGTAAGAGAAATTTGTGCACAAAACATCATGTGACCTTCACATTAGGTAGGAAGGAAATATCTGAATAGTAGTAGTCTTACATGGAAAAAATGTCTTCTACTAAGCCCAGAGTAAGTCCTGGCCCTGTCCTATGGCATCCAGAGGGATTGTTTCAGCTATCTTCATCCAGGTTCCTTTCCTCATCTCCACACCTTTACTGATATGGTACTCGTCCCCAGTCTGCTGTCTTTCCTTCAGCCTTAGCACAGGTGTCCTTTGTCCTGTGACACCCTCCTCCACCCATCAGCTTCAAGAAGCTAATCACACCTGCTGGCTTACTCCCTCCCTCCCTCTTCCTCTCTCTCCCCCTCTTTCTCTCTCTCCCTCACCCTTTCCCTCCCTCTCTCCCTCTCTCCTTTTCTCCTTCCATCTCCAAAGTACTTATATTTTCTTATGTCTTCCATATTACTTATGAATGTCTTTCCTCACTTTCAGAAATCAATGAAGACAGGGACTATGCCTAATTCCATCTTAATTTTTCCTGCAGTACCCCTAGTTCTGTGTCTGGAGACATGGTTGCCTGGTAAATATTTGCTGAATAAATGAATGAGAATAATCATTCGCTGATTCTCAAGGGAAGTTTTATTGCTTTAGGCATCAAGACCCCACCAGTCTGGGGGAGGCATTACTAATGACTTTCTCAGAGTGTTTTCATTTACTTATTGGTTGCTTTTCAGGAATCAATAAATAAAATCATTTGTGAAAGAAAGGCCATTGTCCCTGGGCACCCTGGAACATATCCATAGCCCTAACTAATCAAGAGCAGACAGTAGGAGGATCTTCATTCTCAACCTATAAAAAGCGGGGTGTGGTACACACACCTGTTATCCCAGCCATGCTGGAATAAAAGTCAGACCCAAACAAAAAGGGCTAAGGTCATGGCTCAGGTAGTAGAGAACCTGTCTAGCAAGGGCAAGACGCTTGCAATACCAGCACCACCAGCCAAAAGGGAGCAGGGGCAACCATATTTTCTAACTTGGAGGGGTTAACCCTTTCAGTGACATAATCCATCACAGTGGGCTCTAGAGTCAAAAAGCTATCTCCATTCACTTGTGCCAGCTGCTTCCTTCTTTCCCTTCCCCATCTCCTTCTTCCATATGGCTTCCAGCCCATCTGTGTGCTCCCATAGAATGCCAGCTAGAAGGCCCAGCTGGAAGCAGTCAAAGACAATTAGAAGTAATCAGGCTGGCACAGCCAGGAAATGAGAGCCGGCTAAGAGAGCTTAGGCTGGCAGAAGTCGGCTGGTAGCTAGAGGAAGAACAGACAACAAAGCAAAGGCAGAAGGCATGGAAAACTTTGCCTCGAAGACCTTGGGAGAACTCTGCTTCATTCTTACTACATAATAGACTCTGCACTTGAACCCATATCCCCAGAGTTCATGTCTATCAAGAGTCTCATCATGACACTTGACTGTTGTCTGTGCTCTGTACAAAGGCTGAAAAACCGAGAGGGTACCCTCAGCCCCACTGCCTGGTATGCACAGGCAGCCTTCACCTGTTGGGGAGCAGGCTGCTGTCAGGACCCCACAATGAGTCATGACATTTATCTTTGCCTCTGTTTCTTTCATCTGTAAAACCAAACTAAAGAATTGTGAAGATTAAATAAGATGATACACGTGAAGCACTTAACTCAGAGCCTGGCACATCACAGATGTGAGCTCTTTCCATCAGTACTAACACTGTTGTCACAACAGTCACTCAAGAATGTCCCCAAACTCCATAAACAGCTGTTCTTGTTACTGATGAATCACAAAGCTGGGTCTCGAGGTTGGACCTCTTCCCTGAATTTGGAGTCATGTGGCCAAAATCCTCATCTCACAAGGCAGCTGATAGAATGAATCCCAGCTTCCCTTGGGCTCAACAACCCCCCACCCTGATATACACACACACCTCTTCACTCCTTCCCTAAGGCTTCATTCAACATCTAGTATCCATCCTTTGCTTTCTGACCTTTCTAACTCTCGTGTCCAATCCCTCAGCAAGTGCTACAGTATTACTCTTCAAACTGTACCCACCATTTCTCATGACTCTCACCTCTATCATCCAGTTCAGACCTCCATTCTCTCTCACCTACCAACCACCATCCCTTGTTTGCCCACTAAGCCAAATGAGCCCCTAAAAATGGGAACCCAGGGCCAGGAGTTTGGCCTAGCAGTAGAATACTTGCCTAGCATGCACAAAGCTCTGGGTTTGATTCCTTGGTAACCACATACACAGAAAAAGCCAGAAGTGATACTATAGCTCAAGTGGTAGAGCGCTAGTCTTGAAAAAGCTCAAGGATAGTGCCCAGGTCCTGAGTTCAAGCCCCAGGTATGATTAAAAAAAGGGGGGGGGGAATCCCAGTGAGACACCAATGGCTCACACCTGAAATCCTAACTACTCAGGAGACTGAGATCTAGAATCAAGTATTACAGCCAGCCCAGGTAAGAAACTCCATAAAACAATTATCTCCAATGAATCACCAGAAAACCAAAATTGGTGGTGTAGTTCAAAATGGTAGAGCCCTAGCCTCAAGCAAAAGAGCTCAGGGACCATCCCTGGGCCCTGAGTTCAAGCCCCAGAACTGACAAAAAAAAAATAAAGGGTCTGGAAAGGGACATAAGTGGAATAGCTCATGCTTGTAATCCTAATTATTGAGGAGGCTGAGATCCCAGCATTTCTGTACATAGCCAACTCGAGCAGGAAAGTCTGTGAAAGTCTTCCAGCTAGCCACAAAAAAGCTAGAAATAGAGCTGTGGTTCAAATGGTAAAGTATGTCTTGAGTAAAAAAGTTAAGGGGTAGTCTCAAGTTCTGGGTTAAAGCCCCGGAACCAGCAATAACAAACAAACAAACAAACAAACAAGCAAATAAAGGAATCCAATCACCTGCAGAAAGGAAACACCCCACATGCCTTACCTTGATAGACCCTGTTTTCCTCTTTGGTGTCTCATCTCCTGAGAGTCAGCTCTCCCACCCTCTGCTCTTTCTGAGTTACCCACCTCTTCCCTCCTTCAAAGTTTTGACCTCATTGTCATGCTTCAGTCATTTCAGTCTGCAAGAATAGGATACCCCGGCTGGGCAGTCTAAGCAAAAGACACTGCTTTCTCACAATTCTAGACACTGGAAATGCAAGACACAGGTAGCAGCAGACACACACAGGTAGAAATTGACTATAAGGGAATCGATTTGGTCCATTATGCAGGCTCAGCAGTCCAAGGTCAAGGTACCAGCTGATTCATTTGCTGGCAAGGAATGTTTGCTCATTGTGTCCTCACACATCTGTGTGTGTGTGTGTGTGTGTGTGTGTGTGTGTGTGTGTGTGTGTGTGTGTGCGCGCGCGCGCGCGCGCGCATGTGCTATGAGAGGGAGAGAGGAAAAAGGGAGAGGAAGATAGAGAAAGAGGAGCAAACATTCTGGTCTTTTTCTATATGGGCACCAACGATTTCATGAGGGCACCACCCTCATGATCTCAACTAAACCTAATTACTTCCCAAAATTTCAGCTCCAAAGCCTGACCCATTTTGGGTCAGGTCTCAACCGTTGTGTTGCTGGCAGTACACTTCTCCACCCTCTGAAGACATTCCTCACTCCACTCAGGGCTTTGCTCTCCCAAGCAGAAATGGCCAGAGAGTGTCCTGACTTTCCTGGCATCACTCTACCCCTTCCCCTGCTCTATTCTCTTCATCATTATCCAGCTAGTCATCAGAACAATGTACCTCGTTGTCCCCTTGTTTACGGTCTCTCCATCTAGCATTTAAGGTCCATGAAGCAAGGGGCTTTGGGTCCCAACACCTGCAATTCCTATGGAGCAGTGACAATATGGAGATTCATCTCAATTCTCGACCTGTTGGAGTGGATGGTTCTGGCCCCTATATTGTGATGAGATGTGGATAGCAATTATCAGCCAACCTCCACCATTCCTCTCCAGCATCCCCATCGTAGAAGAAAAGGATGCATCCTTACACAAGATGCCAGTGATGGACTTCAAGAGAGCTGCTCTCTTGCCATGGGTGACCTTTCTTCTGTCCCTAAATGCCAAAGAGAATGGCTATTAGAATGGGAAATGTATCCCCCACTTCCTGCTATATGGAAAGCAGGCCTACAGGGTGCTACATCTTGACATTATGCCCGATTCCAAATCCCAGACATATGTTGTTCGGAAGAAAGAAAACTTCAAATCTTTCCAAGAGAAGATAGAGCCTCCTGTGCTCTAGTCCTGTGTGTTCTCATTTGCAGATAATGTCATCCCTGAGGCTCCACGTAACCCTAGAATCTGTGTCCTGCCCTCTAGGGCTGACATTTCTCCCCTATTTCTCCCACACACACCCCACTCCCTTCCAGATTCACTGGCTTTACATAAGGACAATCCCCACCCCCCCAAGCCACCATAGGCCCTTTATGTTTTCCAATTCTTGGAATATATTTATCCTAAGTATCTAGAGAGCTGGATCTCTTTCTCACATCTTCCAGTCTTCACTCGAATGTTACTTTCTCTGTATGCTTTTTCTATGATGTTTTCTCTACAATCCCCAATCCCAGAGTTCTCCTCTTCCCACCCCACCTACTGATTCCCTTTCCCTAATTTCTTTCTTCACATCAGAGTTTCCTTACTTACTTCTTTAGCTTATTATCTAGCTTCCTTTCTAGAATACTGGCTCCATGAGGGCTGGTGTTTTGGTGAAGTGTATTATATCTGGTACCTGGGTACTGCGAAGAATGTAATACAAATTGGTGGTGCATGAATAAACTTGTGATTCATCACAGTAAATGGGAAGGCGGCAGAAAGGATAAACACAATAAAAGTGGATCCTGCTAGAAAGAGCATGCATCTTAAGGGCATACGGGAGAAATATGTGCCACAAAGATGAGCCTCCATGCCAAGCTGTCTGCCAGCAGGGGCTATGCTGGGGCTACATGTACATTTTTTTCCTGGGATCTGGGCAGAACTTGCCATAGGAGAGTCTGCGTGGGATCTGTGGATTCGCCCCAGACAACGGCCCAAACATAGATGCAGGGAGAGGATGGGCACTGTGGCACCAAATGCGCTCACCAGTCACTGGCCAGGGCATCTGAGCTGCTGGCCACTGCTGGCCACAGCAGCCCAGTGCAGACAGATAGTCAGATACAGATGAGTAGGGGCAGGCACCCCCTGCTGGTGGACTCCACTGTGCACCCTCCCCACATCACAGAGACACCAGGAGAGGGCACAACCCGCACTTCACTTGCTAGTGAACTCAGTGCCCCTAAGCATCTCTGCGCATGTTACCTTCATCTGGAAAGGGAAGAGCACCTCTCTGTCATTCAGAAGTCCCAGGACTGCTGCCAGGACAGGAAGAGGCAAATCTATGCAAATGTGCTACAAAAATAGAAACTGTGTTGATTATTGTTCATAGCACAACAGTCTTACATTAAGGAAAGTTCTGAGACATAAATCACATTTCAAAAATTAACCAAAATATAAACTTAAGGAGCAAATGGTTGAAAAGTCATAGTTGTTCAGCACCTATTTTGTGGAGGTCTTCTGGTGGGCATCTGTATTGGATATTAATATTTGTGCCCACTGCCATAGATCCAACCACATGAATGTCTCTCTTAGCCTTTCTGGCCTTTTAGTTTGTCTTCTTCAGGATCCTAGTCAATTGACCAAGCTATCTGTTACTGCCAAGGAGTCTCTGTTTAGCTAGATGAATGGAGAGAGAGAGAGAGAGAGAGAGAGAGAGAGAGAGAGAGAGAGAGAGAGAGAGAGAGAGAGAGAGGAGGAGGATTTTATGATATGTAGACATAGAAAGAGATAGATGACCTATACTGCTACAGGATGAATGATGACAGACAAATGGCAGATAGCAGATTATAAAAATATCAATCAATAGAGGACATATCAGTAGGTAATAATTAGGATAAAGAACTAAAACAATAAATGATATTGAGATAGACATGATAGGAAAATAGATCCATAGACAATAGATCGATAAATAGTTGATGAACCAACAGGAAGGAGAGAAAGGAGATGGGTAATTGATACAAGGTAGAGGGGCAGGTGTGTGTGGAGGCTCCCCCACTAGGATATGCCTCACTGCTGTCATAAAGGTCTATGCTAGCATAGCTGCAGCGTTGTCAATGTCTGTTTGTGGACTGAACCCACATATCCCACCTGAGATCTAACTTCATGCTCTATCTGCCCCATCAGTGGGTCAGTATTAACCCATCCCCGTGCAGTCATGGGTGTGAGCTGATACAAAGCTGCTAGTGCAATGGTAGGGGGGGTGTAAGGTGGGGCTTGATGCTTGGACAGCTGGCTGGAACCCTCGGCCAAGCTTAGATCCTATCTTTCAGTCTTGTAGTGCATGCTGCTGACTGCACCAACCATTTACCTGGTGAATCTTGTAGGACTCTGCCAAGGCTGGGTCTTTCTAGAGAAATGGCCATGGGGGTCACATGTCCTCATGTTCCCTTTCTGCCAAGAGCCACCAGCATAGCTCCAAAAGCCCTGCTTCAAAGAGTATAAGTTTTTGCCATTTCAGATAAAATGAACTTGGCCCAGCAGCCCAGGGGTCTGCGTGATGATCCTCCTCTAGTAATATGCTGCAAACCACAGGGGCTAGTCTTTCTCCAGCACTGGTGTCATGTAGGGCCTGCTAGACCATTTCAGTTGAGCATCTAGGCTGTTTCCATGACAGCCTGGACCCAGTCCTCTAGACTTGCCTTACAGTTATCAGTCTTCCTTTATCGCAGTCTATAGGTCAAAAGAGTAACATTGAGGTACAACATATGCCAACTCCAATATGGGACCTACCAGCATTTGAAGCAGGTCCTTCTTCATGGAGAGAGATAAAAGAGCAATAATTCTTCAATTTGGAGTAGATGCCCAGCATGCCTGAGAAGGCTTGACTGTGCAGCTAAACTATCATGTGCAAGTATGCACACATGTATACATATATACACACAATATGTATATAGATCATATACATATATATACTTATACATCTCTATATATTCTATTATCTGACTCAAGTGAATGCAAGCTCTCTTTTCTTTTCTTTTGATAGCAATAGGAAAAGATACACCCACCAGATGAATGACCACGTGTCATCTATCTAAGGCCGTACTTGTGTGATTTCTGTTATTAGGCTATGGTTCTGTCTGCTCAAGCTCCTGTTGTACTCGAGGACACCAGCGATTCCAGACCTGCAGTGGAAGTCTCTATTCCAGCCGCCACTGGCCCTCCCCTCACACTGCTGTCCCGCTCACAAGCACACTCTTTAGTGCCTAAATAACAGACAGAGCCCATGGGTCTTCCTGTGGATTACAATCAGCTCCTGTCATACTTTGGATGATTGTGCTCCCTCCAAAATTAATGTTGAAGCTTAATCTAAAATTCAAGAATACTAAGAGGTAGGGTCTGCATTTATGGATGAGATTAAAGTTCTTACAAAGAACTTGAGGGGCCGGGAGTTTGGCCTAGTGTTAGAATGCTTATCTAGAGCATGCATGAAAAAGTGGGTTCAATTCCTTGATACCACATACATAAAAAGCTGGAAGTGGTGCTGTGGCTCAAGTGGTAGAGCTCCAGCCTTGAGTAAGCCCAAGGACAGTGCCCAGACCTTGAGTTCTAGCCCCAGGATTGGCAAAAATGAAAAGAAAAGACAAACAAACAAACAAATGAAAAACTTGAAAGACTGGCCCTTAGTAAAGAGACAGAATTCACAGAAATTGTGTGTGCGTGTGTGTGTGTGTGTGTGTGTGTATGAAATGTAGTAGAGAATTGCACTAGAATGACACTGCAAGTCCTCCAAGGTCAAAGAGAGTATGAAAAGTAAAACAAACTTGAGAAATAAATGTTGTTTTTGAGATCAAAAGCATAATATTCAAAACAGAAGCCAATCTCAAAAGAGAATCAGAGAATATATACATTTAAGTTTATACAAATAGAAATCAAGATGCATAACAGAAAAATCAAGAGGCCAGACTTGTACCAAAAATATCTAATAACCATTTCAATGAGTTCTACCTTAATTAAAGTAAAAAATGATGGTTTTTATTGATGCAGTGTATAATATAAAACAGCCACAATGCAAAGCTTTGATGACTGGCTGATATTGTATATTTACCTCTTAGACTATAGAATGCTAAAGATAGGCAAGGAAGAAAATCTAGGCACCAAGGTAAAAACTCCAAGGAAATAAGCCAAAAGGAGATAATTTAATCTTCAGGGAGGAAATGTGGGACAGAGATATTATGTGTGAATTGAGATCATGAAATCCTTCTGTTACAATTGATTTATGTTATTCATAAGCTTCTGAAAATCCTGAAATTTTAATCAAGAATTCAAATATCCTAGAAGTCTTTTTGCACCATCTCTCAGACAACACTAATGGGGATCTGAACCTTTGTGTGGGAACTATGGAAACATCTGGAATTCTGTTCCTCATGGCATCATGAGTGGTAGCCACACCCGACTATTGGCAGGAACCAAATTCTTTCCCATGGGCATCAGACCACTGTTTCCTTCAGATCCCAGATGTCCTACAAAACCTGCTGACCGCACCCAGCCCCAGACATCAGCATATGAAGTGTACAATTCTTGAGGAATGGAAACACCCCAAACTGACATGAATTTCAAGTGCCTTTAACAGAAATTTGCAAAATCTAGGGGAAGTCTGTTGAGTGAGCTTACATAAACCAATTCCACATCTGAAAAACTTTAAGCTTATTCAAGATGAATAAAAAGATCTTCATTCATCCTTTAACACTCATCTTATAAGTTCTTCATGTGCAAATTTGCATCTCCTTTCCAGATCCCAGAGAAACAGTCAGCAGAAAGTGTGAATGCCCCATGCTACCCATGGAGATGAAGAAGCAAGGTTGGAGCTCATAGTCATGTACTCAAGTAGGCAAAACTGCAACTGGAACAAGAGTGAAACTATTTTAAAGAATGCCTCATGGTGAGTATGATGAAATACATCTATAATCCCTGCACTTGTGAGGTGGGGGTAGTGGAAAGAGCACAAGTTCCAGACCAGCCTATGCTTCATAATGAGACTCTCTCTCAAAATTAAAAATAAAATCAAGAACTCTTCATGATGCTAGTTCCTTACCCGGCACAGAAAGAGGACACATGAAAGGAAAGTCATGGTAGGAAACTTCTTCAGAACAAAGGTCCCACGATTGTTCATTACAGGCTGAAGTCAGTGAAAGTGACAAGGTCATTGAAGGGGAACCTGCTCCAGTATGGTAATTTGCTGGTATACTACACAGCTGCCAAAGAAAATTAGTACAAATAATTTTAATTCCAGTATAGTCACTTAGAGCCTTTGTTATTTTGTCCCACTAATTTCATTACTCTAAGGAAGACAGTGGTAGAGATAGATAGATAGATAGACAGATAGATAGATAGATAGATAGATAGATAGATAGATGTAGAAGATAGGTAAATAGATAATAGATATTATAGGTAGATAGATGATCGATTAATAGAAAGATACAGATAATACATATATAGATGGATGCACAGCTATATAGAAATAGATTTGAAGTGTTGGTTCATTTGATATTGGTTTATTGAGACATGGCCCAACTATGTAGCTCAGGTTGGCCTCAGACTCCCAATCCTCCTGCTTTAGCTTTTCAAGTACTAAGATCACAGACAGACAGTGCCATACTTGGTTTAGTACATAGCTATTTTACTAGTCATCTTCTTGGTACTGTTGAAGTTGGTAGCTGGATATCACAGACTGATGTCATAAGCTAAATGTAGAACATACAGGTTTTGAGCATTATGTACAATTAAAAAATGCAAGTGGAGACACTGGAGGTATGGCTCAGCAGTTCAGTCTCTGCCTTAAGCAAGCATGAGGCCCTGAACCCCACAACAAAAGAAGATAAAAATAAAACACAAAGTTAAGAAGAAGTTACCAAAAAATTCATAAATTAGAAATAAAAAATTTATTATAAAATATAAATGTTATTACGTAATTATATGACTATTATGATATAGGGTATTTCTTTTTTATTGTTGGGATAATGTAAAGAGGGGTTACAGTTACATTTTCAGGTAGGAGGTACATTACTTCTCGCACAATGACACCCCTTCTCATGTAGGATATTTCTTTACCCTGAAACTTTGATGAAACTATAAACACTCGATTATTGGGCTGGGAATGTGGCCTGGTGGTAGAGTGCTTGTCAAGCATGCACAAAGCCCTGTGTTAGATTCCCTGATACCACATACACAGAAAAATGCTGGAAGTGGTGCGGTGGCTCAAGTGGCATTAGCCTTGAGCACAATTGCTCAAAGACAGTGCCCAGGCCTTGAGTCAAGCCCCAGAACTGGCAAAAAAAAAAACCCAACCTAGTTAATTCATCATTGCAATACCCATCTTGATATAGCTAAAGTTTTATAAGATGCAGCCTGTTTTCCACTGATATATAATAAAATATCTGTGACAGAAAGAGGTCTATTTAGCTCAGTTTGGGGTCCAAAAGCCCAAAATCAACTGGTACCAGTTCAGTCTGATGGCAGGCTTCTTACAACATTACAATATGGTAGATGACTATCATGTCAAGATCCCAAGAGATCAAGACAGGCAGCAAGAGAAACTCAGAGGCCAAATCACTCTGTAACTACTTACTCCCATGGAAATTAACTGAAGTGGAGTGTCCCCAAAGACCTAATCACCTCCCAGTAGGCCTAATCACCTCCCCTCTTAAACTCTCAGTGCTTGAATACGACCATATTGGAGACCAAGCTTCCATCACAGAGCTATATCCCAACCATAGCAGACAGGATGGTCCTTAACAAGATTAAAGCTTAGAAAATACTAGAAATGAAATATGGTCTCAATATCTTAAAACTTAAACTTCTCTTTAGGTAGCTCTAGGCTCCTGGTTTTGGTTTTCAAGTCATGGGTAATGTGCTATACTCATGATTCACACTGTGCAATGTTCTCTGCTTCACGGATCAAGGATGAATTAGTTTTCAGTGGGATTCAATTATTCTGGACACATTTCATTTTCAAATCTGAACATTTTTACCATGAGGTGGTATTTTTGGAAAGTCTTCTGATATTTCTTTTCAGGAAAACTACTGATTTAATCGAAATCCTTGCCACTAACAAAGCAAAATCCATGAATATAAATATTTAGAATAAAGAAAAGCTCATTTATGCATTTTATGCATTTTATATAAAGAAAATAAACTTAAGATCTCCATGTGAATGGGTATGTTGAATGTTCACTTTTGGTTCTCAGAATGAGATGCTCATATTGTATGAATTATATATAGATTTCAAGATCTTGTAGATGTATATATTTTTAACTCAGCAGTTTTAATTCTAGGAATTTATAGTTTAAAGAATTCTTTTATAAAGGTACAATGACATGCCTATCAATAAGTAGTCCTCTGATATTAGCAGTTCCACTTTCTAAGGGTTTGGTCACTCACAGCCAACCACAATCTAAAAATATGAAGTGGAAAATGATTCAGGGTCATAGGCTCATCAAAGCAATTGTCTTCCTGTTGTGATGTCAAGAGGGCTGACATCACCAAGCTTACATCATTTGCTGAATTTCTCATCAGAAAGCCATTGTATTATCATCTTACATCATCACAAGAAGTTTAAACACAATATAATGTACTTTGCCAGAATGAGAGACCACATTCACATAAGGTTTATTACAGTTATCCTATCATATAGCATAATTATATTTTATGACATTAGGAGCAATTATAATATTCTCATCCCCTGAAGAACCCTTCAGGTCAATACTGGAGGTCTGGGAACATATTCCCGACAGCTCAGGGAGGACTATGTGTATTTATTGCTGCAGTATAAAAAAGAAACTGTGGGGAAAATCAACCTGCCTAACATTAAGGGGATCAAATAAGTAAAATATGGTCCCTACCAAAAATGTGCAGCTACACAGGTGTGCTGTGGCATAGAAGTGTATTTGTGGCAATGAGGAAGTTTATAGTACAAAGTGAAAAGTATTATAATGTTCGTTGCACAGAAATAATCAGTGAATAGAAGAAATAGACATGGAGTCCACAAACTGAAAAATAATAATAGAAAAATAACAATAGAAGTCTTTGGTATTTGCGATTGTCCCTAGGTCGTAGACTTAATGTAGTATTTATTTTGTTGGCTGGAGATATCAATTCAAAAGTCCAGAGCATACAGATAGACTTGGGGCTCTGGAACTAAGTGAGCCTAACTAGGGATTGGTCAATAGCAAAGAAAGGAAGAGTACCTAGGACAAACTCTCAATTTTCTGCATCGTATGACTGACTTTCAAGTTTTGTACACTCTACCACTTGAGCCACATTTCTACTTCTGGATCTTTGGTGGTTAATTGGACATGAGACTCTCATGGGCTCTCCTGCCTGAGCTGACTTTGACCTGTGATCCTCAGCCTCCTGAGTAGCTAGGATTATAGGTGTGAGCTATATAGGTGATTATATAGGTGATTATAGGTGAAGCTAGCTCTTCATAATTTTTTTAGTTAGGAAGTCTAAACATTTACTGTGTCCTCAGCCCTGTAAATTACGTAGCTGACCTTGCCTGGCTACAGAAACTCTCTAACAATCAGTATTGGCTCAAGGATTAGCTCAAATCCTCACAGAACTTGCTTTGCTTCCATCTAAACTGTTCTCCCTTTTCTCAAGGTCTGATGATTCTTTCTACCTTTCCTTGGTCCTGGTTCTACTCTTATCACAATTATTTGCTCTAATATAATCCCATTTATTGCTTGCTTCCTAGGGGAATCAGATGTTTACATGGTAACAAGTGAGAATAATCCTAGTCACAAGTAATGGATCAATTGCTGAAGATTACCATGGTAGCCTGGGGAAATGTGGTATGAGGAATATTAGGAATGTGTTTGCAAAAGCTGGGATAGGACAAGGCCTCGAAAGACAGCCATCTTGACTGAGTAACATTGCCCTGCAGAGTCCCTCTAGAAAGATAATGAAACTTATGGATGATTATCAGCAGTAAAAGGCCCAGGATGGAGTCAAAAGGCCTAGATAGGAGCTCACAAAGAGACCATACCAGCTACAAGGGGAAAAGCAGCTCTGATCAGCAGCAAACTGGAGACAATTCTGTTGTAGTTTCAAAGATGTTTGAAAGCTCATCCAAGACAGGTGTGTTAAGTAGGAGAGGCTGGACAGATAATGCCCAGCATGGAGAATAAACCAAACAGAAACAGATAAAGAGAGCAACCAGACACAATTCAATGAATCCCAGGATCCAGCCAAACCAAAAACCAAAATTCACCTCTGGCTTGCAAAAATAACATTATTCCCTTTATCAAAGGTTAGTTCTGAGTGGCGTTCCTGCCACTCATACTGCAGAATCCAGTCCCAGCTTTCCTTCGTATATTTTTTTTTGCACAGAGAAGCTTCTTTCTTCAATGAATCACAGCTATTCAAGATATTCTATATGCTTTCTTTTTCCTTGCAGAAAAGGGGGAAATGGCCAGCTTACACAGAATGGGATTCCCTAAATTGGTCTTGTTTCAATCAAGAAAATTCTAATGGTAGTCTGGAATCCATTTCAGTCTTTCCTACTCGGCAACCCCTTTTAGGCTTCCTGTTGGCAGACGATTCGTTTTACTTCAGATGGGTCCAGAGTACTTTTAAAGCCCTGTTTTATACAGTCTGGCTCTGGAACTAAGCTCTTCCACTCCTGGGGGTGCTTACAGCCTGGCTTTCTGCTGATGCAAAATTTCTTCCTAATCCTTAGATGTTACAGACCTGTTTTCCTTCTACTTTTCACCACATTTTCTGAAAAGACAGAATAGATAGAGGGTTGGGGGATGGGCACTGTGGTTTCCTGACCCAGTGGCAGAGAGTGCTTGAAAATAGTGTGACTTCATGCGGCAATACAATTCCTAAGATTATCTGAAACACATTTCAGCTCTTACTGTAACATGAAAAGCACACAATCACAGGACATTTGTTGGGGAGCCTGGTCTACAGGCTTGGAATCTGATCATGCATAAAGACATGATCATTGGTCATATATGTTTATTCAGCAAATATTTACAGATGAATATATGACACTTGGAATAGTGTTCCCAAATATTTACTGTCCACCATTGAGGAGAAATTACACATCCATATACCATTGACATTGGGGGAAAGTATTTAACGTATTTGTCCAATGAGGAGTCAATAAAAGCAACACGTGTATCTTCTAGGTAGAAGTTGTAAGAAGCAAATCGGAGTTCTCCATGACCTTCTTTCTTTCTGCCAAGGACTGGCGATGTTCAAAGGCTGGATCTGTCAGCTTGAGTAGCAATGTAGGATGGATGATACATAGCATGGAGCCACAGAAGATGAACAATGGACAGACAGTCTATTTTCTATTGCTGGCATTAAAAAAAAAAACACTGGTTAGATAATGATCAGAAATTTATTTAGCTCATGGTCTGGAGACCTGAAAGTTAAGATCAAAAGACTCAAGATGTACCTACTACCTGATGAATGTAACTGTACCCCTTCTGCACATTACCAAAAAGAAAAAAAATGATATGAAAAGTACATATAAAAATTCACTACATGGAAAAAAAAGAAGAAACATCAAAAGATTGCACCTGATTAGAGCTTTCAGGTTATGACAGCTCTTGTCTGAAGGGCAAGTGAGCACATGCAAAAAGCAAAAGGTGAAGAGACAGACTCACTTTGTAATCATCTGTTTAAGGACTATCTCACTCTAGTCGTAATGACATTAAGCCACTCATGAAGGTGGAGCCACATTACATCTCAAAGGCCCCACTTCTCAACACTATTACAATAGCAACTAAACTTCAACATACATTTACACCTTACCAATGAGCAAGAGATAGTTCTGCCCTGCTAAAAGCTACTGAGATCTAGGGACTCAATTGTTACAGCAATCTAACATAGCCAACCATGACTAACACATTTAGCCATTACGGGTCCATCAGCATGCTGATATAGAATTCATTTACATCTAGTAGATCATGGCCCCCAAATACTAGAAATAATAAACAACTTCTAAATCAGAGTATTCTCCTTAAGTCACAGGACTCACCTATACAGAACTCACTATAAAGCAGACACCAGCAGAGTAGCTCTAGTTGTTGGAATGAGGACCAGAAACCTGGCAGATCAGTCTCCCCAAGGACCATAGCCAATTGGTGCCAGACATCTGGTCAACACTCATTCAGTTACTATTTGGGGAATAAATAATCAGGTATATTAATTCCTATGCATTCTTTGAGGACTCTGGAATTGTATAGAAGGGGATTTAAAATTCCTGGTAAGGAACTGGTGGTCCCTATAGGGTTTAGACATGGTCATCAAATTTATATGTATAGAACAACAGAATGATATAGATTGTAAAGATCTTTTTCAGATCTAACAGTGTTGCTCCCACATCTTTCTACCCACAGTTTACCAGAGATATGAATGGTTGTTGTTGAATGTTTCCTCTGGTATGTTTTCCCCATGATCTAGCCAAATGTAAAGATGCTAATAAATAGAGAAGAGTAAGAGGGAAAGGTCTAATAATTCATACATTGATTAATTAGTCCCAAAGCAATCACCCAACTCCTTATGTCTAGACTGTGTTAGAGATGATGCTACAGTGACAAGCCCAAGAGACCTAACACAAAATTATCCAGTGTAAAAAATATTATTCTCCTTACTCTCTCTTCTCTCCTGCTGTGTGATCTGCTAAACATAATGTGAACTTAAGATTCATATGATCCCAGTGGGGCCGGGAGTTTAGCCTAGTGGTAGAGTGCTTGCCTAGCATACACAAAGACCCGGGTTCAATTCCTCAGTACCACATACATAGAAAAAAGCCAGAAGTGGTGCTGAGGCTCAAGTGGCAGAGTTGTAGCCTTGAGAAAGCCCAAAGAACTCAGGCCCTGAGCTCAAGGCCCAGGACTGGCAAAAAAAAATATTCATATGATCCCAATAGCAATGAGGTCTTTGCAAAGCTAAGGAATTTTGTTAACAGATGTCAGACTAAGGTAAGAGATCAGTTAACTTTCTTGATACATTGTCTTAAATAGGATTTTATGAAACCTTTTTTTGGGGCTTGAACTTAGGGCTTGGGTGCTGCGCCTGTGCGTTTGTGCTCAAGACTAGTACTCTATCACTTTGAGCCACAGCACCACTTTTGGCTTTTCTGTAGTGAAGTGGAGAAGAGTCCGATGGATAGTCCTGCCTGGACTGACTTTGAACCACAGTCCTCAGCTCTCGGACTCCTGAGTAGTAGAATTACAGGCATGAGCCGCTGGCACTTGGCCTTAAACTTGCTTTTTTTTGTTTTTGTTTTTGTTTTCAAAGGACAACTCATCAACTGAAGAGGGAAGGGGTGCTATTTTCTAAAAATGCACACTTTACGTATGTTACTGTATCCCTTCTGTACATCACCTTTATTATAACAATAAACATAGATGAATAAGAGAAAAAGGATAGATAAGCTCAGATGAATGAAGAAGCATCAGTGGCCACATAAAAAGGATAACTGGGGGCTGACTGGCTTACGAGTGAGCTGATACTACAGGTGTACTAAGGAGTGGTTGGTGTAGGTAAACAAGCAACTTGAGTTTTAATGTTTGTTGAAGGAAAAATCTACAACTTGGAGTCATGGAGCTGGACTGTGGAATAGCTGCCATGTCAGCACAAGAGCAGTGGCTTAGCCGGCTCAGGCTGCTTAAACAAAACAGTGTAATTGCTGATTTATAAACCACAGGAATCTGGCCGGGAGCATGGCCAGGAGCTTGCCTAGCATACACGAAGCCCTGGGTTCAAGTCTTCCATACCACATACACAAAAAAGCTAGAAGTGGTACTGTGGCTTAAGTGAGAGAGTGCTAGTCTTGAGAAAGTTCAAGGATAGTGCCTAGGCCCCGAGTTCAAGCCCCAGGACTGCTCAAAAAAATGTCCTTGAACCACAGAATTTACTTGTAAGGTTCTACAGGTTGGAAGGCTGAGATCATGGGTCAGTAGAGTCAGGTTCTCTTAAGGACTGTGTTCTGAGCTGCAACACTAGTCCTTCATCAAATCCTCACATGACAAGCAGGGCAGATAAAGAGGTCCCCTTCATAAGGCTACTAGTCCTACACATGAGGGTTCCACCCAGGACCTAAGCCCCTCCCAAAGCCCACCTCCAAAGACCATCACATTGGGGATAGATATTTGCACATTTCAACATGGGAATGGGGAGGGGCTGTTCAGTCAAGAAAATCATTCATTGATCAATTCAGTGACAGCGACTTTCGTGAAAGTAAAGAACACTATTTACTATGGCATTTCTTTAGTTATAATAATTTCTTACTCTTAGGTTAGTCATAGCTAGCGCTCTTATTATGAAGTCCCAAGATTTTGAATAGATTGCTTAAGCACTTAGCAGCTTTTAATTAAGTCATGTCTATTTTACCCCAATGTTTTCTATTTGTTTTTAGAGTTTATACAAAAATGATATACTCTACGGGGGGAAAAAAAAGCAATTTACACAAATTCGTATACTCTACTGTTCTTTAAAAATCTCAGGGATTCAGACTTAAACAAAAACCAAAACCGGTGCCTGGAGTTTGGCCTAGTGGTAGAGTGCTTGCTTAGCATGCATGAAGACCTGAGTTTGATTCCTCGGTACCATAGAAAAAGCCGGAAGTGGTGCTGTGGCTCAGGTGGTAGAGCTCTAGCCTTGAAAAAACCCAAGGACAGTGCTCAGGCCCCGAGCTAAAAGCCCAGGACTGGCCAAAAAAACAAACAAACAAAAACTATGGCGAGATCACCAGAAAAGTCAGGCTAAGGAACCTCAAAACCCATTTTATCACAAAAGAAACAAGAAGACTGAAAAACGTGGTCAGCAACATTTTTTTTTTTTTTTTTTTTTTTGGTGCTAATCCTGGGGACTGAACTCAGGGCCTGGGTGCTGTCCCTAAGCTTCTTTTGCTCAAGTCTAATGTTCTACCAATGAAGCCATAGCTCTGCTTCTGGCTCTTTTTGTTTTTTGTTTGTTTGTTTGGTTGGTTGGTTGGTTGGGTTTTTTTTTTGGGGGGGGGTGGTAGTGTTAGTGCAGATAAGAGTCTCACAGACTTCCCTGCCCAGGCTGGCCTCAAACCACGACCCTCAAATCTTAGCATCCTCAGTAGCTAGTATTACAGATTTGAGCCACCAGTGCCTTGTGCAGCAACTCTTTTAAAACTCTAGAAATTGGGTAGAGATTGGTAACAACCCACCAGGAAAGCACAACAAATATAAACATGTACATACCTAACAATAGAAGTCCATAATACATGAAGCAAAATAGAGAAAATGAACAGATATCAAGGGGAAAATAAAGTCAACAATAAATACTGAAGAATTTGAATTTCATTTTTTTATTGTTGGGATAATGAAGAGGGGTAACAGTTATATTCGCAAGGTAGTAGTGCATTACTTCTCACACATTGATACCCTTTCTCATGTTTTTGACCCCTTCCCAATTGAATTTCACTTTTAATCAGACAACAAGAACAAATGATCAGCAAAGAAATAAAGAGTTGAATGACACTATAAAACAATTAGACAACCAGACATCAACAGAACATTTCTCCCAGGAAAAGAATAGTATTGTATATACATGGAAAACTGTCCAGGAAAGACAACAGGTTAAGCCATAAAATAAACCTTGATAGGTTTGGACGGATAAAACTACACGGGTTTGCTTTTTCTGATCATAATGAAATGAGATTAGAAATCAGTTACAGAAAGAATTGGAGAGAAATGTGAAAATTGAAAATTAAACTAAGAGCACCTAAAGAATCAATGAACAAAAGAAAAAATCACTCAGGAAATTTGAAAACACTTTTTTGATGAATAAAAATAAGGACTGGGTAAAGTGGCTCACACTTGTAATCCAAGCTTCTTCGGAGGTGGAGATTAGGAAAATCACTGTTCAAGGTAGCCCGGACAACAAAGTGAGACTATTGGACCGAGAGTTTGGCCTAGCATTCACAAAGACCCAGGTTCGATTCCTCAGCACCACATACATAGAAAAGTCAGAATTGGTTCTGTGGCTCAAGTGGTAAAGCACTTGAAAAAGTCCAAGGACAGTGCTCAGGCTCTGAGTTCAAGCCCCAGGACTGGCAAAAAAAAAAAAAGTGAGACTATCTTGAAAAATAGGTTAAACAGAGTGATTCATGGCTTTGGTCCCAGCTACACAACAAGCTGTACAGAGACCAGACCTGGGAAAAATATATAATATCCTACCTGAAAAATAGCTGTCACCAGAAAGGGGTGGAAACAAGGCTCATGTGGTACAGCACTTGCCTAGCAAAAAGGAGGCTCTGAGGTCAAACTCTACTACCAGAAGAAGAAAGAAAGAAAGGAAGAAAGAAAGAAGGGAGGGAGGGAGGAAGGAAAGAGGAAAGAAGGAAGGAAGGAAGGAAGGAAGCAAGGAAGCAAGGAAGCAAGGAAGAGAAAGGGGGAGGTCAAGGGGGAGAGAAGAAGAGAGAAAGGGAGAAAGAGAAGAAAAGGAGAGAGAAAAAGATGGAAAGAAAAAGAGAGAAAGGAGAGAAGGAAAGGAGAGAGAGAGAAGGAAAGCAAAAGAGAGAAAGACAGAAAAAAGAACATCTATAAAGAACAGAAAGAGAGAGAGAGTCGGGCATGCTAATGGATCATGCCCTTAATCCTAGGACTTAATCCTAGGATTTAGGAGGCTGAGAATTGAAGTATTGAATTTCACAACCAGCTCAGACAGAAAAAATTTAAAAGCATCAATGAATCAGCAAAACTGTGGATTGGAGGCATGGGTCAAGTCGTAGAGCACCAGGTATGAAGAAGAAATCTAAGGAAGAGCACAAGACTCTGAGTTCAAGCTACTGTACCAGCATATACATACACACATGCACATACACACACACACGTCAGAGGAGAATCCAAGTCACCCGTGTGGAAGTGTTTTTCGTTCTTGCATAGGAAAGGATATAGCATCCTAATTGGCTGTTGTATTAAGAATTGTTTATTAGAGACCCAGCAATTCCACTACTAGGCATTTACCCAATCATCCAGAAACAAGGACATACTAAATCCACTAGCACAACGATGTTCATTGCAGCACTATTTGCCATAGCAAAGATATGGAACCAACCCAGATGCCCCTCTGTTGATGAGTGGATCAATAAGATGTGGTATTTATACACAATGGAATTCTATGCTGCAGTCAGAAAGAATGACATTGTCCCATTTGTATGGAAATGGAAAGACTTAGAAAAAATCATATTAAGTGAAGTAAGCCAGACTCAAAGAACATAGGCTCAATGGTTTCCCTCATTTGTCATAATCAGTAGAAACCTTGGGCTCTCCTAGCAGAGATTTATAATAGAGCAAAACCTAGATACATAAGGCCATATAGTATGAGCTAAATAAAAGGACCTCCAGGATATAGAAACAAAAGCCATATAATGAGTGATTGTTGTACTTAATGTACTATGTTATCTCTCATCTCTTTTGCTGTTCCTTGGTTATCTCATATTGTTACAGTATTTCACCTTGTTATATGATATATTGTATATATGCATATTTTGGTTATTTGAAATCAGATAGGGAAGGGGGGAAAACAAGATGAGGGGCAGGGGTGGGTGGAGGGAAATGAGGACCAAGTCATGAGAAAGAGTACCAATGTATGTGAAGTAATGCACCCTCTATTTGGTCAATATAATGTAACCCTTCTATTAATTATATTAAAAATATATGGAAGAAAAAAAGAATTGTTTATTAGAGTAATTTTAGGAAACAGTGGGGCCTGGCTGCCAGACAATACCATTCACTACACTGTGAACATTTTTAGAACATTATTTCCTATTACAGTGCTGCTATAATGCCAAACAACTGACTTCAGCCCAAGGAAGAAAGTGAATGGAATACAAAACTCCTGGAATTTGATCATTGGGTTTCTTCATCCATGAGAAGTTAAAAATCCAGTGAAAGTTTTAAAACTCCTCAAAAAAACAAAACAGTGAGCTCGAGTGGTCGTTCACGCCTATAATCCTAGCTACTTAGCAGGCTGAGTTCTGAGGACCATGGTTCAAAGCCAGCCCAGGCACTAAAGACTCATAGACTTTTATCTCTAATTAATCACTAGAAAAAATGGGGAGTGGCCCTGTGGCGCCAGGGCTAGGGCAGTAGCCTTGAGCTGAAGAGCTCAGAGACAATGCCCAGACCCAGAGTTCAGGCCCCATGACTGACAAAAAAAAAAAAAAGGAAAAGAAAATATATTAAAATAAATAAAAAGTAACAAAGGAGATACTTTTCTGCCTTTACAGCTCCATTTAAGTGAATGGAGGGACAGGTTCTTGCAGCTCAAATGCAGATCACAGAGTTCTAGTTCTTAATGCCAGCGGCCCCACCACACCCGCAGTCATTTACCTCCAGGCCCAAATCCTTCTCTTAGCACAGTACTGGTTGGTCACCATTTGCCCTGGCCTAACACCACCCTCGTAAGACTGAACACTGAATAGCCTGGAAGAAACTGGAATCTTTCTAGCTGGTGACACTGTTGCGATAGTGGCAGTTGTGAGGTCTTAAAGGTTAAGGAATCATAATGATTTCTAGTCCTTGCAAGTCTGACCCAGAGAGAAAGGAGGCCATGTTACTTTCCTTCCTATTATAGCAGCTCATCTCAGAGGTTGCCAGTGTTGGAAGAATTCATGGAGGGAATACATACTTAACATTTGAGGGGTCCTTATGATATGCCAGGAATTATTCTAAGACTTTCTACAAAATGATTTGCCGAGAAGAAACTCTTAAGTCACCCAAAATTACTCAACTAGTAGGTTTTTGATCCAAGATTAAAAAAAATAGCCTTAGCTAAATCCATTTCCTCTAAAATCAGGTAAGGATGTCCACTTCTCCACTTCTTAAAGTGTAATTCTTAAAACTCCTAGCAGAGCAATAGGGTAAGAAAAAGATATAAAAGGGAATCACATAAGGAAAGAAGTCAAACTATCCCTATTTGCAGATGAGATGGGCTGGAAATTTGGCCTACTGGTAGAATGTTTGCCTAGCATGTAGGAAGACCTGGGTTCAATTCTTTACTACCACATACATAGAAAAAGCCAAAAATGGTGCTGTGGCTCAAGTGGTAGAGCTCTAACTTTGAGAAAGCCCAACGACAGTGCTTGGGCCCTGAGTTCAAGGCCTAGGATTAGGAAAAAAATGGTGAAATAAATAAATAAATAAAATGTTTAGGAATAAATCTAGCTAAAAGACCTCTATAGTGAAAACTATTTCTTTCCTCAAATTTGAAGAAAGAAATTGAAGGTGAAACCAGGAAATAGAAAGACCTCCCATGTTCATGGATGGGTAAAATGAATCACGTAAAAATGGCCATACTGCCAAAGGCGATCTACAACTTTAATACTATTCCCACCAAAATCCCAATGACATTCTTCATCAAGATAAAGAAAACAATCTGGAAGTTCATACAAAACAACAAAAGACTTTGAATAGTGAAAGCTATTTTAGGCAGAAAAAAGCAATACTGGTGGTATCACAAGCTCAGACCTCAAGCCCTACTACAGAGCTATAACAACAAAAACAGCTTTGAAGTGGCACAAAAATAAACTCGAAGGTCAATGGAACAGACTAGAAAACCCAGAAATAAAACCATGCACTTATAGTTATCTGATATTTGACAAGGAAGCCAAAAACATATGATGGGGAAAAAATAGCTTCTTCAGTTATTGGTGTTGGGAAAACTGGATATACATATGTAGAAAACTAAAATTGGATCCATGTTTGACACCATGCACAAATATCAACTTAAAGTGGATCAAAGACCTCAATCTCAAACCTGAAACTTCAAAAAGATGCAGTAGGAGAAATCGGAATTTATAGACATAAGTAGGAAGTTTTTGAAAAGAGTCCCATGGGAACAGCAGATAGGAGACTTGACAAGTGAGATTATATCAAGACAAAAGTTTTTGCACCACAGAGGTCATAGTTACTCAACTAAAAAGACAGCTAACAGACTGGGAGGAAATCTTTATCAGCAATACATCTGGCAAAGGCCTAATATCCAAAATATATAGCATTCAAAAAATTTATACCCCCCAAAAATGAACCAATCAATAAATGGGCAAAAGAGCTTAAGAGAGACTTTTAGAAGAAGAAGCAAGAACATCAAATAGACACATGAGGAAATGCTCAACATCTCTGGCCATAAAGGAAATACAAAGCAAAACAACTGAGGTTCTATCTCACCCTAGTTAGATTGACCAACATCAAGAATTCGAACAGGAAGTGATGGCAGGAATATGGGAAAAGGAGAACCCTAATGCATTGTTGGTAGGAATATAAACTAGAGCAACTATTCTGGAAGGAGGTCTGTAGGTTCTTCAAAGAACTTCAAAAAGAACTTCTCTGTGACTCAGCCATACCACTCTTGGGCATCTACACAGATCATTACAAGTTGGGATATGGTAAAGACACTTGCACATCCATGTTCCTTGCTGCACCATTCACAATAGCCATGTTACTGAAACAGCCTAGATGCCCAACAATCAATGAGTAAAGCAACACATTGTAGTATATATAGTTAGTAGAATTTTATTCAGCTATTTGGTGAGTGGACTGACCTAGAACAAATCATGTGAAATGAGGTAAGCCAAGCTTAGAAATACAAATAACACATTTATTCTCTCATATTTTCTCTCCCATAGATCTAAAATATAGCTGGACATGATGACCTATACAGGACTCTAGGTATTCACACATAGCTGACCTCTAGGAAAGGAACTCAAAGTTGTAACTTTGGACATTGTCCAAAAGAAGAGTATTTATTACCTGACTTATGAAGTAGTAACTCCTCTTACAACACTTTAATAATAACAATAAAACTATACTTTTTGCCAATCGTGGGACAATAAAACTATATTTTAAAAATTCTTTTTTTTAAAAAATAGTCTTTGCAGGCCTGGAGTGTGGCCTGGTGGTAACATGATTGCCTTATGTGCACAAAGCTCTGGGTTCAATTCTCTGTAACCATATACACAGAAAAAGCCGGAAGTGGTGCTGTGGTTCAAGGGGCAGAATGCTGGTCTTGAACAAATGTGTCTAAGGACAGTGCCTAGGCCCTGAGTTCAAGCTCAGGACTGGCCAAAAAATATATATATAGTCTTTACTTTCTCCACTGTGCCTCAGGCCTGGAGATCATCTAGGCTCCTCATTAAAATCTAATGTAAAGAGAAAACAATTAAAACTTAAAAAGTTATCTAATATCACACAGTTGATAAGACAGTTGGAATTAGATGGTCTTTTCATTTATAGGCCATTGTATTTTTCAGTATGCAATGGACAATGGACAGAATTCACTGGTTGGGTTTTCTCAATGCTTTTCATTATGACATGAAAACTGGAGACATGAATGAGTGAAGAACAACAGTGAAGATCCCGGCAAGGATCATATCGATCCACGTCTCTGACTGCATAGATTTCCTGTTTCCTTCTTTGGGGATATGGAAGTGAAGTTGCCATCTTTGGGGCGCCATGGCGAGCGGTAAGCACACACACCAGCAGAAACGGTATGCAAATTTGAATGTGAGGAAAACTCATTTGATTCTCCATCTGTCTCCCTGTTTAATTACTTAGCCATAAATTAGCACTTCTTTTTACTAGCTGTGTTCTGCAAATGTGATCAATTCACTGACTTTAATGTCAAATAAGGAATATTTTTGACTTTCAAACACTTAGCCTTTTAATTTACATTCACATTTAGAAATATAAATTGACTGCTGAAATTTGCCCAAATGTAACATTAGGGAATTTTTTTTTCTATTTGTCTTCTCGTTAATGACATTTCTTTGATTGAATCATTGATGATATGCAGTTTTGAAACATGTTTTTCCCACTAAAGGGCAAAGAAAGAAAGTATTTTTAATATTTTAAAGATGTAATTAGGATAGGTCTCAAGAACAGTGTGAACTCAAGGCCTTGAAGATACAGAACCTACATTCAGTCTGCTTGCAACCTGACAGGATGGCTTTGAACTACCTTCTCTATACTACCATCCCCATATTTTGATCAACAAAAGAGGCTGTCACCTTCCCAGAAGCCCTTGCACATATTATCCTATAGTACTATTGAAAAACAACCTTTCATCCCCTCTGTTACTAAAAGTATCCCATTTTTATTGGATTTTCACTATATCCATAAATATTATCCAGATTCAAAAAGGAAATAGAGAAGGTGAGGTAAGTACTGATAATCTAAGACTATCAGGCATGAGAAAAGGCCTACAAGAGGAGACATAATAAAATAACCTTGCCTATGTGCATGCATATTGTGGTACCAGGGTATTCTTTTCCTTATTATTCCTTTATTTAGGAATAATATTATTATGCCTAAATTATTATCCTTATTACTCCTACTTTATTTAGAAAAATAATCTGTCCAGCTCCAGGTAATGGACCAAGACTAATTGAGTCTAATCATGATAACCCTGTTCCTTAAGTGTCAGATATATCTGTACTACAGATAGTCCTGAGACACTATTTTAGCTAACAAATACAATAGAAAATACCCTTGGGGCCGGGAGTTTGGCCTAGTGGTAGAGTGCTTACCTAGCGTGCACAAAGACCCAGGTTCAGTTCCTCAGTACCACATACATAGAAAAAAAGCCAGAAGTGGTGCTGTGGCTCAAGTGGTAGAGCTCTAGCCTGGAAAAAGCCCAAGGGCAGTGCCCAGGCCCTGAGTTCAAGGCCCAGGACTGGCATAAAAAAGAAAATATCCTTGGAGAGCTCCAGGGAAGCGATCCTCTTGATATAAGTTCTGGAGTGCCCTCCTATCCCTTTCTGTTATGAATGTACCTATGATATTTGGAATGTAGATATCATCTTAAGATCATAAGTGAAAGACAGAAAGGGTTGCAAGGATGACAGACCTGAAATCTTTGAGTGAACTAATGTCAGAAGCTACCTTTAAGCTTCTGATATGAAAAAAAAAATAAATCTTTTACATGCAACTAAGTGCATTCCTAGTCCAAGTGTGTGTGTATGGAGATATATATATATATATATATATATATATATATATGTAAATTGCAAGACACATTTAGTTACAAAAAATACCAAAATACATCCATGAAAGAGGAAGAGTTCCTGAAAAGCTAAGAGTTAGTTCAATGTCTGCTTTCCATTTGTATCTCAAAATATCCAGCTGAGCCAATTTCTCTTCCTCAGTTGGATGCCAATGCATCAGCTCACTAAGACAGTGGGCTCTGAATATGTTCTTTGGGCTAGAACAAATGCAAGAGAGAGATGTGCTGGTGTTTGGAATGAGGTACACAGAAAGCTCTGCATAGAACAAGAAATTTTAAAAAGGTTTCACTGCTTAAAACTCAACATGAACAGGGTACCTCCTGGCTAAGGAATGTCCAGGTTAATACTGCTAGGATCAGCAAAGCCCTTCTGATAAGCTTCATAAGTCAATGAAGAAATAATAGTTGGGCCAGAAGTGGCGCTGTGACTCAAGTGGCAGAGCTCTAGGCTTGAGGAAAAAGCCCAAGGACAGTACTTAGGCCCTGAGTTCAGACCCCAGGACTGGCAAAAAAAAAAAAGAAATAATAGTTGGATACAAAGCAATTTGCAGATTCGATACATTCCTTTTGCAAAAATAGAAAAGTAAGAATTTGCATTTATATGAAATTGTAAGCAGCTCTGAATATCCAAAACAATAATAAAGAAGAACAGAGTTGGAAGATACACACTTTCCAATTTGCTTAGTACAAAAGCTGTTTCTGGTTAATTTATTTTTTTGCAAAGATGCCACATCATTTGATAACAAAAATAATATCACTTCTTATGAATTGATGGTATTGGCCAATCAAATTTATTGTAAAAGAACAAAGGTCAACCTTGTTAATATGACAATATTAACTCTAAATGACTCAATGACCTAAATAGTAAAGCCAAGTCCTAAAGCTCTTCAAATAAAGCATTGGAGTAAACTGCATGACCTTGGATTTGGCATTCTTCAAAATATCACCAAACCAAAAGTCACAGAAGCAAAAACAGATAAACTAGTCTTGGCCAAATTAAAATACGATCCATCAAAGATCGTGACTGAGGAAGTAGAAAGACAGCATATACAGTGGGAGAAAATATTTGCAAAACATAAATCCAATCTGAGCTTAATGTATAGAATGCATCAAGAACTCATGTTCTGTCTTATTCTGAAGCTATAAATAAATATTATCTGTATCAACTAGCTACTTAATATTGTACTTTTTAAAATTTGTTTATTTGAAATAGGGAAGGGGGAAAACAAGATAATTGGGAGGGGTGGTGTTGGGGGCCGAGTGTGGGGTCAGAGTGACCTTGGACCTGCACAGTTGAGAACACAAGCTGTTATCATGATGACTTTGGGCTATGTCAATCGCTTCTCCTTTAACCTAGTTGAGACTTGATCGCTGTTTTGTACGAATGTCACCCCTGGCAGTTTCCTGATTTTAAGAAAAGTCTTTAAGATTGGAAGAAAGAAATAACCGGGGCTGCAGTCTTAAGTTCACAGCCTTTTTGGGCTGCTGACTTGGGCTATAGACCTCCTGAACACCCCCCCCCACCTTTTTTTGTCTTCTTCTTCCCCAAGTCCCTACCCCCTAAGTAGGAATTCTGCTTTGCTGCCTGCTGGCTCCGGCGGTATAAATATTTAAGAAGTAATGCACCCACTACCTGACCAATGTAACTGTAACCCCTCTTTACATTACCCCAACAATAAAAGAAGAAAAAAATAACAAAAGGAACCCATGTTCTGCAACAAGAAGACAAACAACATTTAAACATGGACAAGGTACTTGAATAGACATGTCCCCAAAAAAAGACATATGAGTGACTGAAAGCACAGGAAAAAATGTTCAGTCAAATATCACTTCACGCCTAATAGAAATAGCTATGATTTTATTAAGTAAGAATTAACAAGTACTGACAAGGATATGAAGAAAATTAAGATTCTCATCAGTTGCTGATAAGAATGTAAAATGGTACAGCCACTATGGGAAACAAGTCAGTTTCCAAAAGCTAAATAATTAGCTGGATACTGGTGGATACTGTAATGCTAGTTACTCAGAAGGCTGTTATTTGACTTGGGTAAGAAAGTCTGTGAGATTCTTATTTCTGTCAAAAAGCTAAAGGGGGAGGTATGGCTTCAGCCTTTAACAAAAAAAGTTAAGGGATAGATCCTAGAACCTGAGTTCAAGAACTAGTACCAGCACATAAAAGGGAGGAAGGAGTGCTAAATATTGCATTACCGTAAAACCCAATCATTTAATTCCTATACTCAGAAGAACTGAGACCAGAGATTCAAATTGGTACTTATATGGAAATGATCATTGCAGCAGCATTCACAACAGTCCCAAAGTAGAGATAGCTCACATGTGAAGGACTTGAGTTGGGAACGTTTCCTTTAAACGAAGAAGGCAAACTTAGAGCATTGGATCCTTACTAACATATAAACCTTGTGAGTCTCCTGGAGGGAATTTCAAAAGACTAAGGTCACTCAATCATTTGATCGCTCCCTTAACAAAATCAATATAAATAATTTGTACTTGCAGATTGTTGTTTTATTCTGACAAGTATGTTAACAATTTTTGCCCTGGTAAAATAGAAGCACTGAAATTCACTGATATAATATGGAGTCTCTCTCTGCAAGGCAAGCACTTCTTTTTCTACTGGGGGAACAGACAGCCCTGTATATGTCTGGTAATGAGGATCTAATCCTGGCCTTCCCTCTCCTCATCTAGAAGAGGGAAGGTGCCCACACATGGAAGGCTCATGTTAACCCAGCGTTTTCAGATTACTCTAGTCTATGATAAGATGGTGTACCATCAAAATTTAATTCCACAAAATAAGACTTATCTCCTGTATTAGGAAGTCAGGGCCTCCACATCAAAGCACACTGTGTAAGCACCATAAATAATGAGGAATCTATTAACTCACAGTTCCAGAGGCCAGCAAGCAGTCTTAAGATCAAGATGTCAGCCAGACCAGTTTCTTCCGAGGCCTCTCTTCTTGGCACAGGAGATCCCCTCCTCCTTGAGTGGTCACATGGTCTGTCCTTTGTGTCTCAATCTCCCTGTCTTGTCCAGCATCAGTTATATTGGATGTCGACACACCAACTTGGAGACACAAGTGTAGAACAATAACTCGATTTGTCCTTAGTCATTTCCCCTTTTCAAGTCCCTCCCTCCAAATAAGGTTATGTTCTGAGTTACTGGGAATTAGAACGTTAAAATATAAACTTGGGAAGAGGAGACAGAATTTAATCCATACCCCTTTTCATGCATGTTCATACATGAGCTCTCCATTTTATTCTAGTTTTGTTTCTCCCTTCCTTCCTTCCTTCCTTCCTTCCTTCCTTCCTTCCTTCCTTCCTTCCTTCCTTCCTTCCTTCCTTCGTTCCCTTCCCTTCCCTTCCCTTCCCTTCCTCTCTCCCCCTCCCCCTTTCTGTAGTGGGGCTTGAACTCAGCCATGTTATTTTACAGCTGAGGCAGCACAGTACATGTGGCATGAATATGAGGCAGAAGAGGCATGTTCACCTCATGGCAGTGAAAAAGCAAAAAAGGGAGAATGACTACAAAAGGCTACAACGTGCTTTTCTGAAACATGCCCTCAATCACCCAACTTTCTATCAGGCCCACTTTTTAAAGGTTCTACCACCTGAGTCTTATGGTAATACAATATTTAGCACCTCCCCCCACTTACTCTCTTTTATGTGCTGGTACTAGTGTTTGAACTCAGGGTCTAGGATCTGTCCCTTAAGTTTTGCTAAAGACTGAAGCCACACCTCCACCTGTAGGGGGACCAAACTTTTAACACATGGGCCTTCAGCGAGGCATTCACATGTAAACTGTAGCATTATTCAACAGTTTGAAAAACATTAGTGGACACCTTGACCTTGACCAGTGGCCTGATCATTAATAAATATAACCTTGATAAAGAGTTAGAAAACACAGCCTTCAGATTCTGATCTGAGGCCTCAATGAAAAGGGAAGAGAAATGCTTTGGGTGAGATGACCCAGATAAAAATCCTGCCTTTATCCTTCATTGTTTTTTCCTGCTCTGTGTAAAGACTATTAATGTAGCCAGGTCATATGAAAGACTAGCTGACAGCTAGGAACCCAGGGACACATAAACCTTGTGTCTCCCTCCCTCCCTTTCTTTCTTTCCTTCCTTCCTTCTTTCTTCCCTTCCTTCCATCCAAAATGGTGAACCCTTTGGCTTTGATGCCATACCTATATGTTGCTCATACTGTGTCTTATAATCTCTCCAGAAACAATCAGGCAGATCAATGACGAGACTGGGCAATATGTTCTCAAAGGAAATCTAATTTCCCATTCAGTCTCATCATAAATCAGAAGCTTGGGTGTCTGGTTGCCTCACAGCTAGCCCTCTTCCCCATGCCTCAGAGAACTGAATTTCATCTTATGTAAAGAAGTTCCTAAAATTAGTTGCTCTAATTTGAATTATTTTCAAAGGATTGTTATTATCTTTACCTATTTTTTCAGTTGAATTCCTAGTGAATTAATTCACTCTAAGTGAATTTCTTGTGTGCATAATTAGACTTTTTTCATTTTGGAAAAATGTCTTTAAGATATTTTTTAAGTTGAGCTGCTTTTTAGGTATGAATTTAAATCCTTGCCACCTACATCTATCTCAATGTTCAGTGACGTGTTGGGTTGACAACATCAAATTATCTGTTCTTTAAGGTAGGAAAGAATGTACTGTACACAAGCTGAAGATGCCAGTATGTCCCCTGGGAGAAATTCTGTATACAGAAGAGGCTGTGTCTGAGGGTTAGACACATCTAGGTTAAGAAGAACAGAAATTAATTCAAGGACAAATGCCCTGAAAGGGGGGAAAAAGCATGTACATAAGACAACCTAAAAATAATCCCTTTGGGCTTGGTGACAGTGGCTGATGCCTATAATTCTAGCTATTCAGGAGACTGAGATCTGAGGAGTGGATGGATCAAAACCACTGTGAACAAACAAATTTGTGAGACTCTTAGCTGCAATCAAAAAGCCAGAAATGAAAGTATGGCTTAAGTGGTAGAGTGTCAGCCTTGAGCAAAAATGAAAAATAAAAACCAAGGCAAGTTCAAGTGCTAGTACCAGCACAATTTTTTAAAATTTTCTTTGGACTGGAGGTGTGACTCAAGGGCAGAGTGCCAGCCATGACATGAGCAAAAAAGCCTAGTGAAAGTTCAAGGCTCTAAGTTCAAGCCCCCATACTGGCACCAACATAAACAAATAAATAAATAGCTATGAGCAAGAATCCCTTCTTTGAATCAGAAAGATAGTGCTTATAGAATCTAAGGACCACAGCACTTTCATTCAAATCCAACCTGAGATACTGCCCATCTTTTTCTTAGGAAATGAGGTAAGAGGAACCCGCGATCAAGGGGTAATAACACCATCATTTTGTTGGTGTATGTGCCAATATTGGGGCTTGAACTTCAGTCCTTGTGCTGCCACTCAGCTTTCTTACACACAGCTGATTCTCTACCACTTGTGCCATACCTCTAGCCTGGAATTGTGCTAATTAATTGGTGATAGAGTTTTGTGCACTTTCCTGCCCAGGCAAAGCTGAATCCTGATCTTCCAGGATTCAGCCTTCTTATAGCTAGGATTATAGGTATGAGCTACTGGCACCTGGCATACCATCATTTTTCTTTTGCCAGTCCTGGCCCTTGAACTCAGGGCCTGAGCACTATCCTTGGGCTTTCTCAAGGCTAGAGCTCTATCATTTGAGCCACAACACCACTTCCAACTTTTCTATGTATGTGGTACTGAGGAATCGAACCCAGGTCTTCATGCATACTAGGCAAGCACTCTACCACTAGGCCAAACTCCTGGCCCCCATACCATCATTTTTAAGAAAAGAAAAAGTTGGGCATGGCTTTACATACTTGTAATCTGAGTCCTCAAGAACCTCTGCTATAGGAAGATCCTGCTTTAAAAAAAAAAAAAAAGCACATCCTTATTTCATTTTTTCTTTTGTGTGTTGGTCCTGGAGCTTAAACTCAGGTGCTGGCCAGTATCCCTGAGCTTTCGTGCTCAACTCTACCACTTTGAGCCACAGTCCCACATATGGCTTGTTGGTGATTCACTGGAAATGAGAATTTCACTGACTTTCCTCCCGGGCTGGTTTTGAATTGCTATTCTCAGTTCTCAGTCTTTTTGAGTAGCTAGGATTACAGGCATGAGCTGCCAGCTTCTTATCCCAACCTTTAAAAAAGGATCTTCTCTCCCTTCCCCGATCTTCTTCCCTCTCCTCTTCTCTTATTTGTTCCCCCACTCCTCACAAACACTCACTTTTAACATACCTTTATAGGCTCATAATGGGGTTATTTTCAGAAGTAGTTAATATGGAGGTTAAATCCCCAAATCAACACCTAGACTATTTTTGCTTTGTTTTTCTATCATCCCCAGTGGTTCATTTTATTCTTTTAGATGGGTTCCTCTTGAGGGGTCCCTAGCAGGTCACCAGAGCTCCATGATTATATATGTCACTTTCTCATACACGTACACCAGAATTGGTAAAAGAAGCATGGCCACGATGCCAGGAGTTTGGCCTAGTGGTAGAGTGCTTGCCTCGCATGCACGAAGACCTGGGTTCGATTCCTTGGTACCACATACATAGAAAAAGCTGAGAATGGTGCTGTGGCTCAAGTGGTAGAGCTCTAGTCTTGAGAAAGCCTAAGGACAGTGCTCAGGCCATGAGTTCAAGCCCCAGGACTAGCCAAAAAAAAAAAAAAAAAGAAGCATGGCCACTTTTTCCAAAGCAAAAGAAAATTCCTTACCAAAATTTTACCAGGTTTGTCCACTTATTTCATTGGCCAAAATGTGCTCATCTCTCTACCAGTGCCTTCAGACAGCTCTAGTCCACTAACAGAACACCAGGGGCACAATGCCTTGCAAAACAAAGAAGTTGGTTTAGCTTATAGTTAGAGGCTGAAAGTTTGAGAGTTGGTAGTCACATCTGGTAGTCCCCAGAGAGGATCTCATGGCTCTGCCACAATCTCTGTGAGCAAGGCAAGTAGGGCATGCTGAAGAATCCGCATGGAAGGGAGTACATGGGTAGGTGCAGCATCTACAATGACAGCCCATCCTCGAAGGAACTGCAAGAGCCAGCCTAATTCCTGCCAAAGGTGGTGCCCTAAGGTCTCATTGTCTCTTCACTATCCTACCAGCTTATCACCATGACACGGGAACCATACTCCATATCATTCAGAGGGAAAACAAGATCTTCTATCCTGAATCTGGTGCCATCGTGAGACCCTTCCTACACTGAACAGCATGGCTGTTTCTCGGCAGAGTCACTGAAAAATGGAACTTGGTCAGAGTGAAATAAGGGGACTACAGCATCTGTTACCAGACATTTGCCTCAGATATATACAGAGGAGCTGCCAGTATTAGGCAAGAAGAAGTTTGGTGGGATAACAGGAAGGACATCACAGAGGCTTTGTTGCAGAGATGACTTGTGAGTGTGCCAAAATATCCCTGATACAAAACATCCTCGTATCCTCCGCACACCATCCTTCCTGCTCTCCCATGTCTTTGTCATTTTATTATTACAACTGCCTTTTTCCCCCTTCCTGGAGTCTTTTATGACATTTCCTGCATTAGATCTCATTTCCTCTCAAAGACTCATCTGAGTTTCTAAATCACCAGCCTCCTTTCAAGGCACTAAACAAGGTGATAAGAGCATCTCAAAATGTCCTCAGAAGCACAATGGACCAGTTTAGATCTTTGCACTTGAATAATTGTGATAACTTGATAGAATTACAGTGAGAAATTTCTTTATTCACACGCATAAAAAGATTAGTTACTGAGCATGTGGGCTTAATGTGGGCTCTGGAAAATGAGGTGTTAGGGAGAACCAGGAAAGAAAAGGCAATTCTGTCTTTGAGATGTGCGGCACAAAGAACAATAAGAAAACAAAGCAACATTCCTTACCATCACCTGAGTCTCCAGTTGGTTCTCCTCTATTTCCTGCTGCCTCCTCACTGTGCTTATTATTATACTGGCTAGCATGGAGTCAGCTGAAAGAAGAAGAAGAAGAAGAAGAAGAAGAAGAAGAAGAAGGAGGAGGAGGAGGAGGAGGAGGAGGAGGAGGAGGAGGAGGAGGAGGAGGAGGAGGAGGAGGAGGAGGAGGAGGAGGAGGAGGAGGAGGAGGAGGAGGAGAAAAAGAAGGAGGAGGAGGAGGAGGGGGAGGAGGGGGAGGAGGAGGAGGGGGAGGAGGGGGAGGGGGAGGAGGAGGGGGAGGGGGAGGGGGAGGGGGAGGAGGAGGGGGAGGAGGAGGGGGAGGGGGAGGGGGGAAAGGGGAACTCTTAATTTACTTTTTCTCCACATCTTAAGATGTCTGTAGAGGTTCTCTTGCTGACATTTAGTTCACTGGCTCAGAATCACCTATTCCCATTCTCTTATTCTCCACTTATTAGCTGTCTGTCTTTAGCTTTATTGTTGCATGGACAGAAGGTGGCTGCCACAGCCCCAGGAATTGTGAATATACTTAAAGTCAGGATGCACTGGCTTTAATAATGAAGGAATTCCCCTTACTTTTCTAGCCATATATGAAAAGGAACAAAGATGTTTTTCATAAGCCATCAACAGACTTCCCCTTTGTCTCACTGTTCCATACCAGGTCTCAGTCCTCACCAGCAACGAAGGGGAAAATGATTTAAATACTTGTCAAATATACTAGCTCTGCCATGACCTGCTAAGCCAATCACCTTTCAGAAAATTGTTAGTCAGACAGAAATCAGAGGAATAGCAGATACCCAGATCTCCCAAATTCATCACATATGCGCCTTTTACTCGTGTCACCTCACCTGTGGTAGCTTCACCAGCACTCCTTTTTTTTTTTTGCCAGTCCTGGGCTTGAGCTCAGGGCCTGAGCACTGTCCTTGGGCTTTCTCAAGGCTAGCGCTCTACCACTTGAGCCTCAGCACCAATTCCTGCTTTTTCTATGTTTGTGGTACCAAGGAATCGAACCTGGGTGCTGTACATGCTAGGCAAGCACTCTACCACTAGGCCAAACTCCCAGCCCCAGCCCTCCCTCTTAATCAAGGTCATTTATATATCAAGGCTCCAGATCTCCTTGCTAAATTTAGGATACAGCAAAGACCTATATTATACCCAAAAGGAAAGCTGAGCTGATCAATGACTGCTTTGGGGATAAACACTGGACTCTGGAATCTGCTTTCCAGAGCTTGAATACTGGCCCTACCTCTTTCTAATTATAGCCATTCAGGAATTGATTGACCCCCCTGGAAGTGAGGGTCCTTTTGTTTCCTCAACTATCCAATAAGTACAAACTCAGTGACAGCACAAAGTCTTTCATGTTAAAGAAGAACGGATGGATGGATGGGTGGGAGAGGGGTAGGTAGATGGCAAGGTCTGTAGGGAGATGAGAAGTCAGAAGCTAAAATATTCTTCAAGGAAAGCAGGGAACAGGAATACATCTTCTCAAGTCTGTATTTCTAGGCCACAGGCTCATCCCCTGAGGAGCACACACATTATACCCGGTCCTAAAAATGGGAATTAGATAGGGATGTGGAGTACCAGGAGACTGTCAGACAGAGACAAGGAACAAGTTCCTTAAGGGAGCAATCACACACACACACACACACACACACACACACACACACACACACACACACACACAGGGCTGGGAGCTCACACCCATAATCCTAGTTACTCAGGAGGCTAAGATCTGAGAATCGCATTTCAAAGCCAGTCCAGGCAGGAAAGTCCATGAGACTTTTATCTCCAATTGACTACTACCTCCTCCAAAAGCCAGAAATGGAGCTGTGGCTCCAAGTGGTTAAGAACTAGCCTTGTTTCAAAAACATGAGAAGGGGTATCAATGTGTGAGAAGTCACGCACCTACTATCTGGGCAATGTAACTGTAACCCCGCTATACATTACCCCGACAATAGAAAGTAAAAATGTTTTCAAATGTCAAACTTTATTGTAAAAGGGATGTATAGAGGGGTTACAGTTGCATAAGTCGGATATTGAGCATTTTTCTTTTTTCTTTTTTTGTCAGTTGTGGGTCGTGGACTTTGGGCCTGGGCACTGTCCCCGAGCTCTTCAGCTCAAGGCTACCGCCCTACCTCTTGAGCCACCACACCACTTCTAGTTTTCTAGATGTTAATTGGAGATAAGAGTCTCACAGACTTTAGTGTCTGGGCTGGCTTTGAACCTTGATCCTCAGATCTCAGCTTCCTGAGTAGCTAGGATTACAGGCATAAACCACTGTGCCCGGCTACATTTCTTTTTTTTTAATTAAAGAATGTATTAACATTGACAATAAAAAGTAAAATTTTTTTTAAATGTTAAAAAAAAACTATCATTGAACACAAGCTCAGGGACAGAATCTAGGCCCTAAGTTCAAGCCTCAGTACTGCCCTCCTCCCCCCAAAACTGGAAAAGCTCCATAATTACCTGGAAACCTAAAATTTGCCAAGGGGTAAAGTTGCAATCTCCTAATTTGTTCTGTAATCAAATTCATCCTTTCTTTCCTTCCTTCCCTCCCTCCCTCTCCCTCTCCCTCCCTCCCTCCCTCCCTCCCTCTCTCTCTCTCTCTCTCTCCCTCCCTCCCTCTCTCTCTCTCTCTTCCAGTACTACTGCTTGAACTCAGGCCTGGGCTCTGTCCCTGAGCCTCTCTGTGCTCAAGGCTACTGCTCTACCACTTGAGCTACAGCGCCACTTCTGGCTTTTTCTGTGTATGTGATACTGAGGAATCAAACCCAGGGCTCCATGCATGCTAGGCAAGTGCTCTACCACTAAGCCACACTCCCAATCCCTTTTATACCTTGTATACCCAAAGCTAAACTGTTCCTGTTCACTGCAGCTGCTCCATCCGTGCTCCCATCTCTGCCCATGGACCTACGATGGGATCTGTCTCCTCCTCTTCACATACTGCTGGCATTGCAAGGATAACTTTCCATGTGATGGCTCTCATACTTTTACCATGGAACCAGTGACCACAGTGCACATGCTCAGATACTGACATTGCTTTGCTAGGGCTTCTCATGACCTAAATCCCTTCCTTGTAGCATGAGTCCTGCATACTGAGCCTGCATCGCTTCCTAAACTGGCGCTCTCATCCTTTCCCTTGAGAAGTACTTGCACGCTTTTCTTCCTTAAGTACAAATGTCTCCACCTGGAGCCCTGAACCCTGCACATTCTCCCCCCACATCTATCCCTGTCATCCTTTCCTTTACTCACTGAAATTTTTGTCATGCATTCATGAGAGCTATACAATCATCACAGAGGCTGCACCTGTGAATCCACCCATCACAGTAAGACATCAGATGTGTCAGGCTTGTCAGCTATTCATTCTCCTCTTCTTCCTCCCATAGTGTTTGCCCCTCCCACTTCCAAGAGCTGACATCCCTGACATTCCACATCATGTCTTGATTTCTCTGCAGCATTACACCTCTTTGTAAATGACATACTCCTCAGTGCTGGCGGATTCTGAAGTTATAGACAGTATCATTTTCTATGCATTTTGCTGTGACTAGATTCTCCTTTCCTGTCAGCTTATTGGAGATATAATTCACAGGCCATACAACTCACCCACTTAAAGTTTATCTGTTCTATTTCACTTCATCTGTTCTAATTCACTCTATGAACCATATGCATTTCAGCTTTCTATGACTGACCAATCTCCAGTATACAGGAACATTTGTCATTCTGCCCTGAGAATGGGAGCCAGGTCTATGATGAAATTTGTTACATTCCTCTGCAAGGAAGTCTTCTATCCCTAAACCCTCTCAGCCTTGCCAATATTCCTATAGGCTGCAACTGGGTGGCTAGCTGGTTTTCAACCATCTAGTTGGGAGGGCCTGTGGAGGAAACTCTGCCCTGTCTTCAGAATGTCACTTGGGGCTTCAGATAATCCAAAGAAAAGAAAAGGCTTTATTCCCTCAGAAGACTAGGAGCTCCTGGAAGACAAGAATTCTGCCTACTTTATGGTATTGCATCTACTCCTCTTCTCAGGTACTTCTTTGGTACCAGGCTCCAAGTAAGAATTTCAGAGGCAATAAGCAAGGTTGACATTCAGCTTTAGGAAGAGGATGGAAGTAGAAGAGATTGAGTTGCAGAGATGACTCAAAGTGAAGGCTCTAGAATTTTCACATATTATTCAGGATTGAAAGCTATTTTTCAAGGAAGTCAGACATCTCCCAGGTTAAAAACAAATTCAACGTTCTGCATCTGTGTGTTCAACTTCTCTGGATTCAACTAATTATACATCAAAAGTATTTAGAGTTGAGTTCTAGTGGCTCATGCTTGTAATCCTAAGTACTTTGAAGGCTCAGATCTAAGGATTGTGGTTCTAAGCCCGCCAAGCCAGAAAAGCCCATGAGACTCTTATCCCCAATTATCTAGCAAAAAGGTCAAAAGTTGAGCTATGGCTCAAGTGATAGAGCACTGGCCTTCAACAAAAGAGTCTTATGGATAGCGCCCAGGCCCTGAGTTCAAGCTTCATGGATCAGCACACACACATACACTCATACACACAGTATTCAGAAAAACATCACAACTGTACTGAATAAATACTGACTTCCAAACATATATAATAATAACCATTTGCATATTTTGCATGATATTAGTTTTAAAGTATATGAAAAGACTGCTTAGGTTATATGCAATTAGTACACCATTTAGGGACTGAGGCACAGGAGTCTTGGACAATTGCATATAGCGTAGGTAACATTATGCAGACTGGTCCTATCAAGTTGAGAAGGTACAATATGGGAATTAGGAGGCACAAGGAAAAGAAAGAATCTCTCTCACTGAATCTAGGACCTTAAACTATTTTCTATACAACCCTATTCCTGAAAACCAATCTGTCATCAGCCATTTCTCAGTGATACTAGGCAACATACCAGTCTCTGTCTAGACAGGGGAGATACCCAGATCTCACACATGTAGAGAAGTCATATTAGCAAGATAAAGAAGTTAGGGTCTGGAAATCACCACACAAAGTATCCACTTAAGTAACAGATGCTAGAAGCTACTCAGACCTGGCTCTCATCCCTTTGCATCAGGGTCTCTGATTCAACCTAAACTATTGGGCTTCCCACCTCTCGTTAGTCAAATATTTACTGACAATGGCTAGAAGTTATGACTAAGGCTTGCTAACATATCATTCCTATCACCTCTTTCTAAGAGGTCTGTGGGGGAGATGGCCCAGAACCACGAGATCCTCTTCCTCTACCATTAATGTTTTATCTGCCTCCCAATACAACCTGAGGCTTCCTCTTCCTCCTCTTTGGCTTAATCAAGTTGTTACCCTCACCTAGAAAGTGGGCTCATACATAAGAGCTATGTCAATACTTCAACACTTCCCAAACTGTTATCTAGTCAACTTATTTTGGATGTCTATCATAGATTGAACTGGGTCTCCTCACAATCTCAATCTTGAATCCCTGAGGCCCAGGTCCTCAGAATATATTTGGAGATAAGATATTTAAGGAGGTGATGAATTAAAGAAAGGTCTTTAGGATGGGCCCTAATCCAATATGACTGATGTCCTTTCAAGAACAGATTTGGAGGACCGGGAATTGGGCCTAAGGGTAGAGTGCTTGTCTAGCATGCACAAAAACCCAGGTTCAATTCCTTAGTACCACATACACAGAAAAAAAGCCAGAAAGTGGTGCTGTGGCTTAAATGGTAGAGCTCTAGCCTTGAGAAAGCCCAAGGACAGTGCTCAGGCCTTGAGTACAAACCCCAAGACTAGCAAAAAAAGAGAGAGAGATTTGGATGCAAACATGCACCTGCGTGGGCACACACACACAGACACACAGAGGAATGATCAGATGAAGACAGAAGAAGGAGGAACAAGATGAGAGTAGATCAAGCCTCAGAAAGAACCTGCCCTGCAGCACGTGAATCAGAATTGTAGCCTCAGGACGGAGAAAATGATTTTTGTTAAGCTGCCGGGTTTGTGATACTCTGTAATGGCAACCATAGCAAACTCATACAATGCTTCCTTGGCTCCTACATACAGAGCCACACATTGGCCTCTTCAGAATGCTTATATAGACCTCAAATTCTCACATTTCCTTTTGTAGCAGATTTAAAATACTTAATATAAAATATATACCCATTATTCCAATCCTGCCCTCTGATGGCTGTCTTCTCCTGTTTTCTATCCTTTGCTAGGCCCATCTCCAACCCCAGAACTCAACATATCAACACTAATGTTGCCATCTTATCTTGACTATCTTCTGTCACTTCTATGTGGGAATCAACCCCCTTCTCCTGTACTCACCTTGTCTTTCAAGACTCCATTCAAATAACATCCTATGAAGCCTTCCCTGAACCCCATCTTCTGTGAACTTTTTTTTGCCAATCCTGGGGCTTGAACTCAGGGCCTGAGCACTGTCCTTGGGTTTTCTCAAGGCTAGAGCTCTAGCACTTGAGCCACAGCACCATTTCTGGCTTCTTCTGTGTATGTAGTACCAAGGAATCAAACCTGGGTCTTCATGCATGCTAGGCAAGCACTCTACCACTAGGCCAAAGTCTGTGTACTTTTATTACCTGTTTATCTGGGTTGCAATTGCTGGGAGGCACAGATGTCTTTTGCTCATCAACTGAATCATAACATTATGTAATTATAGTACTATGCAGCTAGACATATGAGTTGGATGTCTGGAAGCCCTCAGTTCCAATGGGATAGTGTGGTTGTCCTTCAGTGATAATGTCTTTCAGGGATTGGTTCCCACATTTTCCACAGACACCAGAGTCTCTTTGTGGAAATCAGTCCATCCCAATTTTCTCCTGCATCTCAGGTCTTGGCCAGCATCACTCAGTTACAAGATAATCCCATGCTGCAGAGAGAGCCTCTACTTGAAGCTTGAACACAACCTTCTCTACCTCAATGCAAATCCAGAATTCTGAATGCCTCATGTTATGTAATTTCACTTCAACAGGCATTCTCCTAAAGCATTGATAACATACTACCCCCAAGCATACATAATTCTAATAACTTATATTAGTATAAACATGCATTAAATTGAAAAAGAAATATAATCCACCCGCAACTGAAGCAATTCATTTCGGGATTTAGCTGTTGCTTTTCTCTACTTGTAAGCAGGTAAACCTATTGTGTCAACAAAGGAATACTTGGTGCACTGAAATTTTCTCTCCCCTATTACTGACATTTCAGTAAGCTTGCCCAACCCATCCTCCCACTTGCTGTGTGAAGGAGTCTGAGAGAGGCAGAAATTGTGGGGCACAGATCCCAGTGCCTACTTCCTCTTGTGTCAAGTTGCTGGGAGACAAGTGAAAGGGTGTTTCTGGATGCCCATAGGAAAACATCCCCGCCAGGACTTGGAGGAGGAAAACCCTGGAGACACACGCATTCTACGGTCACACTCTTCAGTACTGCAGACGTGAGCCACGTGTGGCTGCTAAAAGAGAAAGAAAAAAACATTAAATGTGGTCCCCTCATCCACACTCGTCACTTTTGAAGCACTTGGGAGTCCCTGTGGCTAGTGGTTTCTGCAAGCATAGAGAAAAGGAACAATTCCATCATGGTGGAAAGTTCCCCTTGAAAGTTCTAATCCATAACATAAATCATGTATATACAGAAGACCAGAATGTGATTGTTTTTATTTTGAAATGAGTGTTGGGGGAAAATACGTAGCAGGCTTTGCTGGCTGCAGTAAGAACAAATGGTATTTATTAGAAAGTAACATTTCTAGGTTCAATTGACACAAGCAAAAAGGAATACTGGGCCAGGAGCATAGCCTGGTGGTTGAGTGCTTGCCTAGCATGCATGAAGCCTTGGGTTGGATTCCTTGGTACCACACACACACACACACACAGAAAAAGCCGGAAGTGGCACTATGGTTCAAGTGGCAGAGCTCTAGCCTTGAGCAAAATGTGTCCAAGGACAGTGCTCAGGCCCTGAGTTCAAGCCCTAGTACTGGAAAAAAGAAAAAAGGAATATTAATCAGGTGGTAATCGGCAGGGAAAGGACTCCCAGCCAATCAAGGAGAGCCCCATCATTCCAGAGGCAAATGAAAACCAGGGGCCAGAGACCAACTTGTCGAAACCCTTTTCTACCCAAGAAATCCAAGTGCATGCTCAGACAGGCACAAGGCCTGGACTATACAGGTACACTCAAGTTGCCCCCAGAGTGCTAGTATCCACCCATGTGAATACCAAATGCATGGAGACTCAATTCCCTCATACAAAATAGCATAGCATTTGCATATAAATCAACACACCCTGTACATATTTCAGATCACATCCAGATTACTTTGAATCCAATTATACTATGTTCATTACAGTTGATTTTGGTTGCTGTGGTTGCTCTTGTTGAATCTAAGGATGCAGAACCTTCAGACACAGAGGGTCAACTGCATTTGTGTTTCTATTTACAAGGCCTAATATAGCCAGGCATCAGTGGCTTATGCCTGTAATCCTAGCTACTAGCTACTCAGGAATATGAGATCTTAGGATCATGGTTCAAAGCTAGCCTAGGCATGTGGGTCTATAAGACTCTTATCTACAATTAATCAGCAAAAAGTCAGAAGCAGGAATGTAGCTCAAGTGGTACAGCATCAGTCTTGAGCAGAATAGCTGAAGGACAGTGCCTAGGCCCTCAGTATCAATAATTAATTACTTAATTAAAAGAGCCAATATAGATATGAACAATGATATTACAGTTCCAAACTCCTAGCTTAAGACTACATTGGATCAGTTATAAAGTATATTAGTTCTTCATTTCTGTGACAGAATACCCAAGCAAATCAAGTTAAGAGGAAGAAGAGGGTGGCATTGGTGGCTCCTTCCTATATGAGCTACTCAGGAGGCTGAGCTCTGAGAATTTCAGTTCTGAGCTAGCCCGTGTAAATGAAGCCTTCAGACCCTTATCTTTTTTGTTGTTGTTGTTATTGTTGTTTGTGAATCATGGAGTTTGAACTCTGGGCATGGGCGCCGTCCCTGATCTCTTCAGCTCAAGGCTACCACCCTACTGCTAAAGCCATAGACCCATTACCCATTTTTTAGTGACTAACTGGAGATAAGAGTCTCTTGAACTTTAGATCTTTAGTGCCGGGACTGGCTTTGACCCTCCAGCCTCAGATCTCAGCTTCCTGAGTAGCTAGGATTACAGGCATGAGTCACAGGCACCTGGCCAGACTTTTATCTTTAATTAACTAGCAAAAAGCTAGAAGTGGAGGTGTAGACCCCAAGTCATAGGTATCAGTCATAAGCCAAAGAGTTGAGCTGGATCTCAAGATCCTGAGTTCAAGACAGTACTGGCATGCATGCGCGCACGCGCACACACACACACACACACACACACACACACACACGCACACGCACACGCACACACACACACACACACACACACGAAAAAGATAAAGGGAGAAAGATTTATTTTAGCTCATGGCTTCAGAAGTTTCAGCCCTGATCATCTCACTGTAGTGAGGCAGAATTGCACGGTGGGAACTGATGGCAGCCGGGAAGCAGAGAAAAAGATGAGAGAACACTAGAAACAGGATAGTGCTTCCAAGTCACAGCTCCAGTAACATACTTCCTCCAATCAGACCCTGTCTCTTATTTCCCCGTAACTCTCATTAATGCCATCAAATCAAGAAACCATCAGTGGAGGAATCATTGATTGGACCAGACTATCATGAGCCAATTACCTCCCCAAAGCCCATCCACCTGGCCTCCACACTGTTAAGCCCTCAGGGGACATTTCAAATTCAAACCATGACATTTAGTCATCTATAAGGGCACCAGTGCTGGGGATAGGGTTTGAGGTTACTCAAGGGTGAAAATAACTCATCGTACTTGCCTAAGCCTGTTGGAAGAGAAATACAGTAATCTGTCATTCTAAAGCAAAGATGCTATAGTATTCAGACTTTAATGTCAGCAGATCAACACCCATATATCCAGCTTCGCTACTTTCTTCCCTATATTTATGGGGTTTTCAAACTTTGCTTTGCTTACTAGAATTCAAAGCTGGGTGCCAGTGGGTCATGCCTATAGTTTTAGGAGATGGAGATCTGGGGACTGGGCCAATCCAAGCAGGAAAACCTATGAGTCTCTTATCCCTAAGTAGCCTCCAAAATCTGGAACAGCAGTTATAGCTCAAGAGGTAGGACATCAAGCTTGAGCGAAAAAGCTAAGGGGCAGCAGTATCCAGGCATTAAGTTCAAGCCCCCCCCACACACACAAATGCCATCCTCTTACCATCAAATCATAAGCAGCTAGTGTGCATTCTGCTGCCATCTTGCCTTTTCAAGGCTTGCTTGTTATGGTCGGGAAAGAGTAGTTCAGCTTGTAAGGCTCTAAAAGAGGTCTGAAGAAAATCAGCATGCCTGACTCCTCATTCCAGCTGACCTGTGAGGTGGACTGGCCCAAGTACAGCATGATTCAGAAAGGCTCTGAAACTGGGCAGACCCACTTGTAGGAGCGTGAGACATTGGTACCTTCCCTTTCTTGTTTTGAGATTTCAGCCCAGCATCATCTGGAAGCCTAAGATTCTGAAATCACTGCTCAGTTAGCCATGTTGGATCCAGCCCATATTCAGATTGGCAAGATGACAGAGGCTGGTTTTGTTGGCAGTAAAATCAAGACGTAAGCCCCTCTACCTTTAACTCCAACTAGCAGAGGAACAACAAAGAGCAGCACGCTTAGACACACAAATGAAAACGCTGTGCATCAAGTCTGTCCAGCACCTGCCCTTTCCTTCTCCCCATCCCTCCCGAACACCCAGCACTATCACCCATCCTCTTGCCAGAACAAGGGGTAAGGAAAGTCTTGTCCACCCATAGCCAGGGCTGGTAAGCCTGTGTACCCACTGAGGCCCAGAGCATACTGTTAATAAGGCTGTGTGCTTAGCACATATACAACACTTGCTTATGTAGATATGCCTGTATATACCATTCCTACAGAAACATACAATGTACTCACATGGACATGTATATTTGTATATACACAGATATGCCCATATATGTGTGTATGTATACACATGTGCACATACACATATGCATGCTTGTGAAAGTTCAGCTATTATCAGCATTGCTTTGCCCAGCTAAGCTTTAAGCTGCCTGTGCATGACAGGTAGACTCAGGTGAAACCCAGCTGTCCTCCCACAGCCCTAGAGCTCCAGACAGGAAAGAAGGAGGCTAGGCTGAAATCTCTTCTGTGTCTGCCCCTCCCAGAGGCATTGAGAGTTAGCCAGAGCTTAGGCAAGAGGATGGGCTGCTTTCCAGGTTCATCAGCTCTCCTGAGATATTACTATATCTCTCATTGAAAAATATATCCTAAGCTGGACATGGTAGCTCACACCTGTAATCCTAGCTACTCTGGAAGCTGAGATCTGAGGATCGCAGTTCAAAGCCAGCCCAGACACTAAAGAGCAGTGAGACTATTATCTCCAATTAATCACTAGAAAATGGGAAGTGGGGCTGTGGCTCAAGGATAGGGTGGTAGCCTTGAGCTGAAGAGCTCAGGGACAGCGCCCAGGCCTGCCGGGGCCAACCGGCAGCAAACCAGGGTTCGCAGATTGGGGTTCCTGAAATAGGGGACAAGGACTAGGAAGAAAAAGAAGAGAGACAGACACACTAGGTCCGGGATGTCCGCAGTCCAGGCAAAGACTGACTAGACTGCCGCGTTTATTTTTTCCTCCCCCTTCTTCCCTCCTCCTCTCCCAGGGAACCTCCAGGTGTTACATTCATATGGTAATTCTCAGGTCATTTACATAGAATAGGGCCAGAAAGCAATAAGACAATATAGCCATCGTCTGATGCAAGTCAAGGTACAGTTTGATTCCACTCTGGCTCCCAACATGTCCCCCGTTTTTTATTTTAAAAGAAACACAAGTGCAATTTTTACTCTTTTCTATACCCCTAATTTATCCTGTCACATTTTCCAAAAATGACTTTGGTCCCTTGGTCCAACGGGGATTTGATGGGCGGAGATTCAACTTCCGTGACTTCTTCAAGCTGACTCAGGGGCGCCGTCTCCACGCTTGACCAGGGACCTTAAGAAGCCTAGCCTGTTTTATCAAGGGGTTGCAAGGATTAGACACCAGGAACAACAATCTACTCCAAACTAGAAATCATACTTGACATTCAACAACTGCACAAACCATCCTTGGCCACAACAGCGCAGCCTACCTAGCACCCATTTGCAAAGGCTTTTTCTTGATTGTCTGGGGAACTAAATTTCTGCAACCTTAACAATGCTTCAGTTGTCAGATCTAAACAGATTAATAGAGACACAAGCTTCAGATCCACAAACTTTTCCTGAATTTGTGGCTGGTGTCAAAAATAAAAAAATTCGCTCAATTAGGACTTTAAACTACCCACTATCACAGAAGATTGACAAGTTCCTGCCCAGTTATGAAAGGCACGGGCATTAGTAAGGCATGCTTACAAACTATTCTATGACCTCCCGGCTCTGATTAATTTGAATGGCCAAGCACAAGTGACTCTAAGATCTGACACCAACTCTGCCATCCAAGCAGAGGCTTTCCTGTCCCGGTAGTGTCTCTCCACACAGGGATAAACATCCCATTGGCATTTCACTTTGTTGGTTGCTGGATTTGAACTCAGGGTCTGGGCGCTGTCTCTCAGCTCTCCAGCTCAAGGCTAGCGCCCTGCCACTGTGAGTCCCGAGCTTGGTGCTTGAGTGCTTCCCCCCAGCTTTTCAGCTCAGAGCTAGCACTCTGCCACTTCGAGCTCCAAAGCAACTCTGTCCCAGCATCCTGCTGGCAGATTAGACACCACAGTCTCACAGGGACTTTGCTTTGCCCAGGCAGGCTCAAAACTGTGGCTTTCAGATCAATGAGTCTACAAAAGGCCACTTTACTCCAATTAGAAGCAACAAGGTGGTCAATACAGAAATAGTCTCTAAGCATGATCTTACCTGGAACTTGGTGAGGGCCAAACTTACATCTGAATGAGGATCTGCTGTCCTTCTCCATGGGCCTTCTGGAGATTGCTATAAAGTAACTTACAAGAGTAAGCTGAAATAGCAATTAAGCAATTACTTTGGTAGTCCTGATTTTCCTTTTTTCTCTTTCTTTAAACATTTAAGACAATTTCACTTTCAAATATTGTTTAGAAACCCATTTCCAATGTTCTTAAAACTTTTGCTGATACTGGCTTAAACAATCAACACCTTAGCCTTTATTTGCAATTGAAAAACCTTTAAGGGCACAAAGAACTCCTTCTGCCTTCAGGCCCCCTAGGGCTCAAGTCACTCCTCTTGCCTTTTAGAAAAGGGCTTTTTTTTTTTTTTTTTTTTTTTTTTTTTTTTTTTTTTTGCAGTTTAGATTACTGTCTTAAACTCCAACAACAATTTAAACTCAAATAACAGTTTTTCCCTAATGCAAGAACTATAGACATCAGTGCACCAAAAGTCTAGGTCTGGACTTAGTTTCCTCTCTTTTTTTTTTTTTTTTTTTTTTTTTTTTTATACACCCAATAGCATGGAGATAAACCTTTAAGCATTCCTTTAAAATACTAATCACATTATCCACATTTTACCATCAGATTTGCAAGAAAAGACAGACAGGCAAAATTTCTGACGTTAATGAACAATTTCACATTTAAATCTCTAATACATGTTTCCAAACTTTAACTTAAAGTAATAAATCCCAAATTCCCTAACATCTCTGTGCTAAACAGGATACAATGTTTACAATGTAAACAGTTGTATGCCTTGCAATAAAATGCAGATTTCAGGATCTAGAAAAATATTTACCAGTTTTTCTTTAAGACAATGCAATAATCCTTTGAGACATAGGAAACACTCAAACCTACTAATTTTCTTGAAGTTTAGACTTAGATTTACCCAATTGCTTTTGTGTTTCAAATGAGCTCAACCATTGTTTTATACAGCATGCTGACAATTTAACCTTGAACATGTTCACTCACACCCATTCGTACACACATTCATACTCAAAGATCTTAAAGCGCGCAAAATTAATATCGGCCGTTCATTTTCCGGAAATTTTAGTACCATGAGGGTTTTTTTGTTGTTGTTGTTTTTTGTTGTTTTTGTTGTTGTTGTTTTTGCAAAGCTTATTCTTGGAGGTGACAACCAGGTTTTTTGTTGTTGTTGTTGTTGTTTTTGTTTTTAAACAAAGCTTTCTAACAAGGCAACTTAGCTGAAATTTATTCTTCCAGAGTTTGTTTCTGATATCAGACATATTACTTTTTGCAGATGAAAGTTGGGTGGGAGTCTTAAACCTAGGAGAACTAAGACAAGTCTGTGTCCTGTCACCAAGTGTCTCTAGACTGTCACTTCAGCAGGTTGTAGGAAAAAGGAAACTGAACGAAGCCTGCAGCTGCTTTGTCTGGCCTCTGCTCACCTCAGCTGCAGCGGATTGGGAGGGGCCATACCAGGCCCAGAAATGTTCAAATAAATAACAAGGATGTGTGCTTGAGTACGCACAGAAAAACCATAAGGATCCATACTTAGAAATGGTACCAATTTTAAAGACAAAACTGGACAAGGAAAAATATGTAACACGAACAAGACAAACGGAGACTTTTAAATAATCAGACATTGACATATAACAAGAAAATTGGACTCAATCAGATACACTTAACACAAAAAACATGAGCTCAAATGAATGTTTTAACCAAACAGTTATTTTTAGATTTAGACATGTCTTGCTGGTGGGACTCTCAGGTATGCCTTGTTATTGACAAGAAACTCAGAAGGGGAGGGGGGGGTCAAGGCGTCCCTTGACCACCCAGGCCTCTGTTTTAGGCCCACAGTGCACCTTTTCAAACAAACAAACAAAAATAAAATAAAATAAAATAAAATAAAATAAAGCGCTGACATACAAGGGGGTCGGCCGACTTCTACTTACCTCTGGAGGCCTTTGCTTTTCACCTGGGCATCTTTTACAAAAAAGGTTATTAAGAAGAGGGCTGGTAAAGACAAAATAATGTCACATATTAAATTGTGTAGAGTCAATAAATATGTTAAAAGGTCCCTACATAATAGTAAAAGGAGGAGAAACACAGCTCATATGAATGTGTGGAACAAGTGGATCAGTAGCAGTCCCGATTGACATGCACAAATAACTCAGGTCCTTCCCACGTCGCAGGATGCACCACTGGAGGGTTGGGGGTGTAGGCCCAGTGAGTCACTGCTTGGATGGCCACTGTCACTCTCCACGATCCGAACGCAGCGTTCAGGCAGCCAGCGGGCGTCATTTTCTCCTTGTGAAAAAACACATACATGCCCTCGACCCCAGGTTAGAACAGGATCGGGTCCATGCCAAGCACCAGTTAGGGGATCCTTCCATTTTACTAAGGCAAAAGGACGCTGCGCTCTTTTTTCCCAGAATCGCTGAGCAGCAGATAAATTATTTGAATCCAAATTCAAAAAATTTAAAACAAATAAAGCATGATTAAGTATATTCACAGGGGTAGCGGGATATGACTCTCCTTTCTGTATTTTAGCAATTTGATGTTTTAATAATCCATTAGCTCTCTCCACGATGCCTTGACCTTGAGGATTGTAAGGAATGCCTGTAATATGAGTGATATTATAGGAATGGCAGAAGGATTGAAATGCTCGGCTTGCATAGCCAGGGCCATTATCTGTTTTTATTTGCGAGGGAATCCCCATCTCAGCAAAGCATCGAATGCAGTGAGAGATACAATGTTTAGTGGCTTCCCCAGCAAGGGGGGTGGCCAAGATAAAATTAGAATAAGTATCTACAGTAACATGAACATATTTTAATCGGCCAAATGATGGAACATGCGTGACATCCATCTGCCAAATGTGATTAGAAAGCAGTCCTCATGGATTTATGCCTAAATGGGGGGCTGGTGAAAAAGGGACACAGTTGGAGCAAGTCTTAACTATTTGCCGCGCGGCTTCTCTAGATAATTTAAACTGTTGGCGCAAGGCTCGACTGTTTTGATGATGGATGGCATGTGACTGCTTAGCAAGTTCAACCTGAGTTAAGTAAACTCTGGTGGCGGAGTCAGTAACTGCATTGCCCTCACTTAAAGGGCCAGGAAGATTAGTGTGAGCTCGAACAAAGCCAAAAAAACAGGGGTGGTTGCGAGAACAAAGCAAAGTTTGTATTTGGCGAAATTGGGTCTGAATATTGGAGTTAGTAGTTCCAATAAAGGGAACAGTTTCTATGACTTGAAGAGCACGAATTACATATTGACTGTCTGAGTATAAGTTAAAGGGCTCGTCTTGTAACAGGACGAGTGCTTGTAAAACAGCCTCTAATTCCACCTCTTGGGCGGAGGAAAAACCTGTAACCCAAGATTGAGTTTTCCCATTAATGGTCAGAGCAGCCGTTCCATTTGAGGATCCATCTGTAAATACCAAAGCGGCAGAAGATAAAGGCGAGGCCTGTACTATGGAAGGAAATAGAAACGTATGACACGCAGCAAATTGGAGAAGTTTGTTAGACGGGTAGTGATGCAAAATTTTTCCCGTATAATTGGCCCAAGCAATGGCCCAAGAATCGCAATGGGCGAATAGCCAATCTTGTTGTTGTAAATTATATGGGACACAGATAAAATGAGGTTCCTGACCTAAATATTTACGGGAATCCACTCGGCACATGTGTATCAGATTAGCTACCAATTCGTAGTAGGGGGTCAGCACTTTGCCGGGTGTTGATGGTAGATAAAGCCATAAAAGTGGGCCATCCTGCCACAATACAGCAGTTGGGGAGTGAGAAGTAGCTAAAATATAAACTCCCCATGGTTTAGAATAGTCACAATAGGTCACTTGTTGCTGGGAAATTGCCTTTTCTACAATTTGGATGGCCCTCCTGGCGTCAGGATTTAATTCACGCAACGATGTAGGGTTGGTATCTCCTTTTAAGAGATCAAAAAGGGGTTTTAACTCTCCTGTGGAGAGCTTTAGATAAGGCTGAAGCCAATTTATATCTCCTAAGAATTGCTGAAAATCATGAAGAGTTCTTAAGTGGGAAGTTTTTAATTGTATTTTTTGGCTTTTAAAATAGTGTGGGCCTAATATATGGCCTAGATATGTAAAAGGGGGGTGTTCCTGAACCTTTTCAGCTGCTATTATAAGGCCAAAGAGGCTCAGATCTTGCTTTAGTTGTCCAAAGGCTTGTCGTACGACGATAGGGTCAGAACAAGCCAACAAGATGTCATCCATATAATGAACAATATAAACAGAAGAAAATTTTTCACGAGTGGAAGAAATGGCTCTAGCTACAAAACTTTGACATAAAGTTGGGCTATTTGCCATGCCCTGTGGGAGCACAAGCCAGTGATATCGCTTCATGGGTTCTTTAAAATTAACAGAGGGGACACTGAAGGCAAAGCGCTTACAGTCTTGAGGCGCCAGGGGTATAGTATAGAAACAATCCTTCAAATCTATAATAATCTTATAAGTATCCTTTGGGATTGCCATGGGTGAAGGCAAGCCAGGCTGTAGGGCCCCCATCAGTTCCATTGTGGCATTTATTTTTCTCAAATCCTGTAACAGTCTCCATTTACCTGACTTTTTCTTTATAACAAAAATTGGAGAATTCCATGGAGAGTTAGAAGGGGCCACATGCCCCAAGTCCAGCTGTTCCTGTACCAGCTGCTGTACTGCAATGATCTTTTCTAGTGAAAGAGGCCACTGTTCAACCCATACCGGTTGTTCCGAGAGCCAATTTATGGGATCAGCATGAGGGGGAGGGCAAACGACAGCTCCCGTCAAGGGATACCCCAATCCTTGTCTCGTAGGGTGAGACTGGGGTTGGAGTGGCTCTAGCTCCCCCTGTGCTGCTCGGCCTAGTCCCCTAAAGGGGAGGAGGCCTTGATCAAGTAACTGCTTAGTGACCGCAGCACTAGGACTAAACATATACACTCCCATTTTTTCCATGATATCACGACCCCATAAATTAATTGGCAGATGATCCAAGACAAATGGCTGAAAATGACCAGAGTGCCCTTCCTCATCTCTCCAAACAAGGATCGCACTGCTCTGCTGTGGGTCAGTTGCTTGCCCAACCCCCTGTAGGGAAGTCATAGAGGTTGTCAGGGGCCATTGGGCTGGCCAATGTTTTTTAGATATCACAGACACATCTGCTCCAGTGTCTAATATTCCTTTAAAGGGCTTTTCTTGTATAAATATAGTCATCTCAGGCCTCTCTTGTTTTATGCTTTGTACCCAATAGATATCAGAAGATCTAAATCCTCTCTGTCCACATGGGGAATTAGCAGTCTCCCCGGGAGGTAAAGGCACAAGTATTAATTGTGCTAATTTTTGACCGGCTGGGATCGATACCACGTGTTTCGGGGCAGAGGCCATAACTTTGATTTCTCCAGTAAAATCCTGGTCAATTTTGCCAGGTGTAATCTGTATCCCTTTAAGGGCTGAGCTACTTCGCCCTAACAGCAATCCAGCCACTCCCGGGGGAAGGGGGCCGAAGACCCCCGTGGGGAGAGCTTGTGTCCCCATCTCTGGGGTCAATACTGAGCAGGTGGAGGAACAGAGGTCCAATCCTGCACTTCCTGGGGTGGCACGGAGGAGGCCGGAGACTGATCTTGGGGGGTTGTTAGAAGATGCACTTGTGGCCGAGAAGAGGGAGGGACTGCCCCATGGTTTTGCGGGGCCAGGGGCTGGCCCCTCCTCCAGTTTCCCGAAAGCGGGCGGCCATTGCGATCTGTTCTTGACCTGCAATCTTTAGCCCAGTGCTTCCCTTTACCACAGCGTGGACATGTGCCAGGTGATTTTTCTCTCTTTTGCCTGGCCTGGCGTGGGCATTGCGTCATCCAATGTCCTATTTGTCCACAAGAGAAGCAACGCCCTGGGGGTCTAGCATCCCGAGAATGCCGCTGACCTCTATATTTTAGAGACTCACTAACAGTCTTTCCTTGAGGAGCGGCGGCTAAAGTAAGGCCTTGTACATGGGAGGGTCCAATATCAGCACACAGTGAAATAAAGTCCGTGATTCCTCCCTTATTCCTATGGGGTCTGATAGCTGCCTGACAGGCGGCGTTGGCATTTTCATAGGCTATGTGTCTAACTATAATCTCCCTTGCATTCTCATCTTGTACTAGGCGGTCTGCAGTCTCCATTAATCGAGACAAAAATTCTAGATAAGGCTCATTTGGTCCCTGTTTAACTTCTACTAGATTTTTTGTACGATTGGAATTGCGTAACTTTTTCCAAGCCTCTCTCGCCGCAGCATTTATTTGTAAATAGGCCTCCTTTGCATAACCCAATTGATCTTTGGTGTTTTTATAGGTTCCCTCTCCTAACAACTGATCAACAGTGTAAGGCAGGTTCTTAGACCTATTTGTTTCAATTTTAGCCCGACACTATGCAGTGAACTCTGTCTCCCATAATAAGTACTCTCCCGCACTAAGGCATGCTCTGGCAAGCCGCTTCCAGTCATTTGGGCATGCAATACCAGCACACGCGGCCTCCAATATTACTTGAGTAAAAGGGGCAGTTGGCCCATATTGGGAGCAGGCATTTTTTAAATCCTGTAATAGTTTAACAGGAACAGGTTGATGGTATACTTGTTCATCATGATCAACTAAACTAGGGAAGCATCGAGGCCCTGAAATACCTTCCCTCTCTCTAGCAGCCTGAGTCAGGTTTAATTGCGATTCACTGTGCCTGGTTGTAGTGCCTGTTAAAAGGGACTTGTTGCTAGGGCCTTTAGGCTTGCCTAAAGGTTGAGAAAGGGATTGAGGCCGTAAGGCTGCAGCCGGAGGCGGTGGGTATGAGGGGTAAGGTTTAGAATCAGACACCATAGTGGCCTGAGGGTCATATTTCTTTCCTACTTCTGGGGGGGCTCTCTGCTCTGTCCCCATTTTCGATAGAAAATGTAGGATTTCTTCTAACTTCTTCTCCATCATAGCCATTCGGCCCTCCATTGACTCATCATAACTTTCCTCCTTGATATTCAAACCTGAATTCTGATACTCAATATCTACTGGTTGTTGTTCCCTTTTCAAAATCTCACTTAGACTCTCTTGGGCTGCGGCATATGGCTCAGCCTCAGGTTCTTCAGAAGGGTCCTTTAACTCATAAAGTTCCCTTAATTCAAGATTAAGTTCAGCATCTTCATGTAGAGGATCTATGTATTTACTTACTAAATTCCATACAGTAGTAGCCTCTACTGGGGTCTTTTCGGGGCCATATACATCATAATAATCTTGAATTCTTTTTCCTATCCGCTGCCAGGCTTTTTGGAATTCCTCCTCTATAGACCTCGGGCATGCCTCCTTGAGAAACTGTAGGAAGCTCTGAAGCACCCCCTCTTCCACCCACGTTCCGTGGGCTTCAAATAGGCCTGTTAAGATCGGTAGAAATAACCCATGGCTATTAGCTTGACCCATAATTTTTACTCCTGACTATACTCTCTTAATAGTCCTACGATGTGTTACTCACCACAGGGAGGGGTCCTTCACCTTTGTCCCAGATTTTCAGGGTCCCTGTTCGGGCGCCAGATGCCGGGGCCAACCGGCAGCAAACCAGGGTTCGCAGATTGGGGTTCCTGAAATAGGGGACAAGGACTAGGAAGAAAAAGAAGAGAGACAGACACACTAGGTCCGGGATGTCCGCAGTCCAGGCAAAGACTGACTAGACTGCCGCGTTTATTTTTTCCTCCCCCTTCTTCCCTCCTCCTCTCCCAGGGAACCTCCAGGTGTTACATTCATATGGTAATTCTCAGGTCATTTACATAGAATAGGGCCAGAAAGCAATAAGACAATATAGCCATCGTCTGATGCAAGTCAAGGTACAGTTTGATTCCACTCTGGCTCCCAACACAGGCCCAGGGGCAGGGTGGTAGCCTTGAGCTGAAAAGCTCAGGGACAGCAACAGCACCCAGCACCCAGGCCCAGAGTTCAAGCCTCACGACCCACAAAAAAAAAAAAAAAAGAAAGATGAAAGAAGCAATGAAAGAAAGAAAGAAAGAAAGAAAGAAAGAAAGAAAGAAAGAAAGAAAGAAAGAAAAAAGAAGAAAAGAAAGAACCTATCTGCCAGGCATGCTAGCATATACCTAATATCCCTAGCTACACTAGAGGCAGAGAGAGAATTGTGGTTCTAAGCCAGCTCAGGCAAAGCTAATATGGGACCTTATCTGAAAGACACACTAGAACAAAAGTGCTAGGAGAGAGGCTCAAATGGTAGAGCACTTGCATGAGGGTAGGACTTTCAGTTCAATCTCCAGTTTCATCAAAATAAACAAACAGAATACCTTACTAATATCATAGGATATTATGATCTGTAATATTATGTGTGTAGCATTTAAAAGATGAATGATATGTAATATGTGTACATATTATATGTATGTGTGTATGTGTATGTGTATGTGTACAGGCCAATGAAAAAAGAAAGCAACAGCCCTCTAACACTCAACAGTCTAGCTTTAGAGCTGATCCTGCAGCCTGGCCCTTTCAGTTGGCTGAAATCACATTCACACATATGACGGATGCCGTGGCCTCTTTAGCTCCAGTGTAAAAGTGCATGCAGGAACTCGGCTACCTCAAGAAATCTGGAAGAAATATGGGCTGATAGAAACTGCAGGAATGTGATTTTATTTTTTTAAGGTGGTGATAACTGGCTAATAATATCTGGGTTTGGGGCTGTGCTGCAGTCACAGGATTCTGCAAACACGAGCTAATTAACCTGTACTCAGAGGTGGGTGCACATCTGAATTGTTACCACTTCAGCTTGCAGACCCACTTATCTCTGTCACACCTCTTGTAGCAACATGCCAAGTGATCGCTAAAAACACGCTGGGCTTAAAATACCTGCATTTAAACTAATAGTGCTGGGGATTTCTGAGGCTAGCTTGTGCATTTGAATTAGAATTCTCCCTCCCTCTTCTAGCTCTTGGCGGCTATACATTCTCCTAGACTAACACCCACTCAGCTGTCTACCTCTGCTACACAGCTTTCCTCCTCTGTGCTTGCTCCTAAATTGATTGTTCTCTATGGTGACCAACTCTCCCGGCTTACCCAAGACCATCTCAGATTTAATACTGAAAATCCCATACCTCAGTCCACCCCAGAGTCCTGAGCAGACCAGGAGAACTGAGTCAATCTGAGATTTTTACTGCCCTTCAGAGTTTATAGCATGTACCGGTAATGCTACATAAAAATATCCTACACTAAGTTGGGCACAGGTGGCTCACACCTCTAATCTTAGCTCCTCAGGAGGCTGAGATCTGAGGATTGCAGTTCAAAGCCAGACTGGCAAGAAAGTCCTGGAGACTCTTACCATCAATTAATCACAGAAATGGTGCTATGGCTCAAATGCTAGGGTGCTAGCCTAGTAAAAGATACTCAGGGACAATACCCAGGCCCAGAGTTCAAGCCCAGGATGGGCAAAGAATAAAAACAATAACAACAGCAATAATAATAAACTATACTATCTAGGACCATAATCTGGTGATTCACTTGCTGAATTTGTCACTAGATTGGGAACTGTTCAAGATTAAGATCCCTAGCTAGGCTCATACTTATAATCCTAGCTACTAAGGAAGCTGAGAACTAAAGGACTGCGGCTCAAAACCAGCCACCCAGAAAAGATTGCAAGCCTCTATCTCCAACTTACCAGCAAAAGGATAGGATGGATGCATAGACCAAGTGATAGAGTACCAGATGGGCAGTAGAAGCTACGTGAGAGTGCAGGTCCTGAGTTCAAGCTATAGTGCCAGCAAAAAGCTGGGGTTAGGGAGAAAAACACATGGGAAGTATTTTGACAGTCTGACATCTGAATCTCCTTTTATATTTGGGGAGATCTCTCCTTACAAATCTTTTCTAGCTATCTGCCCAGAACAAAAACTTAAATGATGAGATATCTGGTTTCCCTGTCAACCTTAGAGCTAGGCCCAGGCATTTGATGTACAGTCATGGGAGGCTCATATTGGACTTTGCAAGTGAGGCATAGAAGCAGAATTTTCCCACCCCTTCCTAGAAGTCGAAATCATTGCAATCAGGTAGATTCTAAGCCAGGGGTTCCAATGAACCCTGGTTAGAGCGAGACCATACTAGCCAGAAGACTACATGATTCTGATGACTCACACTAAAGCAGTCCATTCTTCCGCTTTCACAAAAGTGAATCTCATCAAGCTCACTATGGTTCGTGCCTGGAATCTCAGCACTCAGGAGGCTGAAGCAGGAGAATCATGGATTTCCAGGTCATGAGTTGATAAAAAGAATTTACCAAGACAAGCAAGTAGAAGAAGCAAGAAGTTTACCAAGGCACTGGGAAACAAAGGCAGCAAGCCATTGAGCACAGAATGCTGCTGCTGCATCAACATGTTATTAATGCAAAGCAAATGTGTGTACCCAGCAGGAGTAAATGCTGCACTAGAGGTCCTGAGACCTCAAGTTTTTATTGGGGTCTGCAGAGATAGGGGTGGTCAGTCTCGGAAGACGAGGATATGTGTCATGACCTCTCAAAGACTGAGCTCCATATGATCACTCCTCCCACAAGCTGGAGGTAGGAGGCCTTGTGTGGTAAGCCCCTCCATTATTCCTCCTTCATGTAGACTCATAACCTTTTTGGGGGGTTGGTCATGAGACTTGAACTCTAGGCCTGGGCGCTATCCCTGAGCAATTCAGCTCAAGGCTACCATCCTACCCCTGGAATCACAGCACCACTTCCCGTTTTCTGGTGGTTAATTGGAGATAAATAGTCTCATGGACTTCAGTTCCCAGTCTGGCTTTGAACCCCAATCCTCAGATCTCAGCCTCCTGAGTAGCTAGGATTACAGGTGTGAGCCACCACGCCAGGCAATTTTTTTTTTTTAAAGAAAAAAAATTTTACCAGGGCTTAAACAAAAGGGCTCATGCTCTTGGAAAGAAAATTCAATAAAGGTCCATTTTCAAGACAAAGCATCTGACCTTAGGTAGAAAGTTACTTAGAAGTTGCTTAGATGATGACTCAACAGCTTTATTGATGTGGCAGTTGCAAAGTTTATACAGGTAGAAATTCCTTAGGCAAACAGGACTCTTGAAGTGGCAAACTAGCAAGTGGAAAGGTAGACCATGAGGAAATGAGAAAGCAAGTGAAAACTGTGTGCATGCCAGATGGCATGTACCCAAATGCCTTCCTAACCTGAGAGAGCACAGTCCTCTCTGGCCCACCTTTTTGCTGATTAATTAGAGATAGAATCTCAAAGATTTCTCTGTCTGGACTGCCTTGAGCCTCTAGGTCTCAGCCTCCTGAGTAGCTGAGGTTATAAGCATAAGCGACCAGGGTCCAGCTTGATAATTTTGTAATGTCGGCAAATGATATTAAAAATATCCCAAATACAAAGGCACAATGCCTATGTGCAACTGGTCATATAAAATAATATTTATTGAAATGAGCTCCAGGAAGTGGAAACAAGATGTCTGTTCCTTTTAACTGTTCTTTTATTTCATAAATATTTTTATTGTAATTAATCGAGGGGTTCTAGTTATATTCGCCAGATAGAAAGGAACATTACTTCACACACTTTGTACACCCTCTCATGTATTTGTTCTTGCTTTCTTTTCTTTTTGTTCAGTTATCTGTCTTCAGGAGGATAAAGGGAGGCACAGAAATGGAGGGACAAAGTGTGAACAAATGCAGCAGTGGTACCAACAGAACACTACATTAAAAATGAACCATAAAAATAACTATAAATAGGGCCGGGAGTTTAGCCTAATGGTAGAGTGCTTGCCTAGCATGCACAAAGACCCACTTTGGATTCCTCAGTACCACATACATAGAAAACCGTCAGAAGTGGTGCTGTGGCTCAAGTGGTAGAGTTCTAGCCTTGAGAAAGCCCAAGGACAGTGCTCAGGTCCTGAGCTCAAGGCCCAGGACTGGCAAAAAATAAAAATAACTATAAATAGAAAATAGCTATAATAACAATGCACTATAGAAATAACTATAGGGCCACGATTTTGGCCTAGTGGTCAAGTGCTTGCCTAGCATGCATGAAGACCTGGGTTCGATTCCTCAGTACCACATACACAGAAAAAAAAAGCTGAAAGTGGTGCTGTGGCTCTAGTGGTAGAGCTCTAGCCTTGAGAAAGCCCAAGGACAGTGCTCAGGCCCTGAGTTCAAGCCCCAGGACTGGCAAAAATAATAATAATTATTATAGCCCTAACACTAGCCCTAACCTTGACTCAAACCCCTAACTTTAACACTAACCCTAACCCCATAAATTTGATTCTGACCATAAACCCTAATCTTACCTTAACCCTTGAGCCTGACCCTTGACCTCTGAGTCTGGATACCCCTCCAAGCTTTGATCTTAGATGACTGACCCTTAACCCCTGACCCCTAACCTTTGAACTCAACCCCAAGTCTTTAGTCCCTGATCCTTGAAGTTTGCCAATTGACCTTTGACCCCTGACCTTGAAACCTGATATCTGAACTTTGAACTTTAATCCCCTGACCCTTGGCCCCTAACATTTGACCCCTGACCGTGATCTTAGACCTTTGAGTCTTGACCTTTGAACTTTGATCCCTGGTGCTAACCCTTGACCTCTGCCCTTTGACCCCTGACCTGCACCCCAACCTTTGACCTTCATTCCCTGACCTTCGACATTTTTTGCCAGTCCTGGGGCTTGAACTCAGGGCCTGAGCCCTTGAGGAAAGGCAAGCACTCTACCACTAGGTCAAAATCCCAGCCCCTGACCATTGACTTTTGACCCTGGCCCTGACTTTGATCCTTTGACCCCTGACCATTGGCCCTGACCTTTGAACTCTAACCCTGACCCTTGAGAGTTGACCCTTGACCTCTGGCCCTTGAACTCTAACCTTCCACCTCAATGACATTTGTCATTTGGCCCCTGACCTGTGAGTTTTGACCATGACATTTGACCATTGACCTTTTGAACCCTGACCTTACACCTTAGACTGCTGGCCTTTGATCCCTGATGCTTGACCCAAAAAATGAAATATAAAGGCCAGGAGTCTGGCCTCGTAGTAGAGTGCTTGCTTAGCATGCATGAAGACCTGGGTTTGATTTCTCAGTACCACATACGTAGAAAAAGCCTGAGGTGCCGCTGTGGTTCAAGTAGTAGAGCTCTAGCCTTGAGAAAGTTCAAGGACAGTGTTCAGGCCTTGAATTCAAGCCCCAGGAGTGGCAAATTAAAAATAAACTATATATATCTTGTGGAATGGGAGAGAAAAACTAAGAGAAAGTGAAGGAAGAGGTGATGTCCAAAAAGAAATATACTCACGCTGGGTGCAGTAGCTCACACCTGTAATTCTAGCTGAGATCTGAGGATGGTGGTTCAAAGTCAGCCCAGGCACTAAAGACTATGAGATTCTTATCTCCAATTAACCACTAGAAAACCAGAAGTGGCACTGTGGCTCAAGGGATAGGGTGGTAACCTTAAGCTGAAGAGCTTAGGGACAATGTAAAGCCCAGAGTTCAAGCCCCAAAACAAAAACAGTAAAAGGAAAAGAAAAAAGAAATATACTCATTACCTGACTTATATAACTGTACATCATCTTTATAATAACAATACAAATAAATAAATATTCTAAATGGTCCAGGACAGAAAAACAGTTCCCCATCCCAATAGGGCATCTTTATGTTAACTCTGTAGCTATTTTTAAGTAGTTTACCATGATTGTACCATGGGTTTTTTTGCATGTGTTTGTTTGCTTGCTTGCTTGCTTAGTTTGGTTTGATTTGGTCCACCTGAAAGAGAGGTAAGGATTCTCAGCTTTTGGATGTTTATGGGGAAGTTTTAAGGAGCCTTTACAAATTTACAGAAACAGTACTATGGCCAGGTACTAAAAGCTTATGCCTATAATCCTAGCTACTCAAGTGACTAAGATCTGAAAGCCAGACCTGGCAAGAAACTTCAAGAGACTCTTACCTCCAATTGTCTACTAAAAACCTATGGATCAAGTGGTAAAGCCTTAAGCTCAAAACAACAAAAAAAATCACAGTAGTATATCTTTATCATTTATATCTCATGACAAACATTAGTACGAACCTTCTGAAATGTTCTTACAGACGTTTACTCTTGGTTTTATTGCTGTATATTGTTTTCTACTTCAGAACAATCTTTCTCTTTAATACAAAACTTTGTTTTACCACATAAAGGCCTTTTTTTTGGTCATGGAGCTCTTTTGCTCAAGGCTAGAACTTTACCACTTGAAGTCATAGCTCTATTTCCAGTTTTCTGGTAGTTAATGGGGGATAAATGTCTCACAGACTTTGCTGTCCTGACTGACTTCTATGATCCTCAGATCTCAGTCTCCTGAGTAGCTAGGATTATAGGCATGAGCCACTGGCGCCTGGCTTGTAAAAGCCTTTTAATCAAGAAAATGTCCTATTCCTAATAAGTTTCCTGTACCTCATCATGTCCTATCAAATCCCAGCAACTGTCATCGTAACCCTGACACAACCCTTCTGTGACATGTTTTGTTATCAGAAATTTGGGGTGACTAAGGTAACCTCGGTCTTTGTGTCTGGCAGGAGAAGAATTCAGGCGAGACACAAACATAGGTAAAGGTGATGGGAAAGTTTATTGAAAAAGAAATACGACAGAGAATAGATGTGGCATGGAGAAACAGCCCATGCTTCAGTCCATCTAAGTCATCTTACATTGTTTTCAGGGTGACAGAGATTGGCCTAGGGTTAACTATGGAAACCTAGGGTCCTTGAAGAAGACATTCTGATTGATGGGTCTCCTTTCTGTTTCCTGTATGGTTGTCCTTGTTTACTAATTCTTTTGTCCTTTTATGTTAGTTTTGGTTTTGTTCTTTGTTAAGCTGGTCCTGGGGCTGGAACTTTTGTGCTCAAGACTAATGATCTACCACTCAGTCACAGTTCCATTTTGAGCTTCATGGCAATTAATTGGAGATAAGAGTCTCACTGACTTTCCTGTTCAGGCTGGCTTTGAACCACAATCCTTAGATCTCAGCCTCCTGAGTAGCTAGGGTTACAGGAGTGAACCACGGGTACAGGCTTTCTTTTGCCTTCCTACATCCTTATTCCTTTGTATCCCCATTCCATATTGTTGTCCTCCAGGTTTTGGTTCATCAGTTATCCTACCGTTGGCAAGTTGTACAGGCCTCAGTTTCCCGATTGTCCAATTTTCTATTGTATTATTTTTAGCCTCCCTGTCTTCTCCTTATCTTCCTTTATCTATTTTGGAGCACACTAGGGCTTTTTGTACAAAACCTTCTTTACATTATAACAAAATCTTTTTTTTATTCAAAAAAAGTCCTCACCCTTGTATCTCTTTATGTCTCCTCATTTCTTTTTATTTTTTCATATATTTTTATTGTAATTAATAGAAAGGTTACATTATATTCACCAGATATAAGGTGCATTACTTCACATACATTGATACCCTTTCTCATGTCTTGGTCCCCATTTCCCTCCCCCCTCCTCATTTCTTTTTTATGTTTTTGCCAGTCCTGGGCTTGAGCCAGGACCTGAGCACTGTCCTTGGACTTTCTCAAGGCTACAGCTCTACCACTTGAGCTTCAGCACCACTTCTGGCTTTTTTTTTCTATGTATGTGGTGCCAAGGAATCAAACCCGGGTCTTCGTGCATGCTAGGCAAACACTCTACCACTAGGCCAAACTCCCGGCCCCTCATTTCTTTTTATGAGTTCCTTTTTCACCTTGTCACCAGTCCACATATAGCTGCACATATTACATAACTGTTGCAACTACTTAGATTTTCAAAACAGTCCTTTATACATTTTCTTGGTCTTACTTGATTCCACCAGTTGCAGAATGATACATACCACTTGGACTAAGAAAACAAAACTTTCAAAGACCTTCAGCTGCAAAACTATCTCAGTACATGCAAGAAGAAGACACATGGAGAAAAAAGAAACAACACAGAAAGCTCAAAAATTGAACACATTAACCCTATGGTTACAGTTAGGATACAAAAGTTCATTAGATAGGTAACTTTTTGTCTTTCAAGACCCAAGAATGGGTAAACCTTCACACATTTTGTAAGTTTTACAGGATGAGTAAAATTGAAAAAGTGATTCCCCCCAGAATTGATCTCATCTCCTGCCACATCCTTCAATGTAGTGCAATAGAAGAGAGATAAAGATCATCTAAAATGTTCTGAAAATCTAGAGGCTTTTAGAATCGGGCCAGACAAATAAATAAAGACAATAAAAATCCTGTGAGAGATGGGCTGGGAGTTAAGCCTAGTGGTAGAATGCTTGCCTAGCATGCACAAAGACCTGTGTTCAATTCCTCAGTACCACATACATAGAAAAAGGCCGGAAGTGGTGCTCAGGCTCAAGTGGTAGAGCTCTAGTCTTAAGAAAGTCCAAGGACAGTGCTCAGTCACTGAGCTCAAGCCCAAGACTGGCGCAAAAAAAAAAAAAAAAAAAAAAAATCCTGTGAGAGGAACATGAAGTCCTGGACACAGGGGACCTAGGGTCACTTGGAGAAATTACAGCAGGAAATGGTGACTTGGAGGTGAGGACCATAATTAAGGGTGCTGTTCAGAAGCCAGACTTCCTGGTCTGGCAGCTTGAAGACCAGCCAAGCCACATTACAAAGAAAAATCAGGCATTTCTTTTAAAAACTCTAAGGATAAAATTGTGCATTGTGCCAAAGAATACAATCCAGAGGGAAGTCAGGGGGGATTGAAGTGGCTTGACCCATGTTGGGAGTGACCCAAAGTCTCGTCTGGACACCCCAATGGAGCAAAAGGGACTGAGTCATCCTCAAGGCCCTGGGATAAGCATTCATGAGAGCTACCCCTCATGAGAAGCCAGGCCCCAGGCCAAGGCCTCCACAGGGGACTGGAATGTCACCTCTAAGGGCAGAAGGCCTTCAGCCCTCTGTGACACGCTGACTGCAGCTCCCAGAGTTGATACCCAGGTATGGGGATAGGACTGTCAGACCTGACCAGGGAAAAGGTGAAGAGAGACTCATCACTAGTGTGTTATTATCTTCTAGGGGCAGGATAGCATCTCTGAGAAAAATTACAAGGGACTTTAAAGGAAAAATCCCCCACAGCAAACACAGATTCACTCAAAACAAGCTGCCACTTCTTATCATGCCTAGTTTGGGCAGTGAGCATACGAGATGGAGAAAGTCTTCATCTTATATACTATAGATGAGCAAACCCCCCATCCAGTCCCTAATCTTTGGGTTCTGCCAGAGAGTGGTTGGCTTGTGATCTGCAAGTATCAGAGGAAGAAAGCTGTTCCCCTGAGGAGTCTGTACAAAGCTGAGGCGCTTCTGCCCTATAGGTGACAGCTTCCTGACACCTGAGTCATGAGGGCCTTCTGACCAGCCCAGGGAATGGCTCAGCATTGGCTGTCAATTGTTCCCAAGTCCAAGGGTGCAAATGCTGAAGTTCTCCATATGAAGAAATAAGATCTTCTTGTGGGCCACCAAAATATCATAGATGTGGGTGTTTTGAGTTAGTAAAATAAAAGAACAAGATCCGCTAGTAGGAGAACAAGAAGTTTGCAAGAGCACCATCAACAGAAGCAGCTGGCAGCTGAGCCCTAAGAGTATGGCTACTGCATTAACATGAAGGTGGAGCAGGTTCACTGATGCAAAGCAAATTGAAAGTATGCCTCTGGGGTTAGGAAGCATGCAAGAAGGAGGTCCCAAGACCTAAAGTTTTTTATTCAGGTCTGCAGAGCTGGGAGTCTTTGAAAAATTGGTTACAGCCAGGAGCTGGTGGCTCACACCTGTAATCCTAGCTACTCAGGAGGCTGAGATCTGAGGATCCTGGTTCAGAACCAGCCTGGGCAGAAAAGTCTCCAATTAATCACCAACAAGCCTGAAATGGAGCCATGGCTCAAGTGGTAGAGTGCTAGGGACAAACACTGAGGCACAGTGCTCAAGCCCTGAGTTCAAGTCCCAGGATGAGCACAATAAAACAACAGCCACAACAACAACAACAAAAGAAAACAAAATAACTTGGTTAACAATGGGACAAAAAGTGAACCAACTCAACAATGATACTCACTAGATACTATATTAGAAATGAATTTTACAACATGGGGGAGTGGGGAATGCGGGAAAGTGGGAGAATGTTCAGAAAGAAATTTACCTAACTTACAATAAAATTTAAATTAAAAAAAAAACACCTTGGTTACATGTCATAAATGCTCAAAGACCGGGCTACCCATTCTTCCCACAAGTTGGGAGTGGGGTGGTTTGGATGGTAAGACTGAGGCTGTTATTTTTTTTGTGGGCTCCAGAGGCAGCAGGCCAGCAATTTTTGATTGGCTGAATGGAAAAGTATTGTGAGATTCTTGGACCATGGGTGGTGGCTGATGTTTCTATAGTAGATCAAGAGCTTGGAAGTTACAAGATTAGAAAACTAGTAATAAGGAGGTTTAAGAAGGAGCTATGTATTACCTAGCCAACCATCCAGAAAGTGCCCCTCGTATATACTCACCACAAGACTTCAAGTCACCATGGGAAAGAAGGAGGAGGAGGGGGGGGAAGAGGAGGAGGAAGAGGCGGAGGAGGAGGAGGGAGGAGGAGGAGGAGGGGAGGGGGAGAGGAAGAGGAAGAGGGAGAAAGATAGGGAGAGGGAGAGGGAGAAGGAGAAGGAGAAGCAGAAGGAGAAGGAGAAGCAGAAGGAGAAGGAGAAGGAGAAGACAAGTGGATGAGTAGCCCCATGTGTACACATCAGCCTCCTTCCTGGCTATCCTAGTGATTCCTCAATGAGATATGCACAAACTTGCCATGGTCTTTAGAACTGAATACAATCCATGGAATCAAAGATGTAGACTTCCCTTCATCAAGGCTAACCTGGCTTCTTACAGGGCTGAGATTTGATCTAAACAACAACAAAAACCAGCATCTTTCATTCCTTGATAGTGTCTTTCCTGGAGGGATCAACCTGCCCCCTGGTGGCAGAATGTCTGCATTCAACCCTTCCATCATGTGGTACTTCTTTTTTTTCCCTTTTTTTTTTTTTTTTTTTTTTGCCAGTCCTGGGCTTGAGCTCAGGGCCTGAGCACTGTCCTTGGACTTTCTCAAGGCTAGAGTTCTACCACTTGAGCCTCAGCACCACTTCTGGCTTTTTTCTATGTATGTGGTACCAAGGAATCGAACCCTGGTCTTTGTGCATGCTAGGCAAGCACTCTGCCCTTAGGCCAAACTCCCAGCCCTCATGTGGTACTTCTTGTAGACACTTATTCTAAACATAAACTTCTGCATCTACCATTTTAGCTCAACATTACCAACTCATCCAAAGAAGAAACATGACAAAGAAGACCCAAGTCTGTGGATTTCTGCGTGTAATTCACTGATGCTATATTATACAACATTCTCTAGAAATAGCTGGGAAAGCAAACAAGTCATACTGGATTTCAAGTCACAAGCCCTTTCTTTCTGATGTTCTTTGAATGTAGCCACTGTAAACAGATTCTGCAGGTATTCTAAGACTCCACTATAAATATGGGCATCTCTTTATCATTTCCCTAAGGAGATTTAGAATCCTCATCAAAACTCTGCTTTTATGCTGCTTGGTCGTCAAGTGGAAAAGTACCTGGTCCAAGAAAATCCTGAGTCTCAGGTCAGTCAGGACAGTTAGTCATCTAAGCAGTCAGCCACAGTGGAACACAGAAGGCCTGCAAGCTAAGGTCAACAGAAAGTTAAAAGTAAAATTATTTGCTGCTTTAAGTGTTTGCACAAAAGTAGTTTCCTTTCTTTGTATCTACACACTGCATTTTCTCAGACCTACCTGAATGGTGAAGCAATTATAGTTCTTCTTTGTCAGAGCTTGAAAATATTCATGGAAGTCCTGCCGCTTGCTTCCAGATGACAGGTTGCAGAGTGAAGCATTCCCTTGCAGCATCCACCATCCTCCTCTCTATTCACAATTTTAGCTGATATCCTCAACACCTTTTCCGGTTTCTCTCATCTTCTTGAAACCATGGGCCTCTGATTGAATGCCAGGCACATTAACATGGAGTTTCACCTCTTAGTCTCATTATGTGCCTCAAGTAGCAAATGAGGCAAAGCCATGTAAGCATCTTATCCAATTATTATAATTGCTTTTCAGACACATATACACACAGTCAGACATGCTCTGTTAGTCAAGTGAATTAAATGTCTTCTGAAGGTCAAAAACAACATCTCTCTGGACTGGAAGACACGGAAAGACATGGAAATAGTCATGTAAAATTGATACAGTCTTGTGAGGACTTCCCCGCAACATGCTGGGAAGCTTTGAGGAAGTCGGTTCACCAGTGTGGCTCTCCATTTCCTTGTGAATAAAGAATGATGCTCATCCTAAAATTCCTTTCCAGTATTTCATTCTGGGAAAAGACAGATACCACTCAGGAAACATCTACACCAGAGATGTCAGCAATAGTGCCTCTGAATCCAAGTCCCCTGAACAATACCTGCTCCTGCTACTCTCTTCTACTGCCCTTCCTGTCATGTTCATGTATGGAGAAAGGAGAGAGACATTTCTATCTTATGAAAGCATGTCTAGTGGCTATGATAATGACAGTGGCAGGGCAAATACTGTTCTCTCCAAATAAGGAGAACTGTGAATTGCTCCATTACGTGACAAAAGAAAATCAAGGCATTAAAGTGGAGTTCAAGTGGCTGCTCAATTGAACTTAAGACAAAGATGATACTGCATTGTCCAGATGAACCCAATGCAAGCACAAAGATGCTCTGAAGTTGAAGAAGGGGGCGGGAGAGAGAGTGGGGAGGAGCCCAGACACCACTGCTGACATTGTTTCCTGTTTGTTATAACAGAATGCCCAAAAATGAGTAATTTAAAAAGCTGAGAAGTTGATTGGAGCCCATAGTTCTGGAGTCGAGGAAGTCTAAGAGCACAGTGCTGTTATCTGCTCAGTGTGAGGGTCTCATACTAATTTCTACATGGAAGAAAAGTAGAAGGGAAAGTGTACAGATCCAAAAGAGTAGAAAGCAGACTGAACTGCGGTGGTGACTTCCAATAGGCTGGGGGCCTGAACAGAACAAAAGGTAGAAGGAGGGAGCCAGACAGCCTCCAGTCCTCCTGATCTGTGTCTGTTACTGCAGTCATTGCCTATGGACATCAGACTCCAGCTTCTTCAGCCCTTAAATAATGAAGCCTTTAGCCATGGACTGTGACAATACCATGTCCCCCATCTCTTTTTTTTTTTTTTGCCAGTCCTGGGCTTGAGCTCAGGGCCTGAGCACTGTCCTTGGACTTTCTCAAGGCTAGAGCTCTACCACTTGAGCCTCAGCACCACTTCTGGTGTTTTTTCTATGTATGTGGCACCGAGGAATCGAACCCAGGTCTTCATGCATGCTAGGCAAGCACTCTACCACTAGGCCAAACTCCCGGCCTGTCTCCCATCTCTTGAAGCTTCCAGCACCTTCCTGAACACACTGCTACTGAGTTCTCTGGCTTTTCTCTCTCTCTGTCTCTCTCTTTCTCTCTCTGTCTCTCTCTGTGTCTCTCTCTCTCTCTCTTTTTCTTTTTTTTGTCAGTCTTGGGGCATGAACTCTGGGTCTGAGCACTGTCCTTGGGCATTCAAGGCTAGAGCTTGACCATGTGAATCCCAGAACCACTTCTGGCTTTTTCTATATATGTGGTACCAAGGAATTGAACCAGGGTCTTCGTACATGCTAGGCAAGCCTTCCACCACTAGGCCAAACTTCCGGCCCTCTCTGGCTTTCTTGAACATAGAAGGCCATTGTTGACTATCTAGTCTTGAACTGTGTAAGCCAATATAATACATTCCCTAGTATAATTATATACATATATTCTATTGATTTTATTCCTCTGGAGAATCCTAATATAAGCCTCCTGAAAGAATGCCTACACTTCAATTTTGGCCAAATGGGCTTTGCTAAAAACCTCTGACCTCCAGGACTGTCAGACAGCTTCAAGGCACTAAATATGTGGTAATTGTGTTACAGCAGCCATAAAAAAACAAATATAGTACCCACTAAAGCCATGTACATATATATACACTTACTCTGACATATATCCACACTAATACTTATACTCTGACACACACACTCACATATGAGCTCCCCTTGCTCAGCTTTTTACACAAAGCCAGTGTATAATGCCTCTTGCCTCTCTTCCACAGAAGAAAATGAAACAACACTTAGTCTATATCAGTTGGCACCCTTTGCAGACAAAATATTTGAACTGTTCATTTTACTAACTGAAATACATTCCAGACCTAGCTAACCTGGCCACAGCCCATTCGTATACAAAGACATGCTTGTCTATGGAAGAAGGCATTGGCAAGAAGTCAGACACCTTGCCTGGAATCTTCCCACTGACAGGAGAGTGACAAGTGCACACTGAAACAGGTGTGCTGCACAGCTGACTCCAATCCCGTGAGTTATTCAGTCATGCAAGGCAATTTTCAGAAATATAAGCAAATCTTGGTGAAGTTCCCACAATTTCAGAGCACAATGTTGGTTCCATTTATGTGGCAGTTACATCACTGGGAAAAGGCCATGTGTGTTAAAAGTGTTCAAAAACCATCTGTGCTAACTCTGATGTGTACATTGCATAATGTACACATGTACAGAATTATCACTTGACACTGTATACATTTGTGTCATTATTTTTGTGGGTCATGGGGCTTGAATTCAGCTTGGGCATTGTCTCTGAGCTCTTCAGCTCAAGGCTACCACCCTACCCTTGAGCCAAGCCCCACTTCCCATTTTCTAGAGGTTAGCTAGAGATAAAAGTCTCACATTCTTTAATGCCCAAGCTGGCTTTGAACCTCGATCCTCAGATCTCAGCCTCCTGAGTAGCTAGGATTATAGGCACGAGCCACCGTGCCCAGCCATTTGCGCAATTTTAACGTCTTATGTATCAGTTAAAATTATTTTACATTGCCAGGTGCTAGGGGCTCATGCTTGTAATCCTAAATATGTATAAAATTGGGATCTAAGAGGATCATTTTTAAAGTTTAGACCAGGCAAGAATCCATATCAACTAATAGCAGAGCACAGTGGCAAGCATCTATCAGTTATGTGGGAGGCTGAGACTGGAAGAACTGAGGTTCCATGCTAGTCAAGAGAGAAAAGTCCAAGAGACTCTATTGCAATATAACAAGCTAGACATGGTGGTGTGGTGTGCATTTGTCATCCCAGCAACAGCAGGGATGGAGAGTCACAATGCAGTATAAGTTGGAGCAAGAAGTGAAACCTTATCTCAAAAAAAGAAAAGAAAAAGGACCAGGAGTTTGACCTAGTGGTAGAGTGCTTGCCTAGCATGCATGAAGACCCAGGTTCAATTCCTCAGTACCACATACATAGAAAAAAGCTGGAAGTGGTGCTGAGGCTCAAGTGGTAGAGCTCTAGCCTTGAGAAAGTCCAAGGACAGTGCTCAGGCCCTGAGCTCAAGCCCAGGACTGGCAAAAAAAAATAAAAAAAGAAGCCAGGCACCAGTGGCTTACACCTGTAATTCTAGCTACTCAGGAGACTGAGATCTGAGGATCAAAAATCAAAGCCAGCCAAGGGCAGGCTTTTTGTTTGTTTGTTTTTGTTTGCCAGTCCTGGGTTTGAGCTCAGCAGAACAGCTCCTGCCTAGCAAGTGTGAAGCCCTGTGTTAATCCCTATTACCACCAAAACCAAAATCAATTTACCTTCAAGTATAACATGCTGTATTATTGAACAGAGTTCAAGTCTGATATTAGATTCCTATCTAATATTGGCTTTTCACCAACATGAATGACGAACAAGCCAGTGAAAAATAATGCAGGATGAAAGACAATTTGTTGTGAAGTAAACCTCACATCTTGTAGGATGCCTGGCAATGCTGGGTCTTATCTACTAGGGCCAGGGTTGTCCTCAACTGCTAAAATTATTGAACAAAATGCCCTTCAGATTTCCAAAACACTCATGGGGTAGAAGCTTCCTGCAGATAAGTTTTTTCTGCAGCCCAATGCCCTGATATTCTACTTTGGGAGGTAAAGAAAGAAGAGTGAACAAGGACATCTCACTCATGTTAAATTGGAGGGTTAATTTTATTATTTTAACTGCCACATGGTAATTGGGCACTGTGTGACATTTCAGTACAATGTACACAATGTGCAATGATAAGCTCAGAGTAATTGGCATGTCTATTGCCTCAGACATCCATTTTTCCTTTTTTTTCCTTTTTTCTTTTTTTCCCCCAGTCCCAGGGCTTGAACTCAGGGCCTGAGCACTGTCCTCGGGTTCTCCTCAAAGCCAGCATTCTACCACTTGAGCCACAGAACCACTTAGTGCTTTTTCTATGTATGTGGTACTGAGGAATCAAACCCGGGTCTTGGTGCATGCTAGGTAAGCACTCTACCACTAGGCCAAACCCCCGGCCCCACATATTTTCTTGTACTGGGAACATTCACAATCCCCTCCACTAACACCTCTGAAATACTTGATTGTTAGAGACCATTGCTATCTTGTAGGAGCATTAGAAGCTGCCCTTCCAAACCAATTGCACCCTTGCATCACTGACCAGCTTTTCTCCACCTCTCCCTCTTTCCACCCAATGAGTTTTATGTCCAGTGCCAGTATTGCTACAAGGTCTCTGAAGTACCTAAAACTGTGTGGATTCAGCAGAGAAAATTGCCGCCGTAGAACTACAATGCTATAAGGCTCAGAGATATGAACTTTCTTTCTCTGAACATTTTTTTTGCCAAGGCTTGAAGCCTCCAATAGAAATCAGTTGCTTGGGGTTTTGTTGTTGCTGTCCTATGTTTTATGCCAATACTGAACTGAGGACCCCTTGCTTTCACTTGGCTTTTTCCCTCCAGACAGAAGCTTTACAATGCCTCCAGTCTGGCCTTTTACTTAACTGAAGTTAAGAATCTCACAGATGTGTTTGTCCCGGCCAGCTTTGAACCATGATCCTCAGATCTCAGTCTCTTGAATAACTAAGATTGTAGGCATGTAGTACCAGTGCCTGGCTAGAAATCAGTTTTTCACAGTAAAAAAAAAAAAAGTAAGGTTGAGTCATGTCAAGGTCCATTTCCCCATATTTTGTAAAGCATTTCAATATTTAGAGCAAATAGGAAAACAGTTGGTTCAAATATTTGAAACCATGTGCATTTCACTGAGCAAGAGGAATTCACTGACAAGGAAATAAATTAGACTAGAAGTGTCTAGCATGACACGTAAGGCATGGTTTCTGTCAGGAGCAGTCTGAAAGCATTTACACACAGGCAGCTCCAAATTTTAACAATTGGGTATATTCTTCTCTAGAGCTCTGACTCTTTTTCTGCCATGGCCTGCCCCCTGGTGGACGTGCTAACAAGCTGCAAACTCACCCGAGACTGAATTTTCCTAAAGACAGGAAGAAATACGATAATAATGATGGCAGCAGTAATTATAAGAGGTGGTCATGGTGATTATGGCAATGGTATGGTAACGATGATGATAACAATGGTAATGAAAGTGATTTGGTGGTGATGGGGTGGTGATGGTGAGGATGATGATGGTGGCAGTGGTGGTCATCAAGGTGATTTCATGACAAAGTTATGGGGTAGTCAGTTTGAGGATCTCTATTAACACACAAGAAATGAAAACACAGGGAAGTCTGATCACTTACTCAAGTTCATACAGCTCATATACAGAAACAGAGACTTCTAGTGTAGTGCTCTAAAACATGGATTTCATTTTCTTTTCTTAAGAATTTATTTCTTAGAGTTTTGTTAATTCTTTCTCATAAGAAAAAAGCTAAGATCATCTGTCATTCACAGGAATGGAAATGACTTTAATGAAGCATTACTTAGCTGGTTAGGAGTTTTCATGAATGATGAGAGAAAAGAATACCTTGAAGAAGGACAGGTTTGGGGGAGCTTCTGTAGTCAGGGGATCTGGTCTCAGGCAGTCAGGAGACAGACACATTTGAGTCAAGAAGGGGGAGGGAGGTTAGGGCCAGTCTTACAATTCTAGCTTCTCTTGGGGCAGAGGGAGAAGGACCAGCCTGGGTAACAGCATGAGATTTTATCTGAAAAAACAAACTAAAAGCAAAAGAACTTTGGAGTTGCTTATGTGATTGTGTGCTTAAGTGAACTTAAAGTAATGGGGCCTTAAGTTCCAATTCCAGTACCACCAAAAAAAAACCAAACAAACAAAAGGAGGGAGAGGAACAAGGGCAAAGAGAAAGAGGAGGAACCGGAGGAGGAGGAGGAGGAGAAGGAGGAGGAGGAGGAGGAGGAGGAGGAGGAGGAGGAGGAGGAGGAGAAGGAGGAGAGGAGAAGGAGGAGGAGGAGGAGGAGGAGGAGGAGGAGGAGGAGGAGGAGGAGGAGGAGGAGGAGAAAAGGCCTGAAGGAGGAGGGTTTGAATCACAAGGCATAGGCATATTTGTCTTGTAATTTTCCAAAAAGCTGTATAGACTTTGGCATGTATAGACTTAGCTAACTTTTTCAGGACAACAGCAAACTCCTTAAAAAGGCTGGTATGGAGCTGGGCACCGTGGCTCATGCCTGTAATCCTAGCTACTCAGGAGGCTAAGATCTGAAGATCTTGGTTCAAAGCTAACCCAGGAACTCAAAAGTCCCTGAAACTTATCTCCAATTAAATATCAGAAAACTGGAAGTGGTGCTGTGGCTCAAGGGGTGGGGCAATAGCCTTTAGCTAAAGAGTTCAGGGACAATGCCCAGGCCCAGAGTTCAAGTCCCACGACCAACACAAAAAAGAAAAAAAAAAAGGCTGGTACAGCTCTTGCCAACAGCCATATATTGGTCAAAGTAGTCACTTCAAATCACTGTCATGATAACTTCAACCTCCCAGTCATCACAGAAAGAACAAAAATACACATTTGGGAGAAAGCTTCCAAAGGGTTTGTGTATTCACAGATTGTATTTTTATACAGGGAAGAGTGGTAAGTGAAAAGGAAAACCAATTCTGGTACTTCTTTTTTTTCCCTTTTTTTTTTTTTTGCCAGTCCTGGGCTTGAGCTCAGTGTCTGAACACTGTCCTTGGACTTTCTCAAGGCTAGAGTTCTACCACTTGAGCCTCAGCACCACTTCTGGCTTTTTTCTATGTATGTGGTACCAAGGAATCGAACCTGGGTCTTCATGCATGCAAGGCAAACTCTTTAACCACTAGGCCAAACTCCCAGCCCCGCTAGATAATCTTATAAAGAAAAGAAGTCTATGATGGCTCACAGTTCTGGGGAACCAGAAAGGACTGATTGTGTTTATCTTGAGTTTGGATTTGTCAGAGTAGAACTCAAGAATGTTTGCCCATAAATAAGCAAAGACAAGAACACCTGAAATGTGTCAAGGACAGCCTTAAGGCAGGAAGTTAGATCCAATATTGGCTACCATGATGGATCTCAGTTCAGCCACAATAAGATTTGGCATAGATTTGGCCTACCTTCTAGAACTATGCAGTCTCTCCGTGGTGGGACAACACTAAGGGGCCATGGAAGACACATCTCCATTTCAACACATCTTACTTTGTTCAAGAGTACCTCTTATTTTTTTTCCTATAGTCTACAGTCCCAGTGGTCCTATTAATGGCATTATATTACCAGATGATATTTGAATGCTAATGATTTATCATGGTGTGGTCAGTAGATATTATCAATCATACTAGCTACTTAAAGAGTCCAGGTAAGGTGAGTGTAAAAGAGAGATGGGATCACTACCTTAAATTGGGGACCAGAGAAGGCCTCTCTAAGAAAATGATATCTAAGCTAGTTATGAAAAGAGGAAACCATGCCTGCAGTGTCCACAGCATGGCATTGACAGAAGGGGCAGAAATGGGATACAAGGTAGAGTAGAAAGCCACACAACTGGACTAGACTCTCAAAGCCTTGATGATCTTGGTTGCATTTTAGTCCAAAGGAGACACGTGGCCATGGATAGGGAAAGTAGAGCAAGGAGTGGCATAATGGGATTTGTTTTAAAAGGACACTTCGACTGTATTTGAAGAATGAATTGAAGAAGGAGTCTTGTAGGAGTCCAGGCTGGGAATTCCAGTGTCTTTTATGCTAAGTTCTGAGTGTAGAAGACAAAGAGAAAAGCAGTCAGGATATGCCTGGCATGGTTCACGCCTGTAATTCTAGCTATTCAGAAGGCTGAGATCTGAGGATCAAGGTTCAAAGCCAGCCCTGGCACAAAAGAACTGAGACTCTTATCTCCAATTAACCCCTAGAAAACAGGAAGTGTGGCTTGGCTCAAGGGTAGGGTGGTAGCCTTGAGCTGAAGAGCTCAGGGACAATGCCCAGGCTGAGTTCAAGCCCTGTGACCCAGAGAGAGGGAGGGAGAGAGAGGGAAGGAGGGAGGGAGAGAGAGGGAGAGAGAGAGAGAGAGAGAGAGAGAGAGAGAGAGAGAGAGAGAGAGAGAGAGAGAGAGAGAGAGAATCAGACCTATTCTGGAATTAAAAAAGTGAGGAAAATAATAGAACCAAGGATCTGATTTTCTGTCAGAGAAGTCAAATGCTGGTGCCCTTTATAGAGATGGGGTAGGATCAGGAGGGAAGCAGGGGTCATTGTCTAGTTTTTTCTTGGGATTGGGGTGGGGAGTAGATCAAGAATTCTGTTACCCTGTTTATTTTGAGAAGCCTTTGGGGCATGAGGGAGTGATTCAAAACATGTCATTAGAGATGCATGTCTCAAATTCTAAGGAGAAGCCAGATCTAAAGAAATAGAGGAAAGTGTTGCATGAAAGCCTGTAGCTAACAACACACACTGGCAAAAGTGTCTTATAGCTCCCTGCACCTGTGTTTGCTTTAGCGCTATAATCTAATGAGATCTTTATTATTTCTGCAGTTCGCATTGAGCCATAATTACCATTTCCATTTGCACCTTCCCTTAATGTTGCTACAAAGGCTTCCTCATGAGCTGTCTCATTCATTTTTCCTTTTAACACTGGACAGTTGAAAGGCATGAACAGTGGCTGTGAGAACAATAACGACCCTGGCCAGAAATCATCACTACCAAGGCATACAGATGATGTGACGCTGTATTATGTACATAAGAGCCCTCTGCTGTTCAGTCTGGATTTGTTCATTAACTCAGATTCTTAGGCTGAATGGTATTAAAGTACTGAGGCAGAGTTCCCTTCAGATTCCACACGGTGAACAGTACCAACTTTTAGAGCAGTTTAATTGGCTAGAATGAGTCACATCTCTATATTAGAAAACTCAAAAAAATTAGTTTTAAGAAAGTGACATTGAATGAAAGAAGTCAAATGCTTTTATATTTGAGCCTTACATGCTTTTTTTTTTTTTACTGTTAAGGATCTCAATCTGGATAGGGTCCTTGAATATGAGTAGCAATTGCCTAAAAGATAATGAAAAACATCTAAACCTTCACAATATCAGCTCATGGGAAACCTTGCCCTATTTACGTATTGCTATGTTGGTTTGTAGATGAGTAAAGAGAAGGACACACGTCAATCCTTGATCATGGAGAGTTTGCAGAAATGACAGAGGGTATGCCAGCAGGGCATTGAGACCCAGAGACTCACAGACCTTGGGTTTAGACCCAAACATGGAAGAGTGCCCAGCCAGATTGTTTTCAGGTCAAACATCAGCCAAGTATATGGCCTCCATACTTGGCACTCCATCCACCATCTTAAACACCCAATTATTCCTAGTTTTTTCCCAGTACCACCACTCTGGACAATAAGCCTTTAACTCACAAGCATTTAAGAGACATTTATAAATCCAAACTACAGCAGCCTTTCCTCTTAAGGATCAGAATCCTATTTCACAGGTTTCCCCAGACTGATGCCCAGCTGCCAAACCACTAGGCATTCAGTCTTCTAGCCCCATTTTACCAGCATTCATCCCTCAACATTTATCCATTCATGTATATGCACACTCCCCCTTACCATGCTCCATGATCATCTGATGTCATTATCACACTTCTCTTCCTGCTTTTAAGCACCTTGGCCAACCATAAAAGCATAGCCTATCTTAGCATGTTCCAGGGTCCCTTGTTTTAAGTTCCACACACTTCTAGTATGTCCTGCTCAGCTGAACTGAAGCAAACAAAACACGTCTTTAAGGGATGCAAATACATTAAAGCACAGATATTTCCTCAAAAAAGACAGTCTCTCCACATGATAAGGCTTCTTTACTAACTAAGAGGTGAACACCACAGCTCCTCCCAAATCCCCCTTCTATTAACCCTGCCCTGAAGATTTTCTCAGCTTCAGGACTTTTAGAATTACATCATGAGTTTGAGGCACCTCGTTGATTCAACAGTGTTTCTTCTGTGGTCACATAAACCTTGGCTCCCCATTCTTGCTCTCCAATTTATTTTTTTTTCATAAATATCCTTCCAACTTACTCACTTTATTCTTGGAGAAAAGTAAATTCCCAGAAATAGTGTTGACACAGACATAGTACAGTATGAAAATTCCTGAAATTCAGAAACTCATCTGGATTTTTATTTTTTCTATTTATTTTTTTATTGTAATTAATAAAAGGGTTACATGATATTTGCCAGATAGAAGGTGCATTAATTCACATATATTGATACCCTTTCACATGTCTTGATCCCCATTACCCTCCCCTCCACCCACCCCCCCATCTTGGTTTTCCCCCCTTCCCTATCCAATTTCAAATAACCAAATACAAATAAATCCAATATATCAGATAACAAAGTGAGATACTGTAACAATATGAGATAACCAAGGGACAGCAAAAGAGTTGAGAGATAACATAGTACATTAAGGACAACAATCATTCATTGTATGGCTTTTGTTTCAATATCCTGGAGGTCTTACCGGCCGGGCAGCCCCAACCCGCAGAAACTTGCTCTCCAATTTAAAGAAGGGAACAGCTCTCGAAGATGCTATATCCTAAAATTCAGGCCCTGTGGATGAACATTCGTTCTCTTACCTGGCATGAGGGATCTTGCAGGTGTGAGATGAGAAATGATCCTGGATCATCTGGGCAGGCTCAATTTAATCCCATGTGTCCTTAAAAGAGAAATGACAGCATCAAGACTCTAGTTGCTGGCATTCAAGGCCAAGAGAGGAGGCAGAAGCCTAGGAGCACAGGAGGTCTCTGGTCTCTGGTGTGCTTTTTCTCTTCCCCTTCCCACTGGCTCCCACTTCTTAACACTTCCTCCATTTTTAACTCATGTTGTTCTCTTTTTAGGTCCAGATAACACATACAGAAGAAAATATCTGCTATTAGATTACCTGACTTTCTCAGTCTGCCTTGTTTTACTCAATAGGTTTCCAGTTCCATGTATTTTCCTACAAACACCATAATTTCATCTTTCTACATGGCTGAGTCACATTTTATTATGTGTATATATATATTATATTTTATCTATTGATGGACACCTGGGCTGATCCCCTATCTTGGCCTTGTGAGCAGTGCTGTTATAAACAGCGGAGAGGTATATGGAGAGAGGGATAGGAGGATTCTATTTTTAGTCTCTTTTTGAGAAGCCTCCACACTGACTTCCATACTAGCTGCATTCATTTACACTGCCAAGAATGGCATATAAGAATCTCCCTCCTATCCTCATCTCCCTCCTTACCAGCATTTGTTGTTTGCTTGATGATGGTCATTTTAACCAGGATGAGATGGAATTTCAGTGTTAATTGCAATGCACATCATGTCAATCACTCCCTCTTTTTTCTATGTTCTGAGAAATTTCCAAGTATACGTACCCAGGCTGGCCTCCAACTACAGCCTCCTTGTCCCCAAGTACCTGAAATTACATGCATGACCCAGTACTCCCAGTTGTTCTGGATACTTATGAGGAAAAGATTGACAAATTATGTTTAGGGAAGACTCACTTGGCAATGGAGGTGAAGGGGGACCCCTTAGAGGGAAGATGGGTGAGAGAACAGAAACATTTGTTTTGAGCCTGTCTGGAAAGGTGCTTTGATCCAGTAATATGCATATCACTCCTTTCCAGGCAGAACGCTACAGTTCCTTTTTGTGTGTGTGAGTTGATATCCACCAATAGAGTTTACAGTCCTTGGACAGGTCTGAACAGTATGCATGGCCTTCAGAAGAGGGAAGAGTTAAAATCATGATAGGAATTCTAATATATGTTCTTGGTTCTGTTAAATGAACCTGGTTTCAGGAAAGGAAGTGAGCCTTCACATCTGGTACCTGTGTGAAAACTGGGCATCATAATCTGCTCCACAGAAACTATTATGTACCTTGGGCTGGGAGTTTGGCCTACTGGTAAGAGTGCTTACCCAACATGCACAAAGACCCAGGTTCGATTCCTTAATATCACATACATAGAAAAAGCTGGAAGTGGTGCTGTACCTCAAGTGGTAGAGCGCTAGCCTTGAGAAATCCCAAAGACAGTGTTCAAGCCCTGAGTTCAAGCCCTGGGATTGGCAAGAAAAAAATAAGAAAGAAATATTATGCACCATAGCAAGTAATTAATGGAAACAAGCCGTTGGCCCTATAAAATTAGACATAAATGTGAGTACTGTATCTAAGCAGCATGAATGATGTGGCTGGTAGTTGTATGGCATATGATTTTAAACAGGTTAGTTCTATATCAGCAGGAATTTCCCCATACCACTGGCTTCCTTTTCCTCCTACTCAACTAAAACAGGAGGTCTCTGGGGAGGAAGGCAGGAAGCAAGCACAGGTTTCCTGAAGGCCATGCCTCCCTCTGTACACCTGGCCATCCTCCTGCTCAAGACATAAGCCTTTGTTCTGTCAACCATTTCTTGATCAAGAACAGAGGAGACAGAGAGTCCTTCCACTGCTTCTTGGAGCCAGCCATCTGCTTTGAAAGTCACGTACACCCCAAGAGTAGGTAACTTCAAGAAGCGCATCATCCCCTCCTGGAATTAGGAAATGAAATGTGTTAGTGAGCAACGCATACAAGTTGCTAGAGATTCAAATGCAGATGCTAAAATTCCATGTTTTGTTTTATTTTATTGTGTCAAATATGTTCTCCCAATTTAATCCAGGCTGGTCTCCAACTCAAGATTGTCCTGCTTCTGCCTCTCAAGTGCTGGAACTATAGGCATGTGCCACTAAATATGGCCTAATGGTAATGTGCTCGTTTTTGGGTTTTTTTTTTTTTTGCCAGTCCTGGGACTTGAACTCAGGGCCTAAACTTCTTTTACTCAAGGCTACTGCTCTATCACTTTAGCCACAATGCCACTTCCAGCCTTGTCTGTGTATGTGGTACTAAGGAATTGAATCCAGGACTTCACACATCCTAGACAAGCACTCTATCATTAGACAACATTCCTGGCCATCTTTTCTTTTTTCTTTATCTCTTTCTTCTTCTTTTTTCTTTTAGTAGAGCTATATTTTGAACTTGGGCCTCTATTGATTTAGACGTGCTGTCATTCTGTGTGTGTGTGTGTGTGTGTGTGTGTGTGTGTGTGTGTGTGTGTGTGTGTGCTTGCATATGCTGCTGGGGTTTGAACTGCATCTGGGTGCTGTCCCTTGGCTTTTTCTTTTTTTCTTTTGATAGGTCATTGGGCTTGAATTCTGGGCTGGGCACTGTCGCTAAGCTCCTCAGCTCAAGGCTACCACCCTACCCTTAGAGCTTCAGCCCCGCTTCCCATTTTCTAGTGATTAATTGGAGATAAGAGCCTCACATTCTTTAGTGCCTGGGCTGGCTTTGAACTGTGATCCTCAGATCTCAGCCTCCTGAATAGCTAGGATTACAAGTGTGAGTCACCTCGTCCAGCCACAAGACCAGAATTTTTTTTCCTTTACATGTACTCTATCAAGGCACACCCAGACTATTGTCCCTCTTTTCAGTACTAGAGTTAGAGATACTTGAATCCAGCCCCATTCAAGTTTTGTTTCCATCTTTTCCGTATTTTCCCAGAATGTTGTCTCATATTCCAGAGCCAGGTACCTTGAGTCTTACCTCCTGAAGAGGCTGAGATCTGGGCTGGGAATTTGACTTAGTGGTAGAGTGCTTGCCTAGCATGCACAAAGACCCAGGTTTGATTCTTTGATACCACATACTTAGAAGAAGCCAGAAGTGGTGCTGTGGCCCATAGTGGTAGAGCTCTAGCCTTGAGAAAAAAAAGTCCAAGGACAGTGCTTAGGCCCTGAGTTCAAGCCCCACAACTGGCAAAAAAAAAAAAGCTAGAAATGTCAGGTGTAGTGGCTCATGCCTATAATCCTAGTCACTCAGGAGGTTGAGATCTGAGGATCGAGGCTCAAAGCCAGCCCAGGCACTAAAGTCCGTGAGACTTTTACCTCCAATTAACCACTAGAAAACTGGAAGTGATGCTTTGGTTCCAGTGGTAGGGCAGTAGCCTTGAGCTGAAGAGCTCAGGGACAATGCACAGGCCCAGAGTTCAAGCCCCACGACTTACAAATAAACAAATAAACAAACAAAAACAAAACAAAACATAAAAAATGGAGCTGTGGCTCAAGTGGTAAACTATCAATCTTGAACAAAGGAGTTAAGAGCACTTAGGCCCAGATTGAAAGTACACACACACACACACACACACACACACACACACACACACACAGCCTCTTGACCTTCATGACATACTTCCACCACTGTTCTGTCTCCCATCTGCCCATTTCAGGCCCAGGAGACACAAAGTCTCCTAAGGCACATATGTGTCTCACCTGCATCAGTAGAGCAAAAAGGGGACAGAGTTGTGATAAACAAATAATTGAAAATGGGAGTCATTAAAGTAGAGAAAGGAGAAAAACATTCCAGACAAAGCTAAACATAGATTCATCTATGGGCCCTGTAGCTCAGTTGTACACAGTAACAGCAAGTATTTAGCTAAAATTAACACAAGAAATAATCTTTGGGGCCAGGATTGTGGCCTAGTGGTAAAGTGCTTGCCTAGCATGCATGAAGCCCTGGGTTCGATTCCTCATTATCATTTACACAGAAAAGGCCAGAAGCGGTCCTGTGACTCAAATGTTAGAGCTCTAGCCTTGAGAAAGTTCAGGGACAGTGCCCAAGCCTTGAGTTCAAGCTTAATGACTGGTCAAAAAGAAAAAGAAAAAAGGAAGGAAGGGAGGAAGGGAGGGAGGGAGGGGGAGAGAGAGAGAGAGAGAGAGAGAGAGAGAGAGAGAGAGAGAGAGAGAGAGAGAGAGAGAGAGAGAGAGAGAGAGAATCTTTGCAGCCCAGCATTGGTGGCTCATTGCCTGTATTCCTAGCTACTCTGAGACTCATGGTTCAAAGCTAGCCCAGGCACGATAGTCCATGAAACTCTATCTACAATTAACCACCAGAAAACCGAAAGTAATACTGTGGCTCAAAGTGGTAGAGCATAGCCTTGAGCTGAAGATCTCAAAATAGCATTCAGGCCCAGAGTTCAAGCTCCAGCAGTGACCAAAAATAAATACATTAACTGAAAACAGAAATAATCTTTGCAGTTGGTGTGTCTGAGCTGTACAGCATGTGTTTATGGTGCTATGCACTAAATCCCAAGCTTTAAACAAGCTAAACATGCCCGCTACCACTGAGAAGCACTTCCAGCTTTGTATTCATGTTTCCATAGGGAAAGGGCTCTTCTTGCCAGGTGCCAGTGGTTCACACCTGTAATCAGGAGGTTGAGATCGGTGGGTTGAGGTTCAAAGCCAACCTAAGCAGGGAAGTCTAAGACTCTTATTTCTAATTAACCTCTCAAAAGCAAAAAGTGGAGTTGTGGCTCAAATAGTAGAATGTCAGCCTTGAGCACAAAAGCTCAGGAACAGTCCCTCGGTCCTGAGTTCAAGCCCTAGGACTAGCATGTGTGCTTATGCATATGCATTGATGGGCTCACATGCGCATGCACGTACACACACACACACACACACACACACACACACACACACACACACAGCTCTTTTCACCACTTTGCAGATAATTGATAAGTGGGCCGGGAAGTTGCGCTCCCAAGGCCCCACAGCTGCAAGGCTACAAATCTACCCCAGAGCTCTTAACAAGCAATCAAAGCCTCTTTTAACAACAGTACATTAAGCAAAGACTTATAAATAGCTGAACAATTTTTTTAAGTTTATGCAAGACTTCTTCCTAATGCAAAACAAGAACATGATTTGGAGGAACAGAAACTTGAGTAAGATCATGGCCCACTTACAAATAACATGGACAAGAAACTTGAACATTTAAAAGGAAAAGTCCTCTCATGTACTGAATGCCTTGTTTTTCCTCAGAAAATCTGAGAAGTTGCCTGTCAAACGTTGTCTCCTCCAACTTAGAAATTTGGAAGTCTCAGTTAAGCTTCTCCAGAAAACCATAAAAAAAAAAAAAAACAGGTATTTGAAAAGTGGAGTCACTTCCAAGGACTGAAATTACAGTCATGTGGCCATCCCAAGATTTCTGAGAGGAGCTGAAAGCCAGTCCCATTCTTGTCCCCATTCTGCACACAAGGACACAGAGGCTCCAAGCATACAGTCATGCCACTGAGCCCTGGCCCTCAGGCTGCTTAAATGGTGTGTTAGAGGGAAAGTCAAGCTTGACATCAGGACAATGCAGATTTGCATTCTTACTCTGCCACTTATTCATCATGGTTGGGCAGCTTCTTTACACAATGCCTCAGCTGTCTCCTCTGTAAAACAGGAAGAATTAAAGCTGCATGTAGTTATTTAGTTATTGGGAAGATTCATTGAGGAGAGAATTATGGAAAGTATGCAGGTTCCCATAATTTTTTGACACAAAGCAGGCAGTCAGATGGTGGTCTTTGCTGTCTATTATACCAATGACTTTTTTCGGTAACTCTTATTTGGAGTTTTTCCAGCTCAAGACAGAACTCACAGGCACAGGGAAAATGAGCTTTCCTCTGAACTTGGGCTCTGATTCAGCTTGTTCCTTAGTGAAAGACCCTATCTGTTCCTGGACATATGTGTAATATATAATATATATTCCTGTATATATATTATGTATATATTATATAATATATGCCTATAATCCTGACATGTGTGAGACTGAAGTAGGAAAATCATGAGTTTTAGATCTACATAGTGAAACTCTGTTTCATAAACCAAAATAGATAGATGCAAGTACGAATGGATGGACAGAATGACTGATATAGACAGTCAGACAGACAGAAAGATCTTGTCCTTGAGTTATGATTTGAACATGGTTTGTTCCCAAAAGGCTCATATGCTGGAAGTTAGGCCCCAGAAGGGCAGGTTCAGGTGAAATCTTTGAGAAATGGAGGCTTGGAGAAGGTAATTGGGATATGAGACCTAGGAAGATATTAATGCAGACATTACGAGAATGTATTAGTTCTCATGACAATAGATTGTTATAAGGAGGCCTAAAGAGGAGGCTGGGAGTTTGGCTGAGTGGTGGAGGCCCTGAACTCAAGGCCCAGACTGGTTAAGAAAAAAAAAAAAGCCTAAAGATTGGGCAGGGAGCATAGCCCAATGGTAAAGTGTTCACCTAGCACGAATGAAGCCCTGGGTTAGATTCCTTGGTAACACATACACAGAAAAAGCTGGAAGTAGTGCTATAGCTCAGTGGCAGAGTGCTAGCCTTGAGCAAAAAGTGTCCAAAGACTGTGCCCAGTCCAAAGACAGTTCGAGCCCTAGGACTGGTCAAAACAAAACAGAACAAAAGCCTGAAGCTTTTCTCTAACCCCTTTCATATGTGCCACTTATTTGCCACTCTTGCACATATTCCTGCCATTCTGCTGTCTTCTATAAAGCCTCCTCTAGACTTAAAAAGAAGACAATACTAAGCTCTTAAGCTTCTAAAATCAAGATTCAAATAACCTTTTTGGGAGTGGCACTGTGGCTCAAGGGGTAGGATGGGAGCTGAAGAGCTCAGGGACACTGCCCAAACCCAGAGTTCAAGCCCCAAGACAGACCAAAAAAGAAAAAAGAAAAAGAAAAAAAAAGAACTGGAATTATATAGCCAGGCTTGGTGGCTCACCCCTGTAATTCTAGCTACTCAGGAGGCTGAGATCTGAGGATTGTGGTTCAAAGCCAGCCCAGGCACTAAAGACTGAGAGACTCTTATCTCCAATTAACCACTAGAAAATAAGAAGTGGCTCCAGGAGTAGGGCGGTAGCCTTGAGCTGAAGAGCTCAGGGATAGCACCCAGGCCCCGAGTTCAAGCCCCACAACCCACAAAAAAAAAGAAAAAACAAAAGACAAAAAAAACTCTTTTTGGGGCTGAGAATGTGGCCTAGTGAGTAGAGAACTCAGGTAGCATGCACAAAGCCCAGGGTTTGATTCCTCGGTACCAAAGACACAGAAAAAGCCGGAAGTGGCACTGTGACTCAAATGGCAGAGCACTAGCCTTGAGCAAAAAGTGTCCAAGGACAGTGCCCAGGCCCTGAGTTCAAGCCTCAGGACTGGCAAAAAAAAAAAAAAAAGTTATGTGTAATCAAATTAACATTTATAAGATAGTAGATACTTGGAGAGAAATAATTTTTTTTTACCCAACAGAGATTACACATTTTATTCACCTTCCCAATACATTCTCCAAATGTGTTAAACAACACAGAAAAACACAATAAATCTCAAGGAGAACACAGATAGTCCACATTTATGAACTATAATGGCGTACAAAAATTAGACAATCATGAAAGAAAGCTAACTAATCAAAACCTATCCTCCTGGATATTTTTTAAACATTCTAGTAAAGAAAATAAAACAAATTATAACCTAGAAAGAATTGAATCATAATAAGAGCAGTCCATGTACATCAAAGCCCAGAGACAGCATTCTGAGACATATGTTAGAAAATCAGAAAGGGTAAAAATAAATTTATCAGCCAAGCTTTTAACTCAAGATGCTACAGGGAAGGAGGAAGCCAAAATAAATCTGAAGAAATCTGAATGAAGCAATTAAGAAAAATAAAGTACTTATTAATAAAAATAAAAGGAAAGACAATAGATTGGTTGTTTTCAATGTAAACATCTGGTATGCCTGTCAAAAAGAAAGAAAAAAAGACAAAATAAGAAATTAAAAACTATAATATTTTACCCTTTTTCATTTGTGCTTGTCTTAGGGCTAGAACTCAGGGCCTGAGTACTATTCCTGTGCTTTTAGCTCAAGGCTAGCACTCCACCACTTGAGCCACAGCTCCATTTTCAGCTTTTTGGTGAGGAATTAGAGATAATATTCCCATGAATCTTTCCTGTCCCAGCTGGCTCGGAACCATGATCCTCAGATCTCAGCTTCCTGAGTTGCCAGGATTACAAGTATGAGTCATCAATGTCCAGCAGTGATACTTACCTTTTATGACAAACATTTTGAAAATGGCTAGGTGAAGTAACTAATTATAAGGATTAATTTAAGGGGAAGTAGAAACACTTATTAGAATTGTGATTATAAAAACACGAAGGGAAGGCTGAGATGTAGCCAGTGGCAAAGCACTTGCCTAGCAAGTACAACGTTCTGGGTTCGATTCCCATTACCAAAAAAAGAAAAGACAAACAAAATACAGTTTATTTATTTATTTTTTTTTTTTTTGCCAGTCCTGGGCTTGAGCTCAGGGCCTGAGCACTGTCCTTGGACTTTCTCATGGCTAGAGCTCTACCACTTGAGCCTCAGCACCACTTCCGGCTTTTTCTATCTATGTGGTACCAAGGAATTGAACCTGGGTCTTCGTGCATGCTAGGCAAGCACTTTAACCACTAGGCCAAACTCCCAGCCCACAAAATACAGTTTAAAAAAAAAAAAAACATGAAGGAAACTGGGAGTAGGTAGTTCTGCTGAAGATTGTGGTTCAAAGCCAGCCTGAGCAGGTACATCCATGAAACTTCTTTTTCCCCTGGATCTAGGGCTTTAACTCAGTGGCCTAGGTACTGTCTCTGAGCCTCTTTGTGCTCAAGGCTAAGCACTCTACCACTTGAGTCACAGTGCTACTCATTGCTTTCTCTGGAGATAAGAGTTTCATTGACTTTCCTGCCCCAAGCTTAGACCCCTGCATAGCTATGACGTGAGCCACCAGCGCTGAGCTCCCAGGAGACTCTTATCTCCAACAAACTACCAAAACACTGGAAGTAAGGCAGTGGTAGAGTACTGTCCTTGAGCAAAGGAAGTTGAGGGACAGCACCTAGGACTGAGTTCCGGCTCTGAGACTGGCATGAAAAAGAAAGGAGAGAGAGAGAGAGAGAGAGAGAGAGAGAGAGAGAGAGAGAGAGAGAGAGAGAGAGAGAGAGAGAGAGAGAGAGAGAGTTAAAATTCCAGTCCTAGCAAAAATAAATGTTGATGTTATGTCATATATATACACATATCTTTCTATCTTTCTATAGATACATACAGATACTATACATACAAATACTATACATACTGAAGTCTGTTAAAAGAACAATGCATAGAGGTCATTTTACTACTGTGAAAATGCTTCAGTATTAGAAGTCTTCTTTTAAGAATCCAGCTTGTGAAGGAAATGCTAGCAGGCAGGAAATGTAGGCAGCCTGGCTGGGTCTTTAATCAGAGCCACCCCACCACTGAGTTCAGGGGAGAGAAAGGCAGAAGACCAGCCTGCTGTGTGTGTAGCTTAATATAAAAATAATATCAAGGGGCTGGGAATGTGGCTTAGTGGTAGAGTGTTTGCCTAGCTTACATGAAGCTCTGGGTTCAATTCCTCAGTACCACATAAAAAAAAAGGTTGGAATTGGTGCTGTGGCTCAAGTGGTACAGAGAAGCTCAGGGACAGTGCCCAGACTTGCAAAAAGAAAAAAGAAAAAAGAAAAAGAAAAAAGGAGAGCCTTGATTTTTTCCTTTGGGTTTTTTTTTTATTTGGTTTTTACTTTGCCTAGACCAGAAAGGAGTAAAGGTTTAAACACACACATATACATACATATACACCACACACACAGCCAAAAAAGTGTCTGTTTTTTTCTTTTAAGTTTTTGTTACATTGTGTCCTAAAATTAGACTGGGCCAAAAGAAGCAGTGTTCTCTTTCCTCTGCTTTCAGTCTGAAGACATGTGTGCTAAGGACAGTGCTCAATAGGACCAGAAAATAAAACTAGAAGCAATTCTGGCTGCCCAGTTAGGAATCTGTAGTGACATACAGAAGTATTGTTTTAAAGACTCACCAACATAATTATTTCTTACCCCTCCAAATTTCTCTTATCTGTAGTTATTTCTTGGGCTAACTTTTTGCTCCTAATTTTGGAGATGGAGTCTCTCAGAATTTTTTGCCTGGGCTGACCTGGAAAACAGATCCTCTGTATCTCAGCCTCTTGTGTAGCTAGGATTAGAGGTATGAGCCACTGCTACCAGTGGCTCTAACATTTCTTATATCAGACAAAATCTCCATAACCTGCTTCTACATTTTGTTACTGCTCAGAGAAAAACCATGTTAGTTTGAAGAACATGTGTTTCTTCACATTGAGATATTTAAATAATCTCAGTTCTACCTTCCTGGGGACCTCTGGAACAGAATTACTTCACTTGGCATAATCGAATGCTTCCTATATGGTCTCATTTATGGTCCTATTATGGTGTATCATGCCTGTAATTCCTGCTGCTAAGGAAGCATGAATTAGGAAGACGGTCGTTCAAGAGTAGCCCAGGTAAAAAGTTAGAAAGATCCCATTCTAACCAACAAGCTGGGTCCGATGATGCATGCCTGTGATTCCAAGTATATATGAAACACAGGTCGAAGGATCATGGGTTAAGGATAGACCTAGGCAAAAAGTCAAGGATCTAGCCAAAAATAACTAAATAAAGCTAAAAGAGCAGTGGTAGGAGTGGGTGGATTGGTAGAGCAGCTGCCCAACAAGAACAAGGTCCTGAATTCAAACTCCAGTAAAGGAAAGAAGACCTGATTTGCCTCTTTTTGGAAGCTCTTCCCAATGGAGCCATCTCCCAGAAGAGAAATTTCCTTGGTACTTCACATGTAGCTTTTTTGTTTAAATTTCTTAGATCCTCATCTGAAGTTGCAAAATCCATGGAAGGAGAAATCTTACTCCTTTCAGGTCTCAATTCCTAGTCCTTAATTTCTTTGTACACGAAATAATATAATTTGTCATGGAAACTGGGAAGAAATGCTTTCTATCAAAAATAGCCTTTAGGGCCGGGAGTTTGGTCTAGTGGTAGAGTGCTTGCCTAGCATGCATAAAGACCCGGGTTCGATTCCTCAGTACCATATACATAGAAAAAAGCCGGAAGTGGTGCTGAGGCTCAAGTGGTAGAGCCTCTAGTCTTGAGGAAAGCCCAAGGCCAGTGCTCAAGCCCTGAGCTCAAGCCTAGGACTGGCAAAAAAAAAAAAAAATAGCTTTTAACTCTTAATACAAGTTGAAAAAAACAAATGTTCATGAAAATTGTCCTTTTGTCCATCTATATGCTGGAGGTAGAAGCAGGAAGATCTTCAGTTTGAGGCTGGCCAGGCAACTAAGGTAGTAAGACCCTTCAAGAACAAACAAAAAGGATGCGAAAACAAGAGCTTTGTGTTATGTGATTGTTGTTCTTAATGTACTATGCTATTTCTTTTCTCTTTTGTTGCCCTTTGGTTAATCTTATATTGTTACAGTATCTGACTTTGTTACCTGGTATATTGTATATATGTTTATTTGTTTATTTGAAATAGGAAAGGGAAGGGGAAACAAGATGATTGGGGGGGAGGGAAATGGGAACAAAAACATGAGAGGGGTGTCAATGTGTGAGAAGTGATGTACCCTCTGTCTGGTGAATGTAACTGTGACTCCTTTGTACATTACAATAAAAAAAGAAAATGTCAAAAATAAAAATAACGAACAAAAGACAAAAGTACTGAAGACATATCTCATAGGGCTGAACATTTAATCAGTCTCTAGTACTAAAAAACTTACTAGAAAGGAAATTATAGATAACGTTTATAAGAAATTAAACAATGACAGCAACATGCAGGTAGGGAATGGAAAGGCTATTGTTCTTTGGGCAATATCACTTTAATAAAACAACTGTTAAAGGAAAATTGTCTAAGAAATGTGGTCAAGAGAGCCGTCTTTGTATTTATTGCCTGGGTTGAAAAAGGGATACAAAAGGAGGACAAGATTCTGTTAAATACATGGTGAATGTATCAGGTTGGAGTGGCAAAAATGTTACTGCAAAAGAAATCAATAAAAATGTCATAGGTAATCCATACAAAACTATCAACCTGAATAGTAATGCTGTCATTAAAGATTTATGAACAGATGTCATTGCATTATAAAGTGCTGAGAATTACGTCTAGTGAAGACAGATTCTTAGAGTGACAAGAATTATAGAAGAACTCTCAGATAATTTGGAGAAGCTTTAAAGACAAATTGCCTAAAATGATCTGCTTGGACAGGAGTTCTGAGGAGAGCAACTCACTGCAGAGATGAGACGGGAGGTAACTCTGCAGCCACCATTGTCTAATAGAACATTGTCTAATAGGCCGGGAGTTTAGCCTAGTGTTAGATTCCTTGGTACCACATACATAGAAAAAAGCCAGAAGTGGTGCTGTGGCTCAAGTGGTAGAGCTCTAGCCTTGAGAAGGCCCAAGGACAATGCTCAGGCCCTGAGTTCATGGCCCAGGACTAGGGAAAAAAAAAAAAAACCAAAAACCAAAACACCAAAGCCAGGCCTGGTGGCTCACGCCTGTAATCCTACTCAGGAGGCTGAGATCTGAGGATTAAGGTTCAAAGCCAGCCTGGGCACAAAAGGACCTGAGACTCTTATCTCCAATTAACCTCTAGAAAACGGGAAGTGGAGCTTGATGGTAGCCTTGAGCTGAAGAGCTCAGGGACAGCGCCCAGGCTGAGTTCAAGTCCCATGACCCACAAAAAAAAAAACAAAAACAAAAAAACAAGACACTGATAAACAGAATGAGACAGCCCTACACCAGACATCTCTGCTGGTTCTGATTATGAAGCAGGCTCTTACTGAGTGTCCCAGATCATCTTCCCAGGGAAAAAAAATGCCTTTGACTTGATCCATCTTCATTCTTCTTCTCCAATTCCTCATAAGCACAGACTTAGAAAATCCAAGGGACTCCTCTTTGGGGCCTCTCTCTTCAAGGGACTCCTCTTTGGGGCCTCTCTCTTCAAAGGACTTCTCATTGGGGCCTCTCTCTTCACAAAGTCCTGTTACTTTCAAGGATTTCCTTCAACATCAAAATAAGGTTACTCTGTGTACAGTAATAAAGAATGAGAAAGGGAGGAGAAGGGAAAGGAAGAGGGAAGGGAAGGGGAGGGGAGGGGAGGGGAGGAGAGGAGGGGAACAGGAGGGAAGGGATTTCCTTTAACATCAAAATAAAGTTACTCTGTGTACTGTAATAAAGAATAAGAAAGGGAGGGGAGGGGAAGGAAGAAGGAAGGGAAGGGAAGGGGAGGGGAGGGGGAGGGGAGAGAAAGGGAAGGAGAGGAGGGAGGGAGGACAGAGAGAGGGAGGGAGAAAAAGATAGAAAATAAAGGTGGTGAAATGCAGCCATGGCCAAGAAATTGGTAGAGTCCAGGCTCAAGCTAGAAAACTTCCCCAGTGTGGGGAGGGAGGGCTGGATCACAGTATCAAAGCTCCTATCACTTGAGATATGGTCCTGGGGAGATTAGTCACTCCTTTGATGTTGAGGGAGCACCTCTGATCCTAGATCCAGTCTGAAGAAGGAAATGCAGAGAGAAATGAAAAAGAGGTGAACCCATAATTTCTTGGTAGGCATATAAAGGGCAAAAATACTCTATCATTGATAAAATAACAGATTAATAATAATTGCCCCTTTTTGTGCTGCAGTTAAGACAGGTAGGAAGTTTTATATTAATTATTCATATTTATCTTTTATTATCTCAAAGAGCAAGAAATATTTACCTTCTTTGAATTTAGAAAGCATACTGCTTTCTGCCAAGCTCAAGGGGCTCACTTTTATAATCCTAGTAAGTAGAGACTGAGATCTGAGAATTCAGTTCAAAGTTAACCTAAAGCAAACAAATCCATGAAAATCTTATCTCCAATTAATGAGCAAAAAGCTGGAAGGTGTGCATTAGGTGGCAGAGCACTGGCCAGGAACAGAAAAATGCCAAGCAAGAACACAAGCCCAGTGTATAGCATTTCTTTTCTTGTTCAAGACCTTAAAGCTCCAGAACATCACTAAAAATGTGTATGTTTAAAAGGATTCTCCAAATTATTATGCACGAGACTAGATAATAAATATTTTAGGCTTTGTAGGATATAACTACAATTCTTCCATTAAGAACATATGTGAATGGGAGAAGCTTCTTTCCTAATAAAACTTCATTTGTAAAAGAGGCAAAAATCTAGATTAGCCAGTTTTGCCAACATCTGGTCTTAAACCTTTTATGAAAAAGAACCATTCTATAACAAATCATTATTTCATATATACTAGCCAAAGGCAAGCCAGATTAATGTAAAACTAGTATTTGAGGATACTATTTATGAGGTACTGAAGATTGAACATAGGGCCCAAGCATGCAGATGCCCTACTACTTGAGCTATGCTCCCTTTTATTTTTAGTTTTTCAGATAGAGTGTCACACTTTTGCCTGGGCTAGACTTGACCCAGGCTCGCCTTATCTTCCTTCTCTGAGTAGCTGAGATCACGAGCATGCATCATTTTACCTAGATTGAAATAGGAATTAATCATAGTGATGGTGATAGTATTAGGGGGACAGTTTGTTTAGATCAGTCATGGGGCTTGAACTCTGGGTCCAGGGTGGCACTGTTCTGGAGCTCTTCAGCTCAAGGCTAGCACTCTACCACTTTGAGTCACAGTGCCACTTCTGGTTTTATGGTGATTTGGTTTTATGGTGATTAATTGGAGATAGAGAAGTCAAGACTTTTCTGCTTGGGCTGGCTTTGGACTGTGATTCTCAGATCTTAGCCTTTTTTAGTAGCTAGGATTACAGGTCTGAAGCATTTATTTTTTATTTATTTTTATTATTTATTATTTTCTCCCAGTCCTGGGCTTGAGCTCAGGGCCTGAGCACTGTCCTTGGACTTTCTCAAGGCCAGAGCTCTACCACTTGAGCCTCAGCACCACTTTCAGCTTTTTTCTATGTATGTGGTACCGAGGAATTGAACCTGGGTCTTCGTGCATGTTAGGCAAGCACTCTACCACTAGGCCAAACACCCTGTCCCTTATTTATTATTTTTAAACATTATATAGAATTTACTAAATGCCAGCTTCAAGTCCAAACATTTTTTAAATATTATTTAATTCTCAAAATAATCCTACATTATAATTATCCTCATCTTGCAAAAATAGAAAGAAAAACATGAAGATGGTAAGAAACTTACTCAAGTTCAAAAAGCAAGTAGCCAGGTGAAAACAAAAATGTCAAACTAGACTCTTATAGAATGTACACAATTATCAAGGGATGAACTAACTAGGTACACACAAAGTAGCTAGTGAAATAAAGGAACAAATATTTTAAGAACTAGACACATTCAAGGAGGATTAGAAGAAAGGAGACTATAGATGAATAAACAACTGAATGAACTAAAGAAGGCAAGCAAGGCTATAAGAAAGGAATTCAATGAGATAGAAATCTTGAAAAAAAATCAAAATCAAAAGTTGAAATGCCAGAAATGAGAGGGGCACTGGTGGCTTATGCCTGTAATCCTAGCTACTCAGGAGGTTGAGATAGGAGGATCATGGTTCCAAGCCAGCCCGAGCACTAAAGTCCATGAGACTCTTCTTTCCAATTAACTATCAGAAAACTAGAAGTGGCCCGGTGGCTCAAGGGGTAGGGTGGTAGCCTTGGGCTAAGAGCTCAGGGACAGTGCTCAGGCCCAGAGTTCAAGCCCCAGGACTAAAATAAAATAAAAGCTTATCTAAACAAATTCCAAGAGATGGAAAAGAAGGGTTTTGTCATTTTGCTTTTTGTGTTTGTTTTCTCTTTTGTTGCTCTTTTTGATTTCTGTACCTTTTGTCTAGTATTTCAGTTTATCTGTATTGGGGAGGTAATGGGAGCACAGAAATGGTGGAACAAAAGGTAAACAAAAGCAGCGGAGATACTCACTAGATATCATGTTGAAAATGAAGTAATCAACTTGTGAGGGAGAGGTCTTGGAGGGAAAAACTGGGAGAAAAGGAAAAGATGATACTATTAAAAAAGAAGTGTATTTCTAGGAGGTGGGGGGAGGAAAATGGGGACAAAAACATGAGAAGGGGTATCACTGTGTGAGAAGTAATGCACCTACTATCTGGTGAATGTAACTGTAACCTGTCTATACATTACAATAATAAAATAAAATTATAAAAAAGAATTTGAAACACAACCTAAATCTAAAAGTTTTAATAAGTATTTGTAAAATAAGAAAAAAAGAATGATCATGTATAAAATCTGTGTTTCAATTGAAAATAAAAAAGTATATTTCTGGGGCCGGGAGTTTGGCCTAGTGGTAGAGTGCTTGTCTAGTGTGCATGAAGACCTAGGTTCGATTTCTCGGTACCACATACATAGAAAAAAAGCTAGAAATGGTGCTGAGGCTCAAGTGGTAGAGCTCTAGCCTTGAGAAAAAAAAAATCCAAGGACAGTGCACAGGCCCTGACCTGAAGCCCAGGACTGGCAAAAGAAAAAAAAAGTATATTTCTTAATTGACTTATGTAACTGCAACCCCTTTGTTTATACATCACATTTACAATAATAAAAAAATTTAAGAGATGGTAAGCCAAGATCAGAGAAAAAATAGAGCATGTTCTCCTTGATATGTGAAAGTTATATCTAAGACACACTAGGATATGACAAATTACACAGAATTCTAGACGCTCACATACAGTGAGACCAGAAGAGGGTAGTCTTAGGAGAGAATCATAAAGATGCAATACCCAGATATCTCTTCATATACATATAAATTAATACACATACTGAAGCAAACTCCAAAAATAAAGAAACAAAGGACTTTTTTCTTAATTTTTCTTTTCTTTTTTTTTTGCCAGTCCTGGGCTTGGGCTCAGGGCTTGAGCACTGTCCTTGGACTTTCTCAAGGCTAGCCCTCTACCACTTGAGCCTCAGCACCACTTCTGGCTTTTTGTTATGTATGTGTCATACCAAGGAATCGAACCTGGGTCTTTGTGCATGCTAGGCAAGCACTCTACCACTAGGCCAAACTCCCGGCCCCTCTTAATTTTTCTTAATACTTTCTTTTTCTGATGACTCTTACATAAGTTATACTCATGTGCACATGTGTGGTGGGGGAGGCCACAGAATCAGAGGAAAAAGGTGACACAGTGCAGTACTAGTGTGCACTGGATATTGATGAAAGTGAACTATGCAGCTCATGGTGAAGATGGGAAGGAGGAAACAGGAGAGAATGATGAACAGATGACATTATGTGAAAGGAAATGTACTTATGGGGCCGGGAATTTGACCTAGTGGTAGAGTGCTTGCCTAGCATGCATAAAGACCCGGCCGGGTTCAATTTCTCAGTCCCATATACATAGAAAAAAAAGCCAGAAGTGGTGCTGAGGTTCAAGGTCAAGTGGTAGAGCTTTAGCCTTGAGAAAATAAAAGGACAGTGCTCAGGCCCTAAGTGTAAGCCCAGGACTGGCAAAAAAAAAAAAAAAAAAAAGAAATGTACTTATTACTGTTATATGTAAAAGTAACCTCACTGTATAGCACCTCTAATTTAAAGAGAAAGTTGTTTTGGGGTTTTTTTTTTTTTGGTCATTGTGGGGCTTGAACTCTGGGTCTAGGTGCTGTCCCTGAGCTCTTCAGCTCAAGACTAGAATCCTACCCATTGAGCCACAGCACCACTTCCAGTCTTGTAGTTTTCTACTGGTTAACTGGAGATAAGAGTCTCATGGTCAGGCTTAGGACTCGGTGGCTCATACCTATAAGCACCCAGCTTAATATGATATTCTTATTTCCAATAAACTACTCTGAAAAAGTCAGAAGTGGTACTACAACTAAAGTGGTAGAGTACTTGCCTTGAGCAAAAAAAAGCTCAAGGCCAGACCCAGGCCCATGGCTGACAAATTTAAAAAAGAAAAAAGAAGAAGAAAAAGCTTGACATTTACCTCACATTATCCATACAGATCATCACAAAATGTATCATAGATGAAAATGTAAACACTGAGTTATAAATACTCAAAAAGAAATATAGGAGCTGAGCACTAGTGGCTCACGCTTCTAATCCTAGCTACTGAGGAAGCTGATATCTGAGCATCATGGTTCAAAGCTAGCTTGGGCAGGAAAGGCCACGAGACTCTTATCTCTAGTACCAAAAAGGCTTGGAAGTGAAGCTGTGGCGTAAGTGGTAAAGCAGTAGCCTTGAGCAAAAATGCTCAGAGACAGCAGGTATGCCATGAGTTCATGCCCTGGAATGAAAGGACACACACACACACACACACACACACACACACACACACACACACACGAAAATATCAAATAGTAACCCGAATAGGAAAAAAGTCCTCAGTACAACAGAAAAACACAAACCATAAAAAGTTAAAGATGATAAATTCTATTCAGTAAAATTAATTACGAAATTAAAATAAAATGAAAAGTAAGCCGTAGAGTAGGAGAAAATAGCCACAATGTGTACTTCTAACAAATGACCTGAATCAAAAATGTATTAAATGCCCATACAATACAACAAGAAGTCCAATGATGGCAGACGCAGTGGCTCAGGCCTGTAATCCTAGCTCGTCGGGAGGCTGAGATCTGAGGATGAAGGTTCAAAGCCAGTCTGGGCATAAAAGGACCTGAGACTCTTATCTCCAATTAACCTCTAGAAAATGAAAGTGGGGCTTAGTTCAAGGGTAGGGTAGTAACCTTGAGCTGAAGAGCTCTGGGACAATGGCCAGGCCTAGAGGTAGGGAGGTAACCTTGAGCTGAAGAGCTCAGGAACAGCTGCCCCCGAGTTCAAGCCTCATGACCCTCCCAAAAAATTACACCATCATCTTGATGATGTAATATCAAGAGAGTCCATCTGGAGATGTAGTCTCTGAGGAAGGAACTTAACCTGGTTTTGCTCACCATAGTGTTCTAAGCACATGGAACAGAGCCTTCCCGCAGGAGACGTTCATATTTATCTTGTGATCTAATGACAAGAAAAATGTGAAGTTGGTGTGTCCAGTATGAGGAGATATATTTCAGTTCAGCTGAGAACTGGTTTTAATTATGTAAACTTTGAAAACAAAAGTAGATCTTTGTTCTTAGGTAAGACAGGAAAAGGCCAAGAGAAAAATTTCCTTTTTGTGTTATTCATAGCTAAGATAATCAATCCAGAATATCTTGGTTTTGTAGCGTTTTTATCTATAGGATTTTTATGATTCTTATTTTTTTTTTTTTGAGGCAGGATCTTACTATGCAGCATAGGCTGGACTTGCAATTATTCTCTCTCAACTTCCAGGATACTGGGACTTCAGGAGTGCACCTCTATACTCTGATTTCTTTTTTTATGGAAGTTACTTTTCCTGACTGTAAAAGTACTATACACTGGGCTGGAGATGTCCCTCAATGGTACAGCATAGAGCAATAGGCTCTATGCCAGACCCTAGGCTCAGTCTCCAGAATATGGGCACACACTTGCATGTGTATATACACACACACACACACACACACATACACACACATACACACACACACAAAGTAATATGTCCCTTGTGTGAGGTTGAAAACTGAAGAGGAAAACAAACATTCCCTAAAATCCTGTTGTTCAACTGCTATTATAGAGCTCTTCTCAAAGTTCCTGTTTTCCTCATATTTTGGCACCTATAGCATAAAATGCATAAAGACAGAGTTCAAGCCCCAGAGTTCAAGCTCCATGACACCCCCCCCCCCAAAAAAAAAAGAAAAAGAAAACAATCCATGGGCTGGAACCATGGCCTAGTGGTAGAGTGCTTGCCTAGCATGCATGAAGACCCAGGTTCGATTCCTTGGTATCATATACATAGAAAAAGCCGAAAGTGGTACTGTGGCTCAAGTGGTAGAGCTCAAGCCCTAGGACTGGAAAAAAACAAAACAAAACAACAACAACAAAAAATCCTTTCTAGTAAAAAAAAAAAAACAACAACAAAAAAACCAACCTATGTAAGTATAAGCATGCATGTACATAACTCAAACACTCAGGTCTTTGAACCAAATCTTGTTTCTTATGTATTCAGATCGAAACAGAATGGTGTAAAGAATATATTCCCCTTCTGACTATTTATTACTTACTCAATAATCATTACGGAGTCTCAAACATGCCCTGGTAAAGGTGAACTTATCATCTTTTTTCTAAGTTCCTTTGGACTCAGCTCAAGATTGATGCTTCCCTAGTCAAACCCATTTCTCTGATACACAGGATGAAAGAAAATAGTTATTGGGAAAGAAGAACCCATTCAGTTTTGTGGTCCTACCACTCTTGGCAAAAGAGAGGTAGAGGTTGGGCAGAACACAGAGCTGAAGGAAGGCTGACTTTTTCAGGTAAAAGCAATGTCGGATAGTAGGGTCTGGAAGTTTGAGACTGGGTAGGAGGAGGGCAGGAAAACTTTTCAGCACAATTCCTGGCACAACTGAAGTGAGTGTCAATACATGATTAATGAAAAGAACTGACCTCTGATTATCAACGAGGTGGTAAATGGGCCTCCCTGCACAGAGGAGCAGGACTCAATTTTACATGAGATCCAGCCATGTCAGTTTCCAGATATGTCCATCGATATAGCATGTGCACCAGGTGTGGTCCAGACTAGGTATAGACTAATGTGTATACTTTGACATGAAATATTGATGGTCCAGTTGATGACAGCTCTTGCAGATGCAAAATAAATTTAGCTGAGACAAAAAGGCAGTACTTTATAAAGTAGGTGATAAGTGGACGTGAAAATAAAATTTGGGATCTAATAATTTGCCACTCAAATCATCACTCAAGGGTATTTTTCTCATCTTAAACCAGTTTAACTTTCTTTTCATCCTGCACTTTTCCTTGGTATCCCCACTTGCCTGTAAAATTTCTCCTGCCTGCCTTTTCCTCTGCTATGTTCACCACTTAGCCAAGGTGGAGATGAGTGTCTAGATCCTGAATCCATTCGAAACTTTGCAATTCTTTAGGGGGAAATGTTCTTGTTTTTAATTAACATAGTAATTTATAGGGCACAGGGTGCCATTTCAATACTTGAACACCACATGTTAATGGTCAGATTAGGCCAAGTGGCACATTCATGAATCATGAGAACATTTATGGTATCTTTATGTTTGGAAACACTCAAAATTCTACTAGCTATTATGCAATATACAATTAGCTGTTGTCAACCATAATTATCCTGCTGAGATAACTGCCAATTCCTACCTTGCTGGACTTCTACCTTCAGTACTGAACAGATTTTCCTCTACTTCTTACTCTGAACTTCCGGTTCTTAAATATCTGCTTTCCTGGTTTTCTTCCCCAGTATTTTTGGCTCTTCTACTAGGAGCCACACACTAATGACTCCCAGCTCTCCTGAGTCCTCACGTTGGCCCAACTGCCTCCCAGACAGCCTGGCTTACCCATCCCAGGGGCAGTTCAAATGCCACAGGCTGCAACTGGAAATCATCCCAGCTGTATGTAGATGTCATCTTGGCCACCTTAGTTAACTGAATTGGGCCTTACTCCCTCAACATAAAAGAGGGGAGATTCCTAATAGCCACCTGACACACAACTCTAATCCAGACATTAAATAACACAGAAGTGTGCCTCCCCTCCCCCGCACATGGTGAGCGACCTACAGATGTTAACCATTAGTCCCCTCAAGCCCACTCTTTCCTCATAATTGCCCAGTACACTCATAAACCCAACACTCAGGTCATTAATTGAGGCGGAACCTCAAGCATCCTGAGGACACCCTTCTTTCCTGCCTGTCTCCACTTCCTAAGCATCCACCTATGTTTTTCCTCCAGTACCATCACTTTCTGCTGTCGTCATCCCCAGGAGCTGGAGCCATCCTCTCCCTAATCCCATCTACACCATCTTTACACGAGGAACATGCGCACCACACCACTCTCGTGTCATTATTCAATGGCTCCCTATTGGCTTGGGGACAAAATTCAAACTTAAGTTAGGACGCAGGGCTTCTTGGAATTTCGTGCAGCTGTTGTTCTTCCGCCTTTGAGCTCCAGCTGATGGTGTGCATAGTGCTCTCCAAACTCCTTCCACCTCCAGCCTAGAGGTCCCGCGCCTCCACCTACTTCTTTCAGCTTGGGGAGCCACTTCCTCCGGGAAGCCTTCCTGAACTTCTAGTATGAATAACTTCGTTTTCTTCCTTCTCTGAGGTTATGTTCTGCCCGCACACATCTTACCTGCTTTTACCTGCTCACCTGCTTGACCTAACCACCGACTAGAGGTATCTGCAGGTAGAAAAAAGAATCGTGTTATTCCCATACACCTGACAACCGACACGGTGACGTGGGGGGGGGAGAGGAGGAGAGGTGCATTCGAGGAACGTGAGTCGAGGCAATGTTTCCGCAGAAAGGGAAACAAGTTGAGGAAAACCAGCGTCAAGGTTTGGTTCCGCTCCTCCAGTGGCGCAAGGCTGTGCGGCGGTTTCTTCAGGCCTCCGTGGGTATCCAGCGCCGGCAGAACCTTCTAGTACAGCGTCTGGGGCTGCTGCAGAGCCGCCACGGAGGAAGACACCAGCTCCCCTCCGCCCTTCCCCAGCAACGGCTACCAGCGGCCGCCCTCCGCTGAGGGGAAGGGACGGGGGCAGCGGCGAGCGCGCGGCCCGGCGTCTGCCTCACCGGCCGGGCGCACAGCCTGCCTGGGCACAATGGCCCACAAAATGCGCCCTAGGCGCCGGGGTCGGGGGAGGGGGCGCGCGTGCGCGCGCGTGCCAGAGCTTTCCTCGGCGTCAGGCGCGCGGACCCAGAAAGCCTGAGCTCTTCAGCGCCCCCTGGCCAAGCCGGGGATCCCAGGTAGCCACCGCCGCCGCCGCCGCCGCCTCCGCGGGCGGGAAAGCGCTCAGCGTCCCGCCGTCACGCGCCAGCGGCCCAGGCGCGCGGCGTGGGCGGGGCTGGGCGGGAGGTGGGCGTGGCCAAGTGCGCGAGGGGCGGGGCGGGATAGGGCGGGCGCGCGACGCAGGAAGCGCTTGGAGGCCCTAGCTGTCCCAGGGTGCTCCGCGCGGCGTGGAGTCAGGCCGCTGCCGCCATCCCGCTGGTTAGAAGGAGAGAGAGAGCGAGAGAGAGAGACGAGAGGGAGAGAGAGGCTCGCCTGCCCCGCTCGTTCGCCGGCCGGACCAGTGCGTGAGGGCGCGGGGGGCCGTGTCAGCGAGACGCAGAGCGCAGCCGCCACCACCAAACGGACATGTTGGAGCCCAGCGCCACTACCGCCGCCTCCTTTTCCTTATCTAGCGAAAGGGACTAAGCCGGGGCCCGCCACCCCTCCGCCTCAGCCCGGCCGCCCGCCCGCCTGCCTCGCCGCCTCGGCCGCAGCCCCTGGCCCCACCGGGCCTCGGCCTCCGCCGCTCGTCGCTCCAGTCGTCTCAGGCCCCGCCGGCTCCTAGCCCCGCTCCGCCGCGGCGCGAGGTCTATGTGACCGGCGGGCCCGACGCCGCCGCCGCCTCAGCGCGAACATGGACGCCGTCAACGCCTTCAACCAGGAGGTGAGGGGTGTTGGGGGTTAGGGGTGCGGACCTGCGGAGGGGGAGCCGGGTGGCTTCTCCCGCCGCCTGGAGTTTAAAGCTTCAGTCGGGGTGGGGACGCTTCCTGCTCCGGTTCTGGGACGGCGGGGCCTGCGCGGAGCGGCCTGCGCGGGGCCGGGAGAGGTCGCGGCCACCACGGGAGCTGACCCCACGCCCCTCCCCCGCCGGCCCCCGGGCGGCGGCCGGGGCCGGCCCACCGGGGCCCCCGGCGGCTCGGGGGTCTCCTGACGACTGCGCGCCTCGGTCGCCCTTCGCTCTCCGCTTCCAGCCCCGTTAATGGGCTGCGCGGTGCCGGGAGCCGGCGGGGGGCCGAGGAAGCGGCGCGGGCGGACGGGTGGGGTTGGGGCGGGGGGGGGGGAGCCGGAGCTTGTGCGGGGGTCGTAGGGCTTGGCGGAGCGGGCGGCCTGGGCTCTCCTGTTGCTCAGGCCGCGCCGCGGCGAGCGCTGGACTCTGATCCCGGGGTCGGGAGGAGTTGGAGCGGGTGTCCACCACCCCCCTTTCCCCGTTCTCCGGGATCACCTACACTTCGGGCGAGTGGGGTGTCTCCTTTCGGAGTCGTGAACGCAGCCCTCAGACCGGCGTGACGCCCAAAAAAGTTGAATGGGAGAGGGAGAGTTTTTGCCCCGCCTCAGTTCGCTAGGAAGCCGGGCTCTGGCCTGGGGGTGCCCCTCTTTACCTCCCACCTCCTGAGGTAGCTAATCCTCGGTACTTGGGAGACATTTACATGTGAAAACCTTCCCCCAGCCCGGAACAAAGCTGCCTTCCGCCTTAAAGCTTCCTAGTCCTGACTGTAAATCATTCCTGCGCTTGCTTTTGGAGGGTAGAAGTCCATACCATTCCTATTTGTCAGAATTGATTTGCGAGGAGATGACCATTGATGCTTAAAAATTCAGGGACAGCGTGTCAACTATTGTGGTTGGGTTGAATTAAATGATCTTTTCATTTTCAGACAAAAAAAAACACATGTAGTAATTTCAGATGTGTAGATGTAACGTCCAAAACGTGCGGTGTCTCACAATGAGATTTCATACTTCCAACTTAAAATTGTGGTGCTCCTTTGCATTAGGACTCCACAAGATCACCACGGTTGAGACCATTTGTTACCTAGCTGCACCTGATGGGCACATACAATGTCTTAACTGCAGCAGTGGCAACTGTTACTGGATTATTATCTTTGAAAAGATTCAGTAGTGGTAATTTCCAAAATAACAACTCCGTTTTGGTTGCCAGAACATTTGTGATAATGGCCCACATATTTCAAGGTTGTACATGTACTGTTTCTTGAAGGTAAAATTGACTGGAATGTTAACGGTACAGGAACAGGGAATTTCTGCTCTTTTCCCTCTCTTCCCCTTCGTAGCAGGTGCCTAGCAAATAATAAGTGGATGAGAACTTATAATAATGGCACAATTACTAAACGATTTCAAACACATTTCTCTCCTCAGATGAAAAGTAACTTGGATACTTTTCAGAAAAAGAAAAGGGTGGATTTTTAGAAAAAAGTAATTCTGATTTCAGGAATTATGGAAGTTGACATCAAGTACATTAATTACCAAGCAAGGTATCTTACATTAATCCAAAGCTAAGCATAATTAGAAAACCCAACATTAGAAATGGTTTTGACTCTTGAAAACAGTATTTTGACCTTTCTAAATAAGCAAAATGAACATTTTCTTATCATTGTTTTCCTCCTTAAATGACTTTCTTTTCTGTTCCTGCTCTTTGTGTGCAAATTGCTTTTATGCTAGGTATGTTGCCAGTCCATTCTAGTCAGCTAGATTGGGATTTTCTTGTGAAATTAATCTGACTTTGAAAATCTATACTTTGTGTCTTCTGAACTATTTCTTCCCATTCATGAAATGTTACTCATTAAGTTTTTGAAACCTTGAACCTCTAAATCTAGTTTTCATTTAACGCTTCTGGGGGGGGTGGGAGAAAACAGAGAAGGGGTAATAATGCTTGGCAAGAAATATGCTCATTACCTCACTTACATAACTGTAACTCCTCTGTACATCATCCTTACAATAAAATTAAACAACAAAAAGAAAACCAAACATTTGAGTTGACTATTCAGCTGTACAACTATGTCCCTGAAAACTACAGAAAGAATCCCATCACCCAAGAGTTTAATACAAATATAAAACATGGGCAAATATGTTTATGATAGAATTGCTTTATGGGAGCTCCTCCTGTGTATTGTGTGATGATGGGAAGAGAATCCTTGAAGATTTGGGAGGGAAGAGCAATATTAAAAGGGCCACAGGGCTGAGAAATAAGTGTTGTAGTTTGATTATTGAAGCTCTTGAAGGTTGGTAAAGTAATTTGGAGCCTGACTAGTGTTTGTCTGTTGTACTCGAATTTCACTGTTAGGATGTGGATAAATAATAAAGGTTTTAAGTAGTGGGATATTACAATCAAGACTGTGCTTGATTTACAGTGGTATGTTGTAGAAAGCAAAGACTTGGGAAAGATTGGCCAGTTGAAGACCTAAGTAAAACTTGAACTTGGCGAGTGTAGTTTTGAAGAGGAGTGGAAGGATGTGAGTCAAAAGAATTCATGGATGTCGGTATTTAATGGGTTTAAAGCACCTTTTGCCTATACATTCTGAATATTGAGACCATTATTGACAAGTCAAACTCATCAAAACTATATTCTGCAAAGAACAATGTGTTTGATTTCTGAACAGGTTGAATTGGGTATATGTGTAACTGGCATGTAGATATTTTTGGCAAAGCAGTTGGGCATGCAATATTCAAACTTGTAATCAACGAAGAGATTGAGGGGACATCCAGGAGTCATTTTCAAAGGTATCATTCTCAAAGGTATTTAGAGGGAGAGAAAGAAATTGACCATTATACATTTATAGAATATAATTTTATATATACATTTGTAACATACTAGATACATATTATTACACATTCAATTATAGATGAGGGAAATGCTTTAGTTCACTGGATGGTACATTGCTAACTAATGGCAAAGCTGGAATTTGAAAGCAGAGCCCCCAAACTTAATTGCTATTTGAAGATAGTATTTTCTATAATAATCAGGAGGTCTGACAAAGGTTTAAGATTAAGGATGTTAATCTTTGGGAGTAATACAATTTTGAAAGCTTTTTAGTGTTGAATTGTTGGAGAGAAAGAAATTTAAAAGGTCAAATTTGGACTGGAGATTCACTTTTGAGGGATTAGGAGGAAAAGTTCCTTAAAAGAATGAAGCCTGGCCTAGTGGTAGAGTGCTTGCCTAGCATGAGTAAAGCCCTGGGTTTGATTCCTTGGTAACACACACACACACACACACACACACACACACACACACACACACACAGAGAGAGAGAGAGAGAGAGAGAGAGAGAGAGAGAGAGAGAGGGAGGGAGGGAGAGAGGGAGGGAGAGAGGGAGAGAGGGAGAGGGAGGGGGAGGGAGGGGGAGGGAGGGAGGGAGGGAGACAGGGACAGAACTGGTGCTGTGGCTCAAGTGGTAGAGCTCTAGCCTTGAGAAAGCCCAAGGACAGTGCCCAGGCCCTGAGTTTAATCAGTGGCTTACTCCTGTAATCCTGGCTACTCGGGAGACAGATCTGAGGATCACAATTCAAAGCCAGTGTGGTATGAAATTACATGAGACTTTTTTTTTTTTTTTTGGCCAGTCCTGGGCTTGAGCTCAGGGTCTGAGCACTTTCCTTGGACTTTCTCAAGGCTAGAGCTCTACCGCTTGAGCCTCAGCAACATTTCTGGCTTTTTTCTATGTATGTGGTACCGAGGAATCAAACTCGGGGGTCTTCATGCATGCTAGGCAAGCACTCTACCACTAGGCTAAACCCCCGGCCCCTACATGAGACTTTTATCTCTAACTAACCACCAGAAAACCAGAAGTGGCACTGTGGCTCAAAGTGGTAGAGAGATAGCCTTGAGCTAAAGAGCTCAGGGACACTCAGGCCCCACAACCAATAAAAGAAAGAAAGTAAGGGTCTGGGAATGTGGCCTAGTGGTAGAGTACTAACCTAGCACTCGTGAAGCTCTGGATTTGATTCCTCAGAATCAAGTATCACATACCTTTATACATTCTTTATTGTGAAGAATTAGTCTATAAGCAGTTTCCCCTAAATGTAAAACAGTACATTTTACTTCTCCCACTTCCTTTAAGAGCTGCAATTTTTAAGACATTTAATAAAAAATACTTAAATGGTGCCAAAACAACAAAAATTAATCATTGTAACTTACTTTCCTTGTTGATCATGGGGCTTGAACCCAGGGCCTGGGTGCTTGAGCTTTTTCACTCAAGGATAGCACTCTACCACTTTGAGCTACAGCTCCATTTCAAGTTTTCTGGTGGTTATTTGGAACCACCAGAGATAAGAGTTAAAGACTTTGTTGCCCAGGCTGTCTTTGATATTTGGATATCAACCTCCTGAACAGCTAGGATTAGAGAAATGAGCCACTACCTTGTGGGGGTTTGTTAAATCTATTTTTAACTATACCATTGAGCTATACTTCTAGCCCTTTAAGCAAATATGAAGTTCTCCTTTCATTCCCTACTCCAACTATACCTATCAGAAGAGACAGTCAAATAATGAACTTGGAACTTGGTGTTAATCTGATTATAAACAATATACAGTCTGTGTTTGGTTGTACATGGGAAATTTATTGTACTTTGCGGTGGGGGGGGGGCAGTCCTGGGGCTTGAACTCAGTGCCTGGGCACTGTCCCTGAGCCTCTTTGTGCCCTAGGTTAGAACTCTACCACTCAAAAAAGTGCCACTTCTGGCTTTTTCTGAGTGGTTTATTGGAGATAAGGGTTCCACATACTTTTTTCTGCCTGGACTGGCTTCCATCCATGATCCTCAGATCTTAGACTCCTGAGTAGCTAGGATTACAGGTGTGTGAGCCAGTAGCTCCCAGCTTATACATATTTTTAGTGTGCTTTTTTTTTTAAGTTTGAATGCTAATATTACAAAGGTTTACCTTATTTTGTAGTGACAAATTTCAAAGAGCCTTCTTAGACATATGTTCTTGGTACACATTCTCTTGTTCACAAACTTTCCAACTCTTGATCCCTTTAAATTTATAAAAGTTAAATACCAAAGAATTTCTGTATCTGAATTATTATCTATTGCTATTTCACTTGTTAGAAATTTATAAGGTGTATTAGTTTATTTTAAAATGTATTATTTATTTTTTAAAATTAGCTTATTAGGACCTGAAATGTGGTTCAAACAGTATAGCATTTGCCTACCAAGTTCAAAGCCCTGAGTTCAAACCCTAGTACTGGTGGTGGAGGTGGAGGGATGAGCTCATTAGCCAGGAGTTGATGGCTTCTATTGGCTGGTAGCTACTCAGGAGGCTAAGAACTAAGGATTGTATTCAAAGCCGGTTGGGGTAGGAAATACATGAGACTCTTAACCTGTAACGCCCACCCCCCAACTTTAAATAAATCTATAGCTCAGATGGTAGAGTGTTAGCCTGGAGCACCAAAGCTCAGAGACAGTGTCCAGGCCCTGAGTTCGAACCCCAGGCATGATTTGCCCACTCCGTCCACCTCCTGCCAAGAAAAAAGTGTTTTGCTTGCTGTATATTAACATAGCCATTTTAATGAAGAGTAACATCTCCCAATGAGATATATTCCCCCCGCCCTTTTTTTTTTGTTTAACAAATCTCAGTCTTTGGCATAATAAAACCTGGATTCTGCTGGGCACCTTGGCTTGCACCTGTAATCTTTGTGCCCAAGGCTGGTACTCTACCACTCATCAAAGTGCCACTTCTGGCTTTTTCTAAGTGGTTTATTGGAGAGAAGGGTCCCACATACTTTTCTGCCTGTGCTGGCTTTGATCCTTGATCCTCAAATCTCAGCTTCCTGAGTAGCTACTCTGGAGGCTGAGATCTGAGGATCATGGATCAAAGCCAGCTTGGACACTAAAGTCTGTGAGACTCTTTATTACCTGTTAAGCACCAGAAAATCAGAAGTGGCGTTATGGCTCAAGGGATAGGGCAGTAGCCTTGAGCTGAAGGAGCTCAGGGACTACGCACAGGCCCAGAGTTAAAGTCCCACAACCAACAAAAATAAATATTCGGTCTCAGATTAATATGTATCAGCCTCTGGGGGGGAAATGCTGTGTTACTTATGAGAAAATGAGTGAAAAGGGCAAGAAATAATTAACATGAACACAGTTTTGGCCTCATAGGCCACTGAAAAGAACTAGGGCTCCTAGTGCTTCTTGAAATAAAATTATAGCACAGAATTGGTACACATAGCTTTTGCGATGCAGAAAGCATATATGAGTTGTTTATTTTAAAGTCAGGTCTGAATTAAACTTTGTGAATACTTAATGAATTGATGTTGGTACATTTATTCAGTTGTGCTGTCAGTCTTAACTCACCAAGGGAAGGAACTAAGTTCCACTTCTCAGTAGGGAGCTGGCTGCTACTTATTTTCACTGTAAATTTTTGAATTTTATCTGTTGATTACCAAGTATGGTTATGATCTACAATAGATCCTCTGACCAGAACGAATATGTTTTTAGCATGTAATCTTTTGGTTTTGATCTTGCTTTTTTGAGAGGTTTAAGAAGAAAAAAAATGGACAAGAAGGTTCAAACAAATTTCTTAGTAGTGTCTAGAGTAGAACAATTATTTATCTTACCTTATTTAACTGTTATCCAAGTTAAATTTTTTTTTGCTCTTAATTCTCAGGGAATTTTTAATCTGTTGATAGCAGTTCAAGTCCACCTTTTTCATAGTAAATGGAATAAATATGACTCTTTAAAAGTTCCCAGGTAGCATTTATCAGTTTGTCTAGTATTTTGATACAGAAATGAACATGTACACATGATAAGAAATTGATTCAGGGAGAAATGAGAGTAATGGAAAAGTTTGGTTGAAAAATCTTGTGAAACAATTTGGGGTAAACTGTAGCTAATAAAAAATTGACAAAATGGAAGTTTTTGTTGGTTTAAAACTAGGTTCAGGGGCTGAAAGTGTAGCCTAATGGTAGAGTGCTAGCCTAGCATGCATGAAGCCCTGCGTTCAATTCTTCAGTACCATATACACAGAAAATTCTGAAAGTTTGCTCTTGCTCAAATTAGAGAGCTCTAGAGTTGAGCAAAGTGTCCAAGACAGTGCCCAGGCCCTAAGTTCAAGCCCAATGACTGGCAAAAAAACAAACAAACCAACAACAACAACAAAAGAAAAAAAAACCAGGTTCACATTCTAGATTGCGCTTTGTCATAGAACATAAACATAATTTTTACTTGGTCATTTTGAGGTAACTTTGTATAGATAAATACACTGAAATATTTTAAATACAACTTGATAATATAGTAGGAAAAAATGTTGCATGAGTGAGGAATCTAGTAATTTGTGAACTAGTGTGCTAATTTTTAAGTACTGTGTAGTTCAGAGTGATCGCATAGAATAATAGCTGAAATCATGATTAGTGGGAATGACAAGCTCAAATTTTTATAGTATTGATTTAAATGCTTTAGGGCTGTTTATAAAAGCACAGACAAATATATAGAAACCTTTATATTCCTTTGAAGCACTATAGTAAATTGGCCAAGAACTAATGTGACTCAAAAATGGAATCAATAATTGTACACTAAGTTTTTCCTGGGTATGATGTATTTAGTGGACAGCTCAATAGTTAGATTCATCAGCTATATTCACAATTGAAGAACACTTTTACTGTTAACTTAAAGGTTTATAAGAAGCAGCAGATAACATGTAGTCTCTGATTATAAGTCTTACCTATAAGGTTGTGCTCAACAGAAATTTATAATTCATTTTCACAATAAATTTGAGAAATATCTTTGTGTTTGGCATTGATTCTGGTGACTGAGATGTCTACTTGCTGAAAATTTTTATTTAGTATGATTGTTTTTACCCAGTACGTTATATATTTTGCTGTTTGGTAAATGCTTTTGAAATTTGATTCAAATTCCTGCTCTTGCTCTGTAATTTAGTTTTAAAGCTTTGTTTTCCACAATATATTTGCTCAGAGTAAAATTTTGGCTCTTTGTAAATACTTCTATCAGAGATGATAATAATAAAGCCTAGGAAAGGAAATGATATACATTTTTATATTTTGGATTAACTATTCAGTACAGAGGGTGTTTGTGTGTGTGTGTGTGTGTGTGTGTGTGTGTGTGTGTATGTGTATGGTTGTATCTATCTCACAAGATTGACTACAGATGTACCACATGTGGGATCTAACTGGAGGTTTTACTACTGAACTTTTACTTAGGATAAATTCCTTTTAGGTTCCTACAGCAATAGTTTATAGAGTCCCAGAAAATAAAATAGTAGGGTGAGGAAGAATTTATTTTATTATTATTATTAGCTAATTCTGGGGATTGAACTCAGGCACTGTCCTTGGGCAAAAGTGCTACTCTGCCACTTGAGCCACAGCACCACTTCACCACTTCCAGCTTTTTGTTTATGTGGTACTCAGGAATCAAACCCAGAGCTCTGAATGGTAGGCAAGCACTCTGCCACTATGCCACACTCCTGGCCAGAATATTGTATTTTTGACGCCATTTAGAATTGTCAGTGTTTAATAATAAGAATAATAATAAGAATAATATCAAACTGACTAAAAGCGTTAATGTATCCAGAATCTTGAGCCAGTTTGCCCAATTACCACCTGTGCCTTGATACTATGGCAATAGCTACTTAACTTTGTATTGTAGTCCATAATCTGCTTCTGTAAGATCTCTAGTGTATCTTTATGTGCTTTTCCATTTTGTTTTTTTAGAACCTAAGTTTTGGTTAAAGCAGAATTACAATTCCCTATAAAGGAAACTAAATTACTATAATGTGTCTTTTAACTCTTTAGGAAACAAATATTCGTTGCACTTTAATGACTACACATCAACTAACTTAAGAGCTGCAAATGATACATCAGTCCTCAGGCCTGAACTCAGGGCCTGGGCACTGTTTTGGGGTTTTCTCAAGGCTAGTACTCTACCACTTTCCAGCTTCTTCTGTGTATGTGGTACAGAGAAATCAAACCTAGGGTTTCCTGCATGCTAGGCAAGCACTCTACCACTAGGCCATGCTCCTACCCCACCAAATCTTTTATAAAAGCTTTTTATCATAATCGAATTTAGTAAATATAAGTACAGATTTTTATAAAGTTAGTACAACTTGAACATGTTAGTTTTTAAGTGTAGTACTTACGCAAAACCAGTGAAATAGAAATACTGGTTGCCAGAGAGCAGGAAAAGGATCCAAGAGTGATTGCTAATAGTTAAAGACTTCTGCCAGGCACCAGTGGCTGAAGCCTATAATCCTAGCTTCTCAGGAGGCTGAGCTCTGAGGATTGTGGTTCAAAGCCAGCCTGGGCACAAAGCCCTGTGACTCTTATCTCTTATCTTCCAGAAAACTGGAAGTGGCAGATTTTATATCATGTTGAAAACAATAACCAGTCGCTAACTATGGCTCCGAAAGTTATTTTGTTGATCCAAGTTTGTTCAGAGGATATCTTTAGTTTTGACATGCTATTTTAAGAAGTAATGCAGAAGAGTGTACTAGGGAAAGACAGGAAAAAACAACTATATGCCAAGTAATGGGTTAGATGTTATGTATATGTGTAAATTTTTTGTAGTAAAGGTAGATATGCTAGAAAATGGAATGATGTGAAGTCCTGCAATATGTGGCAGTCAGTTCTGAGATTCAGACCAACAATTTTTTTTTTTTTTTTTGTCTGTCGTGGGTCTTGGACTCTGGTTGAACTCTGGGCCTGGGTGCTGGCCTTGAGCTCTTCAGCTGAAGGCTACACTCTACCTCTTGAGCCACTGTGCCTGACTTTTTGTTTTCTTTTTTTTTTATTATTAAAGAATTTATAAACGTTGATTTTTACATCATATTTTAAATGACAAGTTTAACAAACAAGTGTTCAAGGAGGGTTTGTTTTCTTTTAATGCTAGCATTCTACCACTTGAGCCACAGCTCCACTACAGGCTTTTTTGGTGGTTAATTGGAGATAAGAGTCTCCTAGACTTTACTGCCTGGGGTGGCTTTGTACTGTGATCCTTAGATCTCAGACTCCTGAATAATTAGAATTGCAGGCATGAGCCACCAGTGCCCAGCTCATATTTAATACTAAGAATAATTTTTGGCTTCCAGTGCTTATCACAGGCTGTGTTCTTACACTGACTGAATAGGAAGAGGAGGCAGAGTAAACCTACCCCATATATACCTTGTGAATGGGGAGATAGTGGGGAGGGGAAGCAGTTTTGCTTTTATGTATTTATTTTGTGTTTATCATTTCTGAAACTAGAAGAAAAGTGAGTTTGTAGGGAAATGTGTTAGGTGAAAGGAAATTTAAGAAAGAGAAAATAAGAGATTTCCCCCCCCTCCAATGAGGATACTGTATTTCAACTTTGTTGCATATAAAAGTGTATTTTAAATTGATTTCCCCTGGAGGGCACAGGTAACTGCTACCTGTAATCTACTCAGCTACTCAGGAGGCCAAAAGCCAGAAGTAGAGTTGTGGCTCAAGGGGTAAAGCACTAGACTTTTGAAAGAATCATCTACATTTGATTATTACATTAGTCTTTATTTTCTTCAGTTTAGAACAATGGGATAAACATACAATAAGTTTTATCTTAAGATAATAATGCATGTGATGCATTCATGCTACTGAACAGCATAGTATAACCCTACCTCAAACATGCTCAGTAAATTTATATTGCCCTGCAGTTGGGCCAAATCATCTAATGTAAGATGAGTACTAGTGGGTACTCAGAAAGGTGAGATTTAAGGATCACAGTTTGAAATCAGCCAGGGCAAAAAAGTCTGAGACTTTTATCTGCAGTTAACCAGAAAAGGGCCGGAAGTGGAGGTATGTCTCAAGTGGTGGAGCATTGGCTGTACAAGAAAAGCTAAGAGAGGCCGGGAGTTTGGCCTAGTGGTAGAGTGCTTGCCTAGCATGCATGAAGACCCGGGTTCGATTCCTTGGTATCACATACATAGAAAAAAGCCAGAAGTGGTGCTGAGGCTCGTGTGGTAGAGCTCTAGCCTTGAGAAAGTCCAAGGACAGTGCTCAGGCCCTGAGCTCAAGCCCAGGACCGGCAAAAAAGAAAAGAAAAGCTAAGAGAGAGCACCCTGGATCTGAGTTCAAGTCCTAGTACCAGTACCTATCTGCCTTCTCCTCAAAATCATCTAACACAAAGCCTGTTGTTTCTTAAAATACTGAATAACTAGGGCCAGGAGTTTGGACTAGTGGCAGAGTGCTTGACTATAGCATGCCATGATGCTCTGGGTTCAATTCCTTGGTACCACATACACTGAAAAAAAGCCGGAAGTGGTGCTGTGACTCAAGTGGTAGAGTGTTGGCCTTGAGAAAAGTGGAAGGACAGTGCTCAAGGCCTTAAGTTCAAGCCCCAGGACTGACCAAAAAAAAAAAAAAATACTGAATAACCTTACATAAAGTATTGAATACAGTTACCAAAACAGAATGTGTTTGTTTTAAAGCAAACCTTCAGAATTCAACAACTATGTAACTATCTTTAATTTGCTTGCAAACTATTGTACCTCTCTTAACAAAAACATAGGACAATAGGAACATTGATAGCAAGGCAAAAATAAATATTGACAATAGTTTCAAATAGCTTTAGAATTTCTAGTGAGACCAGAACAATATTTTTAAAGCCTTCACAATTTTATATGATTCCTGAACTTTTTTTCTCTATACTTTCATTTTATATGGATAGAGATACAGATTCTACACTTTTTTTTTTTTTTTTTTTTGCCAGTCGTGGGCTTGAGCTAGGCCTGAGCACTGCCCTTGGACTTTCTCAAGGCTAGAGCTCAACCACTTGAGCCTCAGCACCACTTCCGGCTTTTTTTTTCTATGTATGTGGTACCAAGGAATCGAACCTGGGTCTTTGTGCATGCTAGGCAAGCACTTTAACCACTAAGCCAAACTCCCGGCCCGCTACACATTTTTTAATGGATATGTGTACACTTGAAATATACAATCATTGAAGAGCGAATCCTATGGTTATTTTTTTTATAAGCATTACTTGTGAGGAAGCAAAGTAATAGAAAATTTCCACAGTAAGGTACAAATTCCTTTAAGAGTAACATTCAGTTTCTGAGGAAGGTACACAATCACAATGTTTAAAATGATAGCTGACCTCAAAAGTTACCTTATTATCTTGCTTATTTTCATGTGAGGAAGTTGGTGCATAGCTTAAATCATTTCAAAGGGATCAGACTGAAAACAAAATGTAAGAAAGAACTTCAGCTCTGTAGTTTTAAAAACAAAATGGAAGAAAAAAAAAACAGATGGATTTTTATTCTTTTTAGGTGGGTTATGGGACTTGAACTTGGCCTGGGCACTCTCCCTGAGTTCTTCAGCTCAAGACTAGCACCCTACCCTTGAGCCAAGTTTTCTAGAGGTTAATTGGAGATAAGAGTCTCAGGTCCTTTTGTGCCCAGGCTGGCTTTAAACCTTGATCCTCAGGTCTCATCCTTCTGAGTAGCTAGGATTACAGGCACTGGCTCAGAGGGAATGGTTTCTACACAGGAGGCAGATTGAGTACCTGCTTGTCACTGTAAATGTGTCTTTGAAACAGTTACAGTTTTTAAATTTCCAAAGAGATTTTCTTTCTCATCTTAGAGTCATACAAGCAAAGAAGCAAAACTAGATACAATCAGAATAATTGATTACAAAGTAGTTTAAGAAAAATAAAATTTTAAATTAAGGGAAGAGTAGGAATAAGTATCCATTCCGAGATTCAGAAAGGAAATAAACTTGAGATAATTAAAGTTAAAAATGACTTCTTATTGCTGGGCATGGTGGCTCACACCTGTAATCCTAGCTACTCTGAGGCTGAGATCTGAGGATTTAGGTTCAAGCCAGCTCTGGCACAAAAGGACCTGAGACTCTTTATCTCCAGTTAATCTCTAGCAAAGGAAAGTGGGGCTTGGCTCAAGGGTAGGGTGGTAACCTTGAGCTGAAGAGCTCAGGGACACCACCCACGCTGAGTTCAAGCCCCAGCCCCCCCCCACACAAAAAAACTATTGCCTTGATAGCTTAATTTCAAAAGTAGGAAAATGTAAATGTAGAAACTATAAACTCTGCCAATTCATTTTTACCTTTGCCAGTTCTGTCTTATGAATTTCTAGGAATCTCAGAATACTAACTCTAGAATATATTCACAATTTATAACAAGAAAACTTTCTTTTTGTTAAGTATGTTATGTCTAGAATACACTAAATTTTTCAGAAAAATGTTGGCTATGATAAATACGTAAGAAGAGGAAGCTAGGTTAACAGTATTCTTTTTTTAAATATATTTTTATTGTAATTAATAGAAGGGTTACATGGTATTTACCAGATAAATGGTGCCTTAAGTGGACTTTAGCTGTTAATAAGTGATCAGAAAATTTCATTCTACAAGTCCTGTTTTGATTTTGAGTTTATGAGCTTTATAATCTGATTGAAATAAAAAAATTGGCTACAGGCTACATAATTGAGAGATTGAAAAGACTATCTCCAGAACTAAAGTCTAGTGCTCTGAATGTCAAAAAGTAAAGTTTATTGAAGTGCTTGCAAATAGCTAGTGTAACTATAAAGAAAAAAAAAAGCCACAATCAGCATGACATAATGGTTATCTTGTATATTTAACCTGTGCTGGATTTCCTAAAACTTCATTTAGTTCTCACTAAAATTTATATCTAAAACAAATGAAAGTACATGCTTTACGAGTGAGAGTTCTATGGCATAAAATCCTAGTATTACCTACATGGTTAGACTCACTCAAAATCAGGTCTTTCTCCAGAATACCACAATTTCTGGTATGTTTTTGAGTAGCATATTTTGTAGTTTTGGGGTTGATTTGTGGTTTGGGGGGGCTTTATATATAAAATTGGTGACTTTTTTCCTTTGGGATTTGTTGGCTAATATGATGTTGAATTATCTCATTCTGAGTTCAAATGGTTTTTTTCATCTCTTTTCTTTGTGTTTATTACTATGTATGTTCTAAACTAGGTCAAGAACTAAATTTTTATGATTTTTTTTCATAGTTTATATTATTGATTTGAAAGATGAACGGTGGTCACTTTGGGGTCGTATTTTCCTCATTTTGAAAAGAAAAGAATACTTCTCTGAGAAATAGCTTTTACATTTTTTCAGAATACTTATAGTAGTATTTTTATAATATGAAATTATAATAATACAGTATCTGCCAATAGGAAAAATAGCAGTATATAGTTTTCATACTTTTTAACCATGATCCTCACAGGGAGGATTATAATCTTACATTCATACTCAGGTGCTTGTATACATGAACTCACAACCAAAACTTATATTTTACACAATGGTATATTTGTTTCTTCATGTCCACAGATTTAACCAGTCTTTGATAAAATACTAAGGACAGAAATTCCAAGAAGTTCCAGAGAAAGACTTAAATTTGCCATATGCCAAGCACACGAATGAAAAGATGTGCAGGCATACTCTTTTGGGGGCCTCTCAACCTTTCAGAAGTCTCATTATCTCCCCAGCATTCCTTGTTCAAAAATTGTTTATTTCTGCCTCGTTTATGTACTATACAGTTTTATTTCTACCATTGATGCATTTGAATGTGCACAAGATGTCTTGCATTAGCAATGTAGCTTGGCACCTATTCATACAGCATTTACATTGTATTAAATACTGTAAGTGATACAGAAATGATTTGAGAATATAGAGAATGGGCATAGGTTATGTACAAATTCTATGCCATTTTGTACAAGGGAAGTATCTTCATGTGAGGATGCTAGAACCAATTTCACTATAGGATAACTGCATTTGCCCCTGTTGATGTGTGGCATCTCCTATTATATGTTATGCTCTTAAAATTTTTTATTTATATCCATTATAAAAATTATGTTACTGTTTTAAGTATATTTTCACAATCTACTAAAGTCTGCTCTGGATCATCTTTAAAACTTTAAAAAAAAGTTACACATACTGGAAATAATAAACATCTATTTACAAGTAGTACACTAAAGTTCATTTTGTATGTATTGTTTGTATTTTATTTATAAACTTTTCCTTAAGGAGCAGTTGGTCTGCCTTCCCTCCCCTTCCTTTTTTCTCCCTCCCTTTCCCTCCCTCCCTCCCTCCCTCCCCACTTTCTCTTTTCTCTCCCTTTCCTTGTCCAGCCCTTGGGTTTGAATTTGAAGGCCTTGGTGTATTACCACTTATGCCATGCCTCTGGCCTACCTGGTTTTTCGGGTGTTTGCTTTTGGTCCTGGGGCTTGAACTCTGGGCCTGGGCACTATCCCTGAGCTCTTCAACTTCAAGACTGCCTCCCTACCCCTTGAGCCACAGCGCCACTGCCACTTCCGGATTTCTGGTGGTTAATTGGAGATAAGAGTTACTGTCCCTGCAGCCTCCAGAGTAGCTAAGATTATTCAGTACTGGTGTGAGTTACTGTGCCCATTGTCCCTAAGCTTTTTACTCAAGGCTAGTGCTCTAACTTGAGCCATGGCTCCACTATTGGATTTTTGGTAGTTTATTGGAGATAAGAGTCTCACAGATTTTACTGCCTGGGTTGTCATCAACCAGAATACTTAATCTTGGATTCCTGAGTTGCTAGGATCAGAAGTTGAGCCAGTGGTACCAGGTATCATATTAAATTTTAATTAAGACAAAAGTAGAAATAAAGTTGCAGGGTATTTCATGTGAGGGATGGTAAAAGTAGAGACCAGGGGAAAAAAAGTAGCCAACTATTATTAAGCACTATTTTAGATGTTTTCATTTGATAACCCATTTAATAATTCATTTTTCATTTATGTATTTATTCTGTGTGTGTGTGTGTGTGTGTGAAAAAGAGAGGGGGGAGAATGTGAAATCATGGGGTTTGAACTCGGTCTGGGTGCTGTCTCCGAGCTCTTTTGCTCCTGGCTCTATCATTTTGAGCCACAGCATCACTTCCAGTTTTCTCCTGGTTCATTGAGATAGGAGTCTCAAGGCCTTTTCTGCCTGTTCTGGCTTTGAACCACAATCCTCAGATCTCAGCCTCCTGAGTAGCTAGGATTACCAGTGCCCACTCAGCATTTAGCATGTACTCTTGAGAATTGTTTTTATGCTGTTAATTGATAAAATAATGATATGTGATCTTAGAGAATCTTCAAAAAATCAATTTCAGTGTAAATATCTAGTTGTGTTTCCCATTTAATAATAAATTTACAGAAATTTTCTTCACTTTTCTATTTAAGATTATGTAGTCCTTAAATTGATTGTATTTGGTGCATTCCAAGCCTTTAAAATATTTTCCTTTGATGAATTGGGAATACGGCTTAGTGGTAGAATACCCTGTGTTAGATTTCTGGGTACTACATGAACAGAAAAGGCAAGAAGAGGAGCTGGAGCTCTAGTGGTAGAGTGCTATTCTTAAGCAAAAGAAGCTCAGGGACAGTGCCCAGGCCCTAAGTTCAAGCCACATGAATAGCAAAAATAAAAACAAAAGAACAAAAAAACTCCACTGGTATCTGTGGTCCCATAGTACAAATGGTTTTGAAAAGCTGTGGGAATTGTGAATGTTTAGGGTAGTCTTGTATTGTCTTGTTAACATTCTAAAGGTATTTCATTAATTGGATAGAAATGTGACTTATAAAAGATAATGCTCAGGAATCTGAACCACTAGGCCAAACTCCCGGCCCCCTTTTTTTCTTTTTTTTAACCAGTCCTGGAGCTTATACTCAGGGCCTGAACACTGTTCTTGGGCTTTCTCAAGGCTAGAGCTCTATGACTTGAGCCACAGCACCACTTCTGGGTTTTTTCTGCATATGTGGTACCGAGGAATCAAATCTGGGTTTTCGTGCATGCTAGGGAAGCACTCTACCACTTGACCAAACTCCCAGCCCCTCATGATTTTTCTTTTAAATATGAACTTTTCTGTTTGCTAAAGTGACAGTATATATAGAAAAGCTCCTAGTTTTTACTTGCTAATCAAATTGTTAAACTTAGTTTCAAGAGTTTGTTGTTCTCAGTTAAATCACAAATATTTTTATTAAATAACAGAATTGATCTTCTAAAAGGGTTTTTCCCCCCTCATTTCCTTTCTTGTTTTTCTTTTTTAGCTCTTTTCACTTATGGATATGAAGCCTCCTATATCTAGAGCAAAAATGATTCTTATCACTAAAGCTGCTATTAAAGCTATTAAGGTAAGAAATCAAATATATTTAATCTAGAAATGTTATTGAAATCTTTTAAAGGTTGCTAAACATGAGAATATAAAATAGTTTATGCCTAGGTTAAAGAAAACTTAGCTGAAAATTTGTGATTATACTATACATTTATATCATTCCATAGTTCAATGTACTTTTCTAAATTTTATGTAACCACTGTCGTAAACCAGCTCTTATCTTCCTTTTAGTAAAAAGAAAAGGAGAAAAAGGAAATGTGAGCTTTATGAAATGTATTTGTCACATTGAATTGACCCACTTTACAAACTGCATTGCTTCTTTCTTTTTTTTTTTTTTTTTTTCCTTTTTGCTAGTTGTGGGGCTTGAATTCTGGGCCTGATCACTATCCTTGGGCTTTTCTCAGGGCTAGAGCTCTACCACTTGAACCATAGCACCACTTCCAGCTTTTTCTATTTATGTGGTACCAAGGAATTGAACCCAGGTCTTCATGCATGCTAGGCAAGCACGCTACCACAAGGCCAAACTCCTGGTTGCATTGCTTAGTTCTAATTGCATTTTTTTCTCTAAGGTTTGCTGATATCTTGCTTTATGAAAATTTGCTAATTATCTAAGGAAAGATTTTTCTGTTTGGTAGGACTTTGTAGTTTTATTCTGGGTAATTCCTTTCTTTGGTTTGTTACTTGTTTTTAAGCTGTTGATTTTTGATTATTTCTCATAGTTCATTGATAATCTTTTAATTATATGAATTTTAAAGTCTTAAGAACTTCCTGTAATGAAAGAAATACAGAAATATGTAAATTGACCTTATATCTTTTCTTTTCAGCTTTATAAGCATGTGGTTCAAATAGTAGAAAAATTCATCAAAAAGGTAACTATTTTATTACCTCATTTCTGATCTGTGTTTACATTTTACCTTATAAGTTATAATTTGAATGTTCGCTTCTAAGTATATTCTATCAAAGAGTAGTTTATTCTCTTTTTTTGTTTTTTTGGTGGGTCATGAGACTTGAACTTGTGCCCGGGCTGGCTTTGAACCTTGATCCTCATATCTCAGCCTCCTGAGTAGCTAGGGTTACAGACATGAGTCACCGCGCCCAGCTTCAGTTTATATTCTCTTTAACCACTAGTTTAAATTTATTTTTTTATTTACTAAGAGATCAGCACTCAGCTTTGATCATTCCTTATAACAGAGTTTATCTTAAGGCAGGGGCCCTTCTTCAGGTTGGTAGACCCATTTCACCCTTTGCCCCATCTGCTCTGTTGAGATTTAATTTATCTTTGAATATTTCAGATGAAATTAGTTGGTAAAGTTTTCCCAACTTTTCTGTTCCTATCAGAGTTAAAGTTGAATAGTTCAATAATTGGCATATATATCTATATCTATATATATATATACACACACACACACACACACACACACACACACACGTGTATATATATATATATATTTGCTACATGATTCACCAGCAACTCTCCAGCTGAATAGAGATTTTGTAAGAAATGCTTCAGTAGCTGAACTTAATGGAGGAGAAAACACACATCTTACTATAGCACAAATTACTATAGAATACATTTCTATATGTAGAGTTGTTAAATGAAATGGTGTTTTACTTTTTTTCTTGCCAGTCTTCTGGCTTGAATTAAAGGCCTGGTTACTTCCCCTGAAAAATTTGTGTTCTAGGCACTGCCCCTGAACATTTTTGTTGAAAGGCTAGCATTCTACCACTTGAGCCCCACCGGTCCACTTTTGGCTTTTTGGTAGTTAAGAGTCTAGTCTCCAAGACTGCCAGGGCTCAAACCTGAGGTTTTACTTTTATTGCCACGTTGTCTTCCATAAAGAGTCTTTCCTTTTCTACAACCATCAGAAATTCATGTGGGTATCTGTTTCTAGATACCAATGTCTGCCAATTTGTTAGATCCTAAAATAACCTCTTGTCAATTTTTATTTCTCTAATTCTGCACTTAAATAAGATTAAATTGATACAGTGTTAAAATTACCTTTTTTATGAATTTGCAAGGTGAAAATTGTTGAATTCCTGCAGAGGGAAAATCATAAAAGGGAATTTTCCTGAAAGTAGTTTAGGGATGGGTCATGCCAATTCTGGAAGGATGAAGAATCAGAAGAGGGATAGATCTAAAGTATCATATAGTAGAATTCTACATAGCTTTGGGAAATTTGACAGTTAGCTTAGCCAGTTAGATAGCTGAAACACTTGTGCAGTTTTTTTGTTTTGTTTTTTTGCAAGTACTGAGCTTGAGCTCAGGGCCTGAGCACTGTCCTTGGACTTTCTCAAAGCTAGAGCTCTACCACTTGAACCTCAGTACCTCTTCCGGCTTTTTTCTATGTATGTGGTACTGAGGAATTGAACCTGGGTCTTCGTGCATGCTAGGCAAGCACTCTACCACTAGGCCAAATTCCCATTCCCCACTTGTGCAGTTTTTGAACAGCCAGTGACATTTATATAAGGTTACATAAATGTGTCATTAATAGGCGTTAAATTAGAATTTTGGTCTATTTGTACTAATTTTTTTTTCCTTGCAGTGTAAACCGGAATATAAGGTTCCAGGATTGTATGTAATTGATTCAATTGTGCGACAGTCTCGTCATCAGTTTGGAACTGATAAAGATGTTTTTGGGCCAAGATTTTCGAAAAATATAACTGCCACATTCCAATACTTATATCTTTGTCCATCTGAAGATAAGGTATAGTTAATAATTTTAGGGAATTCGTAGTTTTAAAGCTTATATTCTTGTTGGTTTTTATATTTGTATTTACTTAAATGTATGTTATTTGAAGCTTACTGTATTACTAGATCAAATCTTGAGATTTCTGAGTCTGAAAAAGCTTTTTTAATACAATGGTTCATGTTTTTTTTTTTTTTGTGAATCCTTCAAAAGGTTGTACTGTTGGTGCTTGCTTTGGCAGCACACATACATGGAATGATAGAGAAGATTAGCATGGTCCTCATACAAGGAATTAGCAGACAGTGGAGTTGGAATTGCAGAGTACAGAGCGATGAGTTGCTAATCAGATTAACAAGTCTAGGTATTCAGTTTAAGAAGATGAATACAATTCAGTAACAATTCAGTATTTTGCAGTTAAAAATTTCTTCTTTGAAATGGGTGAGGTGGCTCACGCCTGTAATCCCAGCTACTCAGGAGGCTGAGATCTGAGGATCAAGGTTCAAAGCCAGCTTATTCTTATTACCAATTAACCTCTAGAAAACAAAAAACAAAGTGTAGCACCCAGGCCCTGAGTCCCAGGTCTCTTCTTCCCCCCCCTACCTCTCTCCTCCCCTGCCCCCTATGTTTTAGGGGGGGACGGGGTGGGTCATGGGGCTTGAACTCTGGCCTGGGTGCTGTCCCTGAGCCCTTCAGCTCAAGGCTACAGCCCTATCCTTGAACCAAGCCACAGTTTCCTTTTTTTTCTAGAGGTTAATTGGATATGAGTCTCAGGTCCTTTTGTGCCCAGGCTGGCTTTGAACCTTAATCCTCAGATCTCAGCCTCCTGAGTAGCTAGGATTACAGGTGTGAGCCACTGCACCGGCCCCCTTTTCTCCCGTGCTCTCTCTCTCACTGTCACATATATCCACACACACTTCTGTTTATTCTTCAGGTCTGTGGACTGTTTCATACTCTAGAAAGACTAATTATAGGAGTTGAAGTAATAATTCTGATGGACTTTTTGTTTATAAAACAGACTTTCTGTGGAAATGTCTTGGAATATGTTCTCTTTTTAAATTTCAACAAATATTTATTATGTTCATGTTTTCTTACACATAACAGAGTAAAATAGTCCGTGTGCTAAACCTTTGGCAAAAAAATGGAGTGTTCAAAATCGAAATTATCCAACCTCTCTTGGACATGGCAGCAGGAACCAGTAATGCAGCCCCAGTAGCAGAAAATGTTACCAATAATGAAGGTATAGTAGAGTATAAGCCTGGATAATCATGCTATTTTTGTCCATGAAAGATTTCTTGTCTGTCTACATTCTTCATAAGAAGGAAATTTTGTGATTATATCTTAGAAGATATGGCCTTTTTTTCTTGAATGTCCTTTTGTTATGTTTGAGATCCTAGACACTTTTGCTCATTGGCTAGCAGTGTTCTACCAACTGAGTCATGCCTCTAGCCCCTCAATCAAATTCTTCTTTCTAATGAAAATATACCATTTTAATCCTTTCTAAGTAGTTCAGTAACCACAACCTATATATTACTATGTGTTAAATTTCATGGAATTTTATTTTAGCCAAAAAATACTTTTAAGGAGCTTTAAAAGTTTATGAACTTGTTGACATTTTTACTATGCCTAGTGCCCTTTGCTTTTTATTGTAGGCTCACCTCCACTTACAGTAAAAGTTTCCTCTGAACCCCCACAAGTTACTCCCAACTCTATACCTGCTGTACCACAGTTGCCTAGTTCTGATGCTTTTGCTGCTGTGGCTCAACTTTTTCAGACAACTCAAGGTCAACAGGTAAGCACCCTACTCAGTGATCAAATCAGTTACAAGGTGTTTGGTATTGTTGCCAGTTCTTACTTCCTATTCCTTGTTCATTAATATTTTGGAGGGAGAAATGTGTACCTTTCAGGTAAATAACTTTGAGATCTCTAGGGAGACAATAAGGAAACTGATAATGTGAAAAGCAGGGGAACAACAAACTTAACTGGCTGATGTTATTGCCCAGAATTCTAGCATTTCTGCTTGATAACTATGTGGGTTGAATTTTTCTGTATTTCAAGAAAACTTACTATAAGCACAGTTGGTGCATTTTCTTTTTATCTTTCAGATTGTTAGTATAGATTTTTAACCTTAAGCAATTCACACTGTCTAATTTAGTTATTCACAGACTTAACCTTTATGAAAGATGATTTTCCCAGCTAATGATTAATTTCATTCTTCATAATGATGAAGTTATTTTGTTTTGTTTTTTGTTATATGCTTTATCAGTTTTCCCATTTTTTTTAGCTTCAGCAGATCCTTCAGACTTTTCAGCAACCACCAAAACCACAGTCTCCTGCTCTTGACAATGCTGTGATGGCTCAGGTTCAGGCTATCACAGCTCAGTTAAAGACAGCTCCTACACAACCACCTGAACAAAAAGCTGCTTTCCCCCAACCTGAACAAAAGACTGCATTTGACAAGGTATGTTTCTCACATTACTTTCCTGTTATCTGTTTTTACCACTTCAGACTATGGGACTTACCTCTTTTGTAGCTTTTCTGTAGATTATTCATTTTGTTGTTTGTGATTTGACATATTTTCTTCCTCAAAATCATGTCATTTTTCTTTCCTGGATATAAATATGTTCACTGCAGAAAAATTTTTGAAAATAAAGAAAAGTGAGCTGAAGAAAAATTCTTTGTTTACTTCCTCTGTTGTATTTAGGTATCCCTATCTTATTGATTTGAATTGCAATTTTCTTAGTGTTTTACTGTGGTCTGTCTAGTGTTTATTAGCCCTTACATCAGGCATTAAAAAAAGGAATTCTGACCTTTTACATAGATGGAATTTGACTAAAAGTTCATTTTAACCTAGTCAGTAGAAATTACCTACTTCAACTTTTTCATAGATCTTGAGACTGCACAGAGCACCAGTTTATATTTGATAGACTTGGCTTGTTTTCCAGTTTCTTCAAGTCTTTGTAGAGTAATATGTATACACTATAATTTAAAGATTATAAGATGATAGTTGTATGTGTGTTGGTCAGTCCTTGGGATTGAAATTAGGCCCTGAGCACTGTCCCTGGGCTTTTTTGTGCAAGGCTAGTTCTGTACCGTTTGAGCAATAGTTGCGCTTGCAGCTTTTTTGATGGTTAATTGGAGAGTTTCACAGACTTTCCTTCCTGCGATCAAAAGCATACAACTTTGTGATCCTCAGATCTCAGCATCCTGGTGAGCTATGATTACAGGTATGAGCTACTAGCACTTTGCGGGTCTTATATTTTATTTAAGAAAAAAAAAAGGAAAAAAAAAGCTGGCACCAGTGGTTCAGGCCTGTAATCCTAGGTACTCAGGAGGCTGAGATCTGAGGATGATAGTTCAGAGCCAGCCCAGGGTAGCCTTGAGCTGAAGAACTCAGAAAATGTGCGCAGGCCCAGAGTTTAAGCCCACAACTCACACACACGCACACGCACGCGCGCCAAAGAAAAAGATTGCCAATTTTACTGCTTTCCTGATATGGAGTTAAATGTTAAATGTTAGTGTTTAGCGCCATAAAATAATGGTTAGCTTATTGTTGCCATGATTGTTATATAATCTGTTATATGCAAATCAAGATAGTCTATTCAGAAAATATTAACTAGTAATTTATACTAAGAACTTTTATTACCTGGTCTATAGTCATTGAAACACAGAATTAGCTTGATCTCAAAGCACCTTGGTTTTATCCTGAATAGTGTTGTCCAGTGACAGGCTTTCCCTTGCACAAATAAGTAGAACCAGTCACCAGACAGAACGCTACAGAACAACACAAGTTAGAAAGTTAAGGTTGGAATCCACAAACAGAATTACCACTTCATTATGAAGTAAGTTTGCTTGTTGGAAGCCAAAGACAGTGCTTTGAAGTAAAAAAGACCTGTGTTCACATGGTGATTCTACCATTCACTAGCTATATAGTCTTAATCACTCTAATGTCCTTATTTTTTTAAAAAATGAAGTGTTGCAAGTTTTTTGTGATGAACTGTTTATGTAATCTGCAAAAGCACATTATTATATGTTTGGCATGTTACATTCCTTTAGAGTAAGTTTTGGAATTGCTTTCCTATACAATAAAACAATGGAATATGTTGATTTTTTAAAAAAAAATCATTTTAAAGAATTTTGATTTTTCAAAAGAAGCTGATGAAGTGGATGTTGAAACAGCTTTGTCACCCTGTCCTCTGTCGTTCCTTTTTCTTTGCCATGTATTGTTTTTGTTTTTTGGCCAGTTCTGGGCTTGAGGTCAGGGCCTGAGCACTGTCCTTGGGCTTTCTCAAGCCTAGCACTCCACCACTTGAGCCACAGTACACTTCCAGCTTTTTCTATTGAACCCTGGTCTTCGTGCATGCTAGCAAGCACTCTTACTACTAGGCCTAACTCCCATGTATTCTTTTGTAATCTAAATATATACATGTATAGTGATTGGATAAAATAGTCTTTTAATACATTAACAGTGACTAAAATATGTTCGGCCCATTTTCATGTGAAAGGTTTTAGTTTAATAAATACTTGTTAGAAAAACAAATCACTGCTAAATTATAAAGTAAGGTTGAAAACACTTAAAAATGAAGCAGTGCTTATATTATGAAAGGAAAACAGAATAATAAATAGTATCTTTCATAGTGGCATTTGTGTAAAAGTTATTTATCTTTGAACCTGACTCCTCTGGAACACATGGGAACGTGAGATTGCACGGTGATTTATGGCTAGTGGCAGACATCTTTTGTTTCTATAAAATTTCTGTTCAGTGACTCAAAGTTGAAATTTTAAAATAGAATGTTGACATACCTATTCTAGAAGCTGCTTGACAGATTTGATTATGATGATGAGCCAGAAGCTATAGAAGAATCAAAAAAAGAGGATGCTGCTGGCATCACTCCTGTGGTTCCTGCTACTGCAATACCACCTGCACCTACCGTAACTGCACCTGCTGCTGCTGTTGCCGCTGCTGCTGTGGCTGCTGCCACTGCTACTGCAACTTCTTCAGCCACACCAGCTGCTACCTCTCCTCCTCCTCCACAGGCACCCTTGTGAGTTTTCTTTTTTAGTTTCTTAACAAAGTAGTAAGTTACAAAGCATAATAATCTTAAGTGAGATATAGTAGTCAAAACAATTTCAACAGAGTCATTGATTAAAATTGTGATACTGTGGGTTCTGTCCTCAGTAGGGTACACTATCACATTTATAATAAAAAATGACTTGGGTTGAAAGTGATACTGGACATGTAAATGAGTATATGGATAAACAAAGTTCAGTAAAATGTAAGGACTTCTGAACAGCATTCTTTGAATAGTAAGATTATTCCCTGTTTTTAGTAGATTTCCTGGAGAAATGCAACAATCAGCTTATGCACAACACCAAAATATGGAACAATTTCAAACTCGAATGCTAGGAATGCAACAAGATCCAATGCACCATCAGGTACTGGAATTTTTGTTTGTGTGTTTCGTTGTTTATATAAAGGTGATGTACAAAGGGGTTGCAGTTACGTAAGTAATGAGTACATTTCTTTATGGACAGTGTCATCCCTTCTCTCACAGTTTTTCCCTCCTATACCCACCCACAAGTTTTCAACATAATGTCCAGTGAGTACCAGTGCTGAGTTTGTTCACTCTTTTATCCCTCTGTTTCTGTGTCTCCCCTTATATTCCCAAAACAGCTGGGTTTTAATAACGTGAAATCTAGCCCGATAGAATGTGCTTGGCTCTTCATAGACTTCTAATATTTAGTGGTGTGATTGGCCAAGTAGAGCTACAGCTCCAGTAAAGGGAAACTAAACTATTTTGAGTTGTATTTATTTTTACTGAAACAAGGCTGCTAAACGTCACATGCTCCTATAATTTGGTTAAAATAGTGTAGACAATGCTATTTGGCCTAAACTGACCAACTTAGTTATATAGCTCTTTCTTTCTTGTGAAGTAGGAGCCTTTTTTTTTTCTGTCTGTGATACTACTTAAATTGACCTTTGAGGCTTGATCAACATGTAGGAAAATGATGTACCAAGTCTGCTGCACATACTTCTACTCTCAGGTACTTGGGAAATGTAATCAAGAGGATCCCAATTTTAGACCAGTCCCAAAACTAGTGAGACCCTATCTCAATTAACAAGCCCATCGTATTCCCTTTTGATAAACCTGGGGGGACATAGGTAGAATTGTGGTCTTAGATCACCAAAGGCTTGGAAGCATGGCTTAAATGGTAAATCATCTTCTTCACAATCAAGAGGCCCAGAGTTCAAAACCCTACTTGACAGTCAGACTTGTTCATTGGACTTGAGTTTGTAAATCCCATAATACAGACTGTGGGTGTGGCTTAGTGGTAGAGTGCTTGCCTAACATGCATGAAACTCTGGGTTTGATTGCTCAGTACCACATAAATAGAAAAAGCTGGAAGTGGCACTGTGGCTGAATTGGCACAGTGTTAGACTTGAGTTCGGAGAAGTTCAAGGACAGTGCCTAGTCCCTGAGTTCAAGGCCCAGGACTGGCAAAAATAAATAAATCTGTAATTCGGTTTCTTAAATTTGGCTCTGTATCTAAATCAAGGGACATTTAAAAAATAATAGACTCATGACCCTCTAGCAACGTGATCATTCTGGAGAAAGTAGAGGTTTGGGGATTGCTTGATTTTTGTTCCAAGTCGATAGGGTGAATTTAGTAATTTTTTGATATTTAGCATGTGCAGTATTTATTTTATCATCCTTCAAATATGAAGAAAATCAAGGACAAATATAATAGGGTATGCTTGTAATCTTAGCTGTGTGAGGAAGCTCTAAGTTCAAATCCTAGTATTGTGGCCAAAAGAAAGAAGAGAGGAGCAAAACAAAACCTGTGGTCATTTTTTCTTTCTTTTTTGGGGGGGAGGGTGAGGGGTTGTTGTGGAGCTTGAAGTTGGAATCTGAGCACTATCTCTGAGTATTCTACCACTTTGACCCACAGTGCCACTCTAGTTTGCTGGTGATTAATTGATAATAAGAGTTTTACAGACTTTCCTCTGGGGCTGGCAACATCATCCTCACATTTCAGCCTCGTGAATAGCTAGGATTACAGTTGTGAGCCACAGGCTGTGGGCGTGTTTCTAAACATTGTAAGTTTATAAATAGTTTAGAATTACATTTTATGTCATTTTTAATTAATCTTGTTAATGTTTAAATTGTACATGAAGAAATGTTAGGTTGTGGTTTACTCTGCTTGTGATACTTCATTCAAAAATTATATATATGATGGCCCATATCTATAATTGCAACATTTGGGAAGCTGAGGCAGGAGGATTGAGGATCAAAAGCCAGCCTGGACTCTGTTAACAAACCTATGTGCTCTTCCTTTTTAAAAAAACAAAAAAAACAACAAGCTTAATTGCCATTTAAGTTCAAACCATTTACAGTAGAGTAACCTTGACTAAGGTCAGCCTTCTGCTACATTGCTTTCTTATGTCAACAGAAAACCAAATAGATGTATTCAAAATTCTGAAATGAGATATAAAACTTTCAAATTGTAATGCAGTATGTGAAGTATAGTTTAGAGAGAGATTGTAGAAATTGTTTAATGCTGAATGCATATCATTTTAGTGGGGGGGTTTGTTGTGTGTTTTGCCAATCCTGGGGCTTGAACTCAGGGCCTAGGCACTGTTTCTCCAGACTGGCACTCTGCCGCTTGAACCACAGTACCACTTCCTGCTTTTTTTGTGTATATGGTACCAAGGAATGGAAGCCATGGCTTTGTGCATGTTAGGCAAGTGCTTTACCAGTAGGCCACACTTCCAGCCCTCACTGTAGGTTGTTTCCTTGATCCAGTTTATTGAAGGTATTTTTATACAACAAAATAATCATTTTTCTGATTTTATTCATATACTTTTCTTTAAAAATTAAAGGTTCCACTTCCTCCAAATGGACAGATGCCAGGATTTGGACTTCTTCCTGCACCTCCATTTCCTTCAATGGCTCCACCTGTAATTCCTCCAACTCCACCAGTACAACAGACTTTCCAGCCTTCTTTTCAGGCTCAAAATGAACCACTTGCACAGAAGCCACATCCACAGGTAGAGTTTTTCTCTTAGATTCTCTTTTTAGTTACCTTAATTTGTATGTGTATGTCTGTTTATTTACTTGCCATCTTTACTCAAGAGAAATCTTGAACACATAATAATTCATTTTTCCCCAAGTTTTTATTTTTATTTTTTTGGCATAATGTATAGAGGGGTTACAGTTACATTTGTCAGGTACTAGGTGCATTATTTCTCGCACATTGATACCCCTTCTCATGTTTTTGTCCACGCTTCCCTCCTCCACCCCTCCCAATCATCTTGTTTTTCCCCCTTCCCTATTTCAAATAAACAAATAAATGTATATACAATGTATCTATTAACAAAGTCAGATACAGTGCCTATGAGATTAACCAAAGGGCAAAAAAAGAGAAGAAAAATAACATAGTACATTAAGAACAATAATTACACAAGATAAAGCCCTTGTTTCCATATCCTAGAGTTCATTTCATTTACTCTCATCCTATATGAACTTATATACCTAGGTATTGAGCTGTTGCAATCCTCTGCTAGGAAATTCCTAGATGTGTTCTAATTATTACAAGTGAGGAAACCATTGAGCCTATGTCCCTTTGGGTCTGGCTTACTTCACTTAATATGATTTTTTTCCCCTAGTCTTTGAATTTCCTTTTGGATGGGATGATGTCATTCTTTCTGATGGCTGAATAGAATTCCATTGTGTATAAATACCACATCTTGATCCAGTCATCTGCTGAGGGGCATCTGGGTTGGGTTCCATATCTTAGCTATGATAAATAATGTTTCAGTGAACATCGTTGTGCTAGTGGCTTTAGTATGTCCTTGTTTCTGGACATTGGGGTAAATGCCAAGTAGTGGAACTGCTGGGTATAGGGGGGAGCTCTATGTTTAGTCTTTTGAGGAACCGCCATTCTGCTTTCCATAATGGTTGAACGAGTTTATACTCCCACCCCCACCAGCATCTGTTGTTATTTACCCCAACCTTTTCACATTGGTTCTATACAAAATACTACTGCTAACTTACATAAGGACTAACAAGAGTAGAGAGCTTAACCATTGTCTTACATGACTGTTACAATAGTTCGTTAAAATCAGCTGGGTGTGGTGGCCCCTGCCTCTAATCCTAGCTACTCAGGAGGCTGAGATCTGAGGACCGCAGTTCAAAACCATTCCAGGCACTAAAAAAAACTTGGAACTCGTATCTCCAATTAATCACTAGAATATAGGAAGTGGGGCTGTAGCCCAAGAGGTAGGGCAGTAGCCTTGAGCTGAAGAGCTCAAGGACGACATCCAGGCTGAGTTCAAGCCCTGTGACTGACCAAGAAAAAAAAAAAAAAAGCAAAATAAAAACAACAGTTTATGGGGCTGGGTGTTTGGCTAGTGGTACAGTGCTTGCCTAGCATGCATAAAGACCCGGGTTTGATTACTTGGTACCATATACCTACAAAAAAAAAAAAGAAGTGGTGCTAAGGCTCAAGTGGTAGAGCGCTAAAAGTGCAAGTGTTTTCTTTAATCTTTATAAGCTGCTTTGTTTTTCTTCACTGATAGCCACTCATCACTCATTAAATTAGTAACCCCAAAAGTTGCATTTTTACTTTTAATTTTTATCTTCCTCTTAATTTTTAAGGAAATGGAAGTTGAACAACCTTGTATTCCAGAAGTCAAGCGACATATGTCTGATAACAGAAAGTCAAGATCTAGGTCAGCATCCAGGTAATTTGTAAAATACATTTGCCAACGGTATGTTTGTGTGCAACAAAATTGTGAGAAAACCCAAGTAATTACAGTTCAGAGTATATATATATGTGTGTGTATATATATATATATATATATATATATATACACGTATGTATTTATGGTTTTTTTTGTTTTTATTTTTTGTTTTTTACTAATCATGGTGCTTGACCTCAGGGCCTAAGCACTGTCCCACTTTAACCGCAGCACCACTTCCAGCTTTTTCTGTGTACGTGGTACCAAGGAATCGAGCCTGGGTCTTCAGGCATGCTAGACAAGCACTCTTAACATTAGGCCAAACTCCTTGCCCCTTAAATGAATTTTTATGTTCAAAGCTCATGAAGCATTTATCAGCCAACACAAGTGGCTTCAATCGTTTTCTGATAATGTCATAGTCAGACCATGTTTTGTTTTTTTTTTTAGAATTTATTATCATATCTCAAATGACATGTTTAACAAACGAGTGTTCAAGAAGGGAATCTCTATATATAATCACTGGCACTTAGTTTTTAGAACATAATCAAAATTAGGCTAAGGGTTTATATATCATAGATACATATTAATTTATGAAATACAACATGTCTAAAAAGTCATAGGTTTTTATGTCTATGTAGTTATGTTTATATTTCCAATACCATGTCCATAGCATTGGGTGTGCAAATATTGAGTCCTCTCTCTTGTACTGTTTGGATCTAATAGCCACATATTAAGGATACCATGCACCTTTTGTTCCTTTGGTCTTGACTTGTCTCACTCAACATGATTCGCTCTAGAGTCATCCACTTCCCTGCGAATGCCATTATTTTATCTTCAGACCATGTTTTTGATTGCTACAGAAAAATCTTTTTGATGAGGTAGATGAAAGTTGCTTAAGTATATCTCAGCTATTAAAATTAACTTCTTGGTACTAAAAGTACACAATTTGTATAGGCTAGAGGTATACTAAAGATAAAAATACTTTTGTAAACTGCCAGCCTTGTTTCATGTTTTCTAATTTCAGATGTGTTAAAAATCTTAGAGATGAATTCACAACTGGATTTCTTAAATTCTCAAACATTAAGTTGCCTAGATACGTATTTTCAATTTAATATGCATATGTTTCTATTACTTTTCTTCATGTGCTACCCATTGTCTTTCCTATTAAAAATACTAGGTCACCAAAAAGAAGGCGATCTAGATCTAGTTCTAGATCTCGGAGGTCTCGGCACCGACGGTCTCGATCTCGGTCCAGGGATAGACGCCGACATTCTCCTCGCTCTCGATCCCAAGAAAGACGGGATCGAGAAAAAGAGAGAGAACGTCGACAAAAAGGGCTTCCTCATATCAAATCAGAAACTGCAAGTGGTAAACAACTTTTATATTCCAACTTCCTTTATTATTTTTTCATGTTACAGAGCTAAAAGTGAAATGTTATGACTGTATTTGAGTTTTATTTATATAGTATTTTCTCATCAGTTATGCTTATTCCAAAAGTATACTTCTCCCTTCATAAAGATTTAATAACGATTTATGCCAGATGTGAGAATTCACACCTGTAATCCTTGGTACTTGGAAAGTTGAGTTTGGAAGTATTGAAGACATGGTTAACTTCAGCTAAGAAAGTTCACAGGACTTCCATTTCAACCATTAAAAAGCCGAATGTGGCCTGGTGGCTGTGGTTAACATGTATAATCTTAGTTACTTAGAGGGCTTACATCTGAGTATTATGGTTTGAAGCTAGCCTGGGCAGTAAAATCCATAAGATTTTTATCTAATTAAGTACCAAAAAGATCCCGAGTTCAAGTCTTAGGACTAGCACCAAAAACAGGAAAAAAAGCTGTGTGTAATGGTACATGTCTCATAAACTGGTCAGTTTAAGTACATAAGACCTTATTCAAAAATAATAAAAGCAAAAAGAGCCATGGTCATTTCTTTTTTTTTTTTTTTTTTTTTTTTTTTTTTTTTTTTTTATGTCAGTCATGGAACTTGGACTCTGGGCCTGGGTGCTGTCCCTGAGTTCTTCAGCTCAAGGCTACCACCCTACGCTTTGAGCCATAGTGCCACCTTTGGTTTTCTGGGGATTAATTGGAGGGAAGAGTCTCATGGACTTCGGTGCCTGTGCCATCTGGCTGGCTTTGAACTGTGATCCTCAGATGTCAGCCTCCTATGTAGTAGGCATGTGCTGCCTCCTCGCCCAGTGCTGTAGCTATTTTTACAATATTTTACTTGCAACATGAGAAGGGGTGTCTTTGTGAGAAGTAATGCACCTACTATCTGGCAAATATAACTATAACCCCTCTATACATTACAATATAAAAAAGAATATTTTACTTGCATTACCTCCTGAATCTCAACCTCCTGTGTAGCTAGGATTATAGGTGTGATAGGTGTGAGCCCCTGGCACCAGTTTCATATATATGGGGAGGGGGGATATGTATAGTAAGATGTATTAGACATATTGTTGATAAAAGCAAAAAGCTGTAGTTTGTTTGGTTTTTTTGTTTGTTTGTTTTTTTTTGCTGCCAGTCCTGGCACTTGAGGTCAGGACCTGAGCACTGTCCTTGGACTTTCTCAAGGCTAGAGCTCTACCATTTGAGCCACAGCATCATTTCTGGCTTTTCCTAAGTATGAAGTATCAAAGAATCGGGCCTGGGTCTTTGTACAGGCAAGGCAAGCACTCCACTACTAGGATATGCTCCTGGCCCCTGTAATTTTAATTCATGAGTTTGAGGATATGGCTCACTGTTAAGAGTGCTTTCCTGGCATGTGTAAAGGCATGGATTAGATTGTCAGCAGCACAAGGGCAAAAAATTGGGTTTCATTTATAATTATTAAGGCATGTGTACAATTTTTAATTCTCTGCGTCATAAAAGTATAGCCTCAGCAAACAACACTGAATTAGTTGGTTAGTGATCAAGAGGATCTAGTTGTAGTTTACACTGTCACTGGCAGGCTGATTGTGGACAAGTTAGTACTTTTCATAGCTGATAATAGCATAGGTCTGTCTACTTCACTTCACATCCATTTTTTCCAACTCTTACATGCCTTATAGAAGATTCAGTTTTGTTTGTTGTCAAATGTAAATATATTTTTCATGTAATTTTTATTGTAATAGAAGGGTTACATTATATTCACCAGATAGAAGGTGCATTACTTCACATGGATACCCTTTCTCATGTTTTGGTCCTCCTTTCCCTCCCCCCATCCCCTCAAATGTAAATATTTTTGTGATTGTGGTTTTATTTTAAGTTTGTAGCACTACACTCTGGGTGGGACAACTGGACAAAAGGACTACTCAGCAGGATGTTGCCAGTCTCTTGGAAGAGTTTGGTCCAATTGAATCAATTAATGTGAGTGTTTATTCGATTTAATGACAGTGGACAGATGTGATTGCCATTTTATGAAAGAAAAATAAAAATTGAGATTTTACTAAAAATTGCACAAATTTATAGAAGATATGATTGCCTGTTAATTGTTCAAGTCTATATTTAGCATTCACTGAATTTAGTTTTAGATAGCCAAGATTAAAACATTTTTCTAGGAAAGACATTAAAACAGTTTTCAGGATTTTATTGAGACCACACTTAGGCATTAATCTAAATGCCTTTAGATTAATAAGAAGTCATTTAAATTGCCCACTTAGAACAAGTGACTTTAGATTATAGATCATTGACTTCAGGGCTATAACATAGGGCTATTTACTTAACCTGTATCTTGTTCTTTGATTTTATTGTCATCTTTTATAATACTGAAATGTTTTGGAGCAGATGATTCCTCCCAGGGGTTGTGCCTATATTGTTATGGTTCATAGGCAAGATGCTTATCGTGCCCTTCAGAAACTGAGCCGTGGAAACTATAAAGTGAACCAAAAATCCATAAAGGTACAGTTTTATAATTAATTTGTTTTAATATGGAATTATGTGGCTTCTTTAAAATAGTTAATTGGGGCTTAGATAAGATTTGGGTATATTTACTCCCTCCTAAAAAAGTAATGCAGTATTTGACACAAAATTAAAATGCTAAATCTATTAGTAGGTGGTTTTTGTGTTTTTTTAAAAATATCATCTTACAATCTTAGAAAAAAAATCAGAAGATAGAGAACATTCTAAATATATTCGCATTTATCACTGTTTCTTCACTTCTCTCTTTTTTTTTTTTTTTTTTTTTTTTTTTGCCTTTCCGTGCTTGAGCCCAGGGCCTGAGCACCATCCCTGGGCTTTCTCAAGACTAGAACTCTTGAGCCACACACAGCACCACTTCCGGCTTTTTCTTTTCTTTTTTTTTTTTTTTTGCCAGTCCTGGGCTTGAGCTCAGGGCCTGAGCACTGTCCTTGGACTTTCTTAAGGCTAGAGCTCTACCACTTGAGCCTCAGCACCACTTCCGGCTTTTTTCTATGTATGTGGTACCGAGGAATTGAACCCGGGTCTTCATGCATGCTAGGCAAGCACTTTAACCACTAGGCCAATCTCCCGGCCCCACTTCCGGCTTTTTCTATGTATGTTGTACCAAGGAATCTTTGTGCCTGCTAGGCAAACACTCTTATTACTAGGCCAAACTCCCGCCCGTGTTTCACTTCTAATACCCAACCTTCTTTGTACTGTAAAATGATTTTGTCTAATGCTGAATATTTCTTAGAGACTTTGAAAAGAGGTGCTCACCCAGCACCTGAGGCTGAATAAGGCACTTGAGCTCTCCCTAGTGAGCCATTAGTTGATAAAGAATGGATACTAGTGAAAGTGCCATATATAAAGGGTGGATTTTGTTTCTTGTTTTTTGGCTTTTGCCAGTCCTGAAGTTTGAACTCAGGGCCTAGGCCCTGTCTATTTTGCTTAAGGCTGATGTTCTACCATTTCTAGCTTTTTAAGTAATTAATTGGAGATTATCTCAAGGACTTTCTCTCTTGTGCTGGCTTTAAACTGCCATCCTTAGTTCTCATCCTCCAGAGTAGCTAGGATTACAGGCCACCAGTGCCCAGCCAGGGCTATAGTATGTAGAAGTCTTGAGTAAGATCCAGGAATGGCAAGTACAAATTGTTTCCTTGCTGTCAAGGTTCAAATGGGATTGACAGGGAACGGTGAATTCTCAAGATCTATGACCTTTTGCTTTCCTTTCTTTCCACGTTTTCACCATGGTGAAATAGATTGCATGGGCCTTAAACAAAGGAATAAAGGCAGATTATAAACAGTATTGGGATGTAGAACTTGGTGTTACTTATATTCCATGGGACAAAGTCAAACCTGAAGAACTGGAAAGTTTTTGTGAAGGAGGAATGCTGGACAGTGACACCCTCAACCCAGGTGAAACAATTTAATTTCTCTTACATTTTATTTATTTTCTTGGTGTAGTGTATGTGACAAATCAAATGTCTGGAGTTTTTGTTTGCTGGTGTGCATTAGGAAGAACATTGGTGGACTTGGTTAAGAAAAAAAAAGTACCCCCTGAGCCAGGTGTGGTGGCTCGTGCCTGTAATCCTAGCTACTAAGAAGGATGAGATCTGAGGATCAAGGTTCAGAGCCAGCCCAGGCACCAAAGGACCTGAGACTCTTATCTCCAATTAACCTCTAGAAAAAGTGAAGTGGGGCTTGGCTCAAGGGTAGGGCAGTATCCCTGAGCTGAAGAGCTCATGGACAATGCCCAGGCACAGAGTTCAAGCCCCACAAATAAAAATTTAAAAAGTACCCCCTAAATACCAATCACTGTCATAAACTAAGACAATAAGCAGTTAAGACAGACATGTCTAGTGGTAGCGATATAAGCACAAGTGAAATAATACTTGTTTATGGTAAACACTATTAGAGAGTTGTGTAGAGCTTTAGAGTTTCTCATTATGAAAATGTAGTAGATTAAGTAGATCATTGAGTATCCCTAATCCCTAAATTAAAATCACTCAAAAACCTGAAATTTTAAAAAAAAAAAAGTCATCTGGGTGCAGTGGTTCACACCTGTAAAATCCTAGCTACTCAGGAGGCTGAGATCAGAGAATTGAGGTTCAAAGCCAGCTTGAGCACTAAAGAAGTGAGACTCTTCAATTAACCGCTAGAAAACTGGCATTGGCGCTGTGGCTCAAAAGGTAGGGTGGTAGCCTTGAGCTGAAGAGCTCAGGCTAGTGCCCAGGCCCAGAGTTCAAGCCCTATAACTGACAAAAAATAATTATTATAATTATAATTTTTTTTAACACCAAGATTGAGGCTTTGGAGAATTTTAGATTTTAAAGATGCTCTATAAGTACAATCTGTACAAATAAAATTCTAAATTGAAAAGCACTTTGGAGAAAGAATTTACTCAACCTTGTATTATCCCAATGCTTTATAATGATTTCTTTGAATAAAAACATCTGGGAAAGTGCCAATGTGAAATGATCAGGAGGTTCAGTTATTTGTGTGTGTGAATAATTATAAATGCTATATTGATGGTGTTATCAATTGACAGCAAAACAAGTATAGAATAGCATAGAATGAACTTTTCAAGAAATCTTTAGATAGGGATAAGGGTTTGAAAACACAGTACTGTACTAGTTCCACACCCTATTTCCATGATGCCTTGGGCCTCCTATGTGGGTGGTGGGCACCTGGGAGGCTCTAGACCAGACAGTGGACTTCTGAAGCTTATGGTCCTAAAGGGTTTTTTGACAAGTCTGGGGATGTAGAAGAATTTCCAGTATAGTAGGGCACAAGATACAGAGTGGAAAGCTGTTTTTGCTTTTCACTTGACTAGATGTGTGGAAACAGGTACAAGAATACGTTATTTTTTAATATCAGGGAAAGTTAACGTAAGTTAGTGTTTAAAATATATACTATAGAATCAAATGTATCTCAGTCTAACACTCTTTTCCATTTGCTAGGAATACAACTTGAGGCTTGTTGATTTTGATCTCTCAATTTGTACAATGAGAATAATAGTTTCTATCTAACAGATGGTAATGAGAAATGTTGGTATGCACAAAGTATTAAGATAGTGCTGAGCTAATTTTAAGCACGATCACATGCTGTTATTTAGCTACTTAGGCTGCTGCTTTTGTAATATTTTTCATTTCTGGAAACTAAAAATAGTAATAAACATGTTTTCATATTTCTGTAACTCTTACAGATTGGAAAGGAATTCCCAAGAAGCCTGAGAATGAAGTGGCTCAAAATGGAGGAGCTGAAACCTCGCACACAGATCCAGTGTCCCCCATACCTAAACCCTTACCTGTACCTGTCCCTCCTATTCCTGTTCCCACACCTATAACAGTGCCACCTCCACAGGTAAGAACCCTTGGGACTTTACTGAAAGGAAATTCACGTGTCTGAAGACCCATGTTTAAATTTTACTGTAGTCATGATAGAAAAATGAGTATATAAATGTGTATAGTATTCTCTTATAGTTTGGTACCTTACCTATCTTGGTTGTGAATATACTAGGACATTTTGACATTCTTTTTATAAATGTTACCAAAACAAGATTAGTTTATATTGCTTTTTTGAGGGTAGGGGAATGGGGAGATTGATGTGGGTCTTGAACTCTGGGCCTAGATACTGTCCCTGAGCTCTTCAGCTCAAGGCTAGCACTCTGACTTAAACCACAGTGCCACTTCCAATTTTCTGGTGGTTAATTAAAGATAAGAGTCTCATGGACTTTTGTGCCTGGGCTGGCTTTGAACTGCAATCTTCAGATCTCAGCCCCCTGAGTACCTAAGATTACAGGCATGAGCCACTGACACCCAGCTGTTTACGTTGCTTTATATCTGTGTAAATTGAATCTTGCTAAATTTTCATTTTATTTTTCTTACTGGGCCTTGTGTTCTGAAAGAACTGGATATGAACATAGCTGCTTTGACAGTGGGAGTTAGTTCCATGACCATTAATTTAAATGAGGCCATTACTTTTATTATTTTGAGACAAAGCCTTCCAGGCTGCCCTCAGACTTGGAGATCTGTTTTCTTGACTTCCCAAATGCAAGGATTATAGGTTTCACTACCATACTCAACTATGGACTTTTTTTAAATGAGTGCTTGAAAGCAATATAATAATTTGGTGTATAAAGTGTATTTTCAGTTTTCATTGTCTAGTCAAACTAGTTTACCTCAACCTAAAGGATAGAGATTTTTGTAGTCTTTCAGCACTGAAGGACACATTTTATTTACTGCATCCAGTAAATCTGAGTGGGCTGTCTAGGCACTTAATTTTCTCATTCTAAGGGGAAAACTGCATGTTTTGATACATGTTTAGGTGTAATTTTACTTTGTTGTTGTTGTCTTGTTATAAATCAACACCCCAAATTCCCTTATCTATATTGGGACTCCCTTAAAGGAAACTGATCTGTTCAAACTGGAGTTATTTATTTTCTGTTCCATTCCTGGACTTGAAAAGGTGACAGCATCTTGACCTTATTTTGCTCAAGACTAGCACTTTACCACTTCAGTCACAAATCCATTTTTGGCTTTTTTTGATAGTTAATTGGAAATTAGAGAGTCTTACAGACTTGGATGCCTGGGCTGGCTTCAAACCACCATCCTAAGATCTCAGCCTCCTGATTAGCTAGGATTACAGGTGTGAACCATGAGCTCTCAGCTGATTTTTTTTTCCTTAATATTAGCACACATTCGTTGAGGTTTAGTAAGTGCTAGACTCTAGAATTTAGAGAGAGAGAGACAGAGAGAATGTGTGTGTGTTATTTAATCTTACAGTTATGTGGGGTTGAAAACGTCTCAGTTTAGAGAGTTGGATGACTTGTGCTCTTATACTCAGCTACCCAATAAGACAGCACAGGACCTTTGACTACAGAATATTGGAACTCACCTGTGACCCAAATACCAAATAGCCCTTCTTAGGGTTGTATTTTCTAAATTTCTGTGGCTGGACTTTGGAACTTTTTTTTTTTTTTTTTTTTTGCCAATCCCGAGGCTTGAACTCGGGCCTGGGCACTATTCTTGGGCTTTCTCAAGGCTAGTGCTCTACCACTTGAGCCACAGCAGCACTTCTGACCTTTTCTGTGTATGTGGTACCAAAGAATTAACTCCAGGGCTTCATGCATGCTAAACCACACTCCTGGCCTGACAGCTTTTGAAAAAATCACATCATTTGCTATCAGAACTTAAGTGTATACCAATTAAACACAGTATGACTTTGAGTTTTTAGATACATCATTTAAGGTGGGTACAGATTACCTTCTGTTTTTAATCTAATAGGCTTATTAGTATTATAAACAAATTTAGGAATACCCTTTGAACAATAAAATTTTCTCATATGTACTGTGCACAGTGTTGGAGAGTGCCAGTTGAACATTTATTTTTCTTTCTTTCCAGGTCCCACCCCATCAGACAGGTCCTCCAGTAGTTGGCGCTCTCCAGCCACCCACTTTCACGCCTCCTATGGGAATTCCTCCTCCAGGCTTTGGTCCTGGTGTTCCTCCTCCTCCACCACCACCACCCTTCTTGCGCCCAGGATTTAATCCAATGCATTTACCACCAGGTATAGCTAAAGTTATTTGAGAAGAAATCTTTTTTGAACCTAAAATTAAGTGATTAAGTAAATGTTAATATTTTGGGGTTGTTTCTTTTGGTATTGTTTTTATTACTTTTTGGTTAGTTGTGGAGCTTGAACTCTGGACCTGAGTGCCATCCCTGAGCTCTTCAGCTCAAGGCTAGTATTCTACCACTTGAGCCACAGTGCGATTGCTGGTTTCTTGGTGGCACCTGGCTCATTGTGTTATTTTTATTCTAGGTTTCCTTCCTCCTGGACCTCCACCTCCTATAACTCCACCGGTATCCATCCCTCCTCCTCACACTCCACCAATAAGCATCCCAAACTGTAAGCATGTTTCCCATGTGTTCACTTGACATCTTGGAACTGGGGGTAGGAGGGAGAGTAAACCAGTAATAGGGTATTTAGTATATATGCAGAAGAATATTTTTGCTGGGAAAATTATTTTACCATTCACCTTCACTTGTTGATGTAATTATATTCCTTAGCTACTATCGCTGGTATAATTGAAGACATTACAAAATAATTATTCAGCTTTACATGTTGATGTAATTATATTCCTTAGCTACTATCGCTGGTATAAATGAAGACACTACAAAAGACTTATCTATTGGAAATCCCATTCCAACAGTGGTGTCTGGGGCTAGAGGAAATGCCGAATCTGGTGACAGTGTGAAAATGTATGGCTCTGCCGCGCCACCTGCTGCACCCACGAATCTGCCCACCCCTCCTGTAACCCAGCCTGTTTCACTTCTTGGTAAGTTAACTTTTTAAAAATTAATTTTCATGTCCTGAAGTTAGGTTTTTTAAAAACATGAATTTTGCTGAAACTATCTCAAGCTATTTTTCTTTGAGTTGAGATAACTTCAGGGGTAAAAAAAAAAAAATCATGCTTGTTTGTCTTAAATAAAAGTTTGTGATTCATACATCTTAGTTTGGTATAAAATTGTGTACGTGTTTGTGCGTGTGTGTGTGTGTGTGTGTGTGTGTGTGTGTGTGTGGACTCTGCATAGGAGTCCATGATTAATATAACCCAACACTTTGTTTTGTGAGTGACAGTTGTACAGCTAAGGATCAATTTCTCCACTGACTTCTCAGTTTTCTTCTATAGAACTGAGTTTCTGTTAACTTTTTTTTTTTACCCACAAGAGGTGTGATATGGATTCTTTATATCTTTAACAGGGCTTACCTTGGCTTGCTTAAATTCTAAAAATGAGTCATTACTTGTTACACAGTAGCCTATCTTTTTTAATTAATTGTTATACTTGACTCAGTATTGCCAAATGTAACTATTTGATTCTACTAATGGGAAGTTAATATTCCTAATCAAAGCCATGATAGTTTGGGGAGATCTGTGTGTGTGTGTGTGTGTGTGTGTGTGTGTGTGTGTGTGTGTGTGTGTGTGCGCATTTGCTTTTATAATCTTAAATTGTTTTAGGAAAGAATACTTGGATGACCTCTGAGACAATAGGCTTGTGGGTTGTTGATACATTATGGGAGACTTTTGCTTCACACCTTTACCTTTCTTTATTTAAGTAAGACTCTTTTTAAGTAATTGTTATTCCCTCTCCAAGCCTTAGCTTAACCCTATAGTAGACTTATTTTTATTTCCCATAGGTTAGGGAACATAACAATTTGGGGCTCACATTTAACTTAGCAGTAGTTAAGATGGAAATGAGTTGTTATATAATGGAAGTCATATAGAAGTAGGAGCCAAGGAACCAAACATTTTGATTCCAGTTTTTTAAAGCTTTATAAGATAGTTGTTTAGTAGAATTTTCTGATCAATTTCTTCCCTACTCTCTCTCTGTACCCCCATATGCCGCCGGTTATAAATATATTGCTTAATTGAATGGTGTCCATGAATAGGCTACATAAGGCTATTGACAAAATGATGTATGTTTGCTTTTCTCTGGGCTTAGTAAATTTCACTGTCAGTGGTTAAGGAGATTTCCTACAAGAATTTAATTACCTCTCTGATTTAACAACAGATCTAAAGATCCTATCCCTTTATTTCTTAGTACTGCTAAAATTTGAAACAAAGTTAGACTTCAAAAATTGATAAGCTTGCTGGGGTGGGGGGTGGCTCATGCCTGTAATCTAGCTACTCAGGAGACTGAGATCTGAGGATCAAGGTTCAAAGCCAGCCCTGGCACAAAAGAACGTAAGACTCTTATCTCCAATTAATCACTAGAAAGGAAAGTGGGGCTTGGCTCGAGGGTAGGATGGTAGCCTTGAGCTGAAGAGCTCAGGGACAGCCAAGTTCAAGCCCCATGACCCCTCCCCCCCCAAAAAAAAAATCCATCAGCTTAACTTACTTAATCTTTCTTCACAATTTTTATTACTTGAAATATTTTTTCTGAGTATACATCTTTCCCTCAGTAGGTCCATGAAAGAGGGTCATGTTAAGTCTCACTTTTTTTGTGTTAACTTTTTAAAGCAAAATATTTAAACTGAAGATTTCAGATCCTGAAAGTTTTAAATGGGGTATAAGATAAAAATGAAGCTGTATCATTTTACTTCAAATTAAAATGTAGTTTAGTTTCAGTAATCAAAATGGTAGTCTTCCCTGTACCCTCAATGTTGAAAAAAAGCTAGGTGTAGTGTAGTAGCACATGCAATTAGAAGGTTAAGGCAGGAGAATTTCTAGCTGGTGTGCATTGTGAGCTCCCTGAGAACCTGCCTCAGAAAACAAAAGAAGCCTGGATCCTATGGCTCACACGTATAATCCTAGCTACTCAGGAGGCTGAGATCTGAGGTTCATGGGTTCAGAACTAGCCTGGGCATGAAAGTCCGTGAGACTGACCTCCAATTAACCACCAGAAACCTGGAAGTGGCCCTGTGGCTCAAGTGGGAGAGCCCTAACCTTGCGCTAAAGACCACAGAGACAGTGCCCAGGCCCAGAGTTCAAGCCCCACTACTGACAAAAACAAACCCTAAAAACAAAACAAATCTTGAAAAGAATAAAAAATTCTATGTTTAAAATAAAAAAAAAAATTTGCCAGTCCTAGGGTATGAATTCAGGGTCTGAGGACTTTCCTTGGAAAGTTTTTGTGGAACCAAGGAATTAAAACTCAGGCTTTGTGCATGCGAGGGCAATCACTCTCTATCACTAGGGCACACTCCTGGCCCAAGAAATCTTTGACATACTGAAAAGTTTAATATGAAAATATGCTTCCTGAAAGTGGCTCTGTGGCTCAAGTGGCAGAGTGCTAGCCTTGACTCGAAGAGCTCAAGGACAGGGCCTAGGCCCAGAGTTCAAGCCCCATGACCAACAACAGCAACAAAAAAGATAATTCCTTTTTTTTTTAATTAAAGGATTTATTAACATTGATTTTTACATCATATTTCAAATGACAAATTTAACAAACAAGTGTTCAAGAAGGGAGTCTATATACAATCGATAATTCCTTTTTAATTGTAGTAAAATAGGCTCTTTAGAGAAAGGACAAATATTTTTCTAAATACACATTATTCATACTTGCTTTGATATCAGTGTTTCCTCATATAATCACCATTTCAGTCCTGTTCCTTTTGCCCACTGGCTGCTGTCTTCTCATATTCATCTGTCAAAGATTTACAAAGTGTGGGACAAGTAACTTAGTGGTAGAGTGCCTGCCTAGCATGCATGTAGCCCGGGTTCGAATCCATGGTATCACATGCACAGAAAAAGCTGAGAATCACTATAGCTCAAGTGGTAGACCACTAGACTTGAGCAAAAAGCAGCTCAGGGACAGTGCCCAGGCCCTAAGTTCTAGCCCTGTGGCTGGCAAAAAAAAAAAAAGAGTTTGAAATCCTTCCAGAATTACAATTTCAAAAGGTGAGCTTTGCTCATGGTGTCCCTGTGGTGGACTCAGGGCTGCCATTTCAATGACATTTTTAAATTATTTTTGTTTATTCATATTATTATTTATTTTTTTGGTACCAATCCTGGGGCTTCTCCGGGCCTAGGCTCAGTTTTTGAGCTTTTTTGTTCAAGGCTGGTACTCTTGAGCTACAGCTCCACTTCCACTTTTGGGGGGATAGGACAGAAGATCTCATGGACTTTGTAGCCCAAATTGGCTTCAAATCTAGATCCTTAGGTCTAAGCCTCCTCAGTACCTAGGATTACAGACGTGAACCACCAGCACCTGGCTGACATTTTTTTTACAGTGTAAACAAGAATTTGTTCAGAAGACTTCACAATTCATTTTAATAAAGGTAGAGCCTAGTTATTGCAAAGCTGTATTGAAGTGCTAAAAGATCAGTAGAGTTCAGTGGAAGGTAATGTTCCACAAGCATGGAATGCTTGAAGGACTAAGATGCTTATACTTTTCCTCTTAGTATGCTGAAGTGTTTTCTTTAAGTTAATAAAAGAAGTGCTGCTTAGAAGTTGATGTGAACTCTCGTTTCATCTTAAAGGGGGATGAAAGTGACCCTGACACACCAGCATGTCACAATAATTCAGTGTACTGACACAAAGTACCTGCCCACAGGGTAGGCATTTAGTCAACAGTGGGTACTTTTACAGGTAAGAAATGTCATATGTAATACTTAAGATGCTTAGTGGAGAATATACTTGGCAATTCCAAAATAATTTACTGTTACTGTGATTCATTTTAAACTCTTATTTATTGGCAGATAAGGAGCACATTTTTAGGGGGAAAATGTATCTTGACATAGTTGCCTCAGATATTTTCAGACCAGATTTAATGCAGATTTGTCACTGAGACTTAGAATTAAGTGGCAGGGCTGAATAAATATTAAGCAGGTTGCCTGATTATAATGGGAAGAGGCAGTGGGTGCCTTAAGGATGATTCCATTTAATAGTTTGTTCAGATTTCATTGTGGGTGTCACCCTACAAATAGGCAGATGACTGCCTATTTCTGGAGCTAGGCTCAGATAGCCTCTAATACTGAATTTGGAAAGAACTAAATTTCTATTTTTTTTTTAGAGGTTTTTATTCTTGGAGTAATATTGGTCATCTGAAACAAATTACTAGATATTCCATAGTGTATTACCACTTGGTCTTGAAGAAATGTGTATTTATGACTTTATGGGCCAAAGTAGCTAGAGCAGTTGTGGTTTCATAAAAGCTAAAGAACATTTTGATTGTTGGTCATCTAAAAAAAAAAAAGGATATTAAAGATGGTAGTGATTCATCATCTCTTGCCTGTATAAGCATTTATGTTTACTTTTTTTGAATGTGTAATATGTGTTTTTAATATAATGTACAGCTTTTTAAAATTAAAACATTCGTTGTAAATGTGAAGTTTGGGTTACTTTGGTGTTCCAAACAATAAAGAAATACACAAAAAAATGTTTGTTTGTGTTACCTATCTCTGCTGTGTCACCAGGATATCCAAAATACTTTCCAAACAAAAAGTTTTCTAGGTTAAATTTACTTACTTTGTGATAATTAAAGCCTCTTCTTGACAAATTTATTCATTATTAAGGTGGTGATCCCCCTGTGCCCATTTTTGTTGCACTACCACAGATAATGAAGTTTATAAATAAGTAGTGAATATTTGTTCCTGGGTGCCAATATCACATGCTTCTAATACTAGCTCCTCAAGAGGTAGAGTCTTAGAAGATTTTAGGTTGAAGCCACCCTGGGCAGAAAAGTCTTGAGAAAATCTATTTTCAGGTAACCAGCAAAATGCCAGACTAGAGACATGACTACAGTGATAAACTCCCAACTGTGAGCAAAAGAGCTGAGCAAGTTCAGAGTCCTAAATTCAAACTATCATTGACATGCAAAAGAATTGAGCATTTCTAAGATTACTTTTTGCTAGCAGGTAATTTTTGTTACCAAGAATTTTAAAGTAATAATAAATTGGTGGCCTAGCAGACTGACTTACAGAGAGAAGCATGACATGTTTCAGTGTCTGTCTGGTCTCCATGGGCATTTGAATTGATAATCACAAATGAGGTCACCTTCAGAAATTATAGTAACAAAATTAGCTTTGGAGTTTAAATAATTAAACATGTTTTCTCTTTTTAACTTAGGGTTTCTAGGGGCCAGGAGTTTGGCCTAGTGGTAGAGTGCTTGCCTAGCATGCATGAAGACCCGGGTTCGATTCCTCGGTACCACATACATAGAAAAAAGCCGGAAGTGGTGCTGAGGCTCAAGGGGTGGAGTTCTAGCCTTGAGAAAGTCCAAGGACAGTGCTCAGGCCCTGAGCTCAAGCCCAGGACTGGCAAAAAATAAATAAATAAATAAATAACAACTTAGGGTTTCTAAAACTGCCTAGAAGGCCACTAATTTCACTGGCAATTTTAGTAATTGCTTTAAAATAAATACCACATTTATAGTGATTTCACTTAGCATTATGTTTCTCTTTCTAGTACCTATATAAATTATTTGGATTTCTTTATAAGTTTATAACTTTAAACTTAAAGTAGAACATTAAAGCTAACTAGCTAACCGTCTAAGTAGTTAAATACTAGACTTTAACATGAAGGAATGCCAGAAGAGAATTCTAGAGAATTTTTTAAATGTGAGTGCTAGTATCTAATTAAAAAAAAAAAAGTTCACATCTTTGATATATTTTACATGGTCATTGGTGGGTATGGTTACCATTACCACTATACGCCAAAAATTTGGTTTGATACTAAGAAGGCTTAATGACTTCACCATATGAAATATTCTTTGAGCTGGGCACTAGTGGCTTACCTGTAATCCTAGCTAATTGGGATACTGAGATGTGAAGATTGTGGTTTAAAGCCAGCCTGGGCAGGAAAGTCTGTGAGACTCTTGATTTCTAATTAATCACTAAAAAGTGATAGAAGTGAGCTGTGGCACAAATGGTAGTATGTTAGTCCTTAAGGCCTTAGTTCATAACAGACCAGCACCAAAAAAAAAAAAAAAGGAGAGAAACAAACAGTGTTCTTGGAAAGCTTTAAACATGCTTGAGTTGGTATACTCAAATAATTGGGGTATGTTTCACTTGTTCCACATCAGAGAAATAGTTCTTTGCATTATAGTGCCTTCAGCTTAGTATGCAGTGATAGAATGGGTCATTCAAAACAGTGATTAATTCACAACAGATATTTGCCTTGGATATAAATGTATATATGGGCCCATCTCAGAAGATGAAGCACTTCAAGCAAAATATGGGAGACATGGTCTTCTGCAAAAACTCTAAAGGGGTTATTATGTTACTGCTGTGTTCCTCTAGCCAGTCATAATTTAGTAGCTGTGAACACAGCCTGAACAGTGTCTTTAAACTTCAGTTTCTGAGGGACATTTTGAGAAAGATTGGAGGGCAGAAATTAGACCAAGTAAATTGATTTTGGTACACAGATATTGCTGTGAAGAATTTCAGGTAAGACATATTTGTCCATAGCTAACTAACCACATTCATAGAGGTTACCTGTATATTTCAGGCTCATTGTGAAGTTCTTAACTGAGTTACATACTTTGTTAAATTTTAATATTTAGCAATTAATGTAAAAACAAAGTCTGAAAAAAGCAAAGGAAATATAGGGAAATTATAAAGCCTACTTTTCACTTGACCCCCCCTCACCAAAAAAAAAACCAAAAACAACAAAAAACACTGAAATGGTGTTCTTAGTTATATTTAAAATTATTTTCATGACTTAGATGTTATAAAAATAGTGCCAGACTATAAATGAGATAACTCATATACCATATTAACTTGATCCTTTTAAGATCTCTTGCCTAGTATACTAAGGATACTTTTACTTTTTCTTTTTCCTTTTTTTTTTTTTTTTTTGCCAGTCCTAGGACTTGAACTCAGGGCCTGAGCACTGTCCTTGGGCTTTCACAAGGCTGGAGCTCTAACATTTGAGCCACAGCATCGCTTCTGGCTTTTGCTATGTATATGGTACCAAGGAATTGAACCTAGGTTTTTGTGCATGCTAGGCAAGCACTCTATTAAACCAAACTCCCAACCTGATTTTACATTTTTGTATAGTGCAATTGGAGTGAATTGTTTTTTTCTTGTGCTTGAAAATTGGTTTCCTTTCATTCTCACCAGCACTTAAAACATAGTACCTACTTAAAAGAATCACTGGAGGGGGGGCGCCTAGGAGCATAGCCTAGATAGAGTGCTTGCCTAACATGCACGAAGCCCTGGGTTCAATTCCTATACCACATACACAGAGAAAACCAGAAGTGGTGCTGTGGCTTAAGTGGCAGAGCACTAGCCCTGAGCAAAATGTGTCCAAGGACAGTGCTTAGGCCCTGAGTTCAAGTCCCATGACTGGCAAAAAAATAAAAATAAAAAAGGAATCATTGGAAGTATTTTAAAAATTGATGGATTGGTGAATCTAGGATGCATACACAAACACACACACATGTGTTGGTTGTATTATTTACATTCTCTTCAACAATCTGAAATCAAAAATAGAAAATACCTTTTAGCTTGGTACCAATAAGAGTGAGTAGAGCTCAGATGGTCATGTTCAAAAAGTTTGAGACTCCCTCTCCCCTAGTCTCCACCAGGGAAAGGTGGATATGGTGATATGCTTTTGTCTTTCCAGTTGCATGGGCAATATAAACAGGAGGCTCACAGTCTAGGCTAATTTGTGCATAAATGTGAAACCCTAACTCAGAAGTAAAGGAAGAGTGTCAGTTACCAACTGTGAAACCTAAATTCAAACCCCAGTACTGCCAGGTTTTTGTTTGTATGTTTGTTTTGCCTAGAGATCTTTGGGCATTGATTACAGAGTTAAGAGTAGTTGAAATGAACTATAATAGGAATGTAGTTCAGTAGTAGAGCACCTGACTAATAGTAGGTGCCAGTTCCCCCTGTAACAAAAAAAAATATGGTTGGCATGTTTGTCTTAATACACTAGAAATGCTAGTTGAAAATAATACCAAAAATTTATTCGGTTCCAGTTAAATATAGGAACTAGGAATCATAAAGGAAGTTAAAGAAAAATGTAGACCTTTTTGGAACTAAGGTCCTAGGTTCATACTTTGGAGAGTTTCACCACCCTTGAGCTTTGTAGCTATGTCCTTATCCTTAGAAATATCTTCCTGATGAGATGGATCCACCTCTGTCATCGGATTAATGCACTTTTCCAGTTATAATGATGACAGAATAAACGAAACCTGTCTTCCTAGGGTTTATCTATTAGTAGGGATTGGAACTAATTTCATGTGAAGACATACCTATGAAAAAGAAGGTCCAATAGTTTGGCCAAGTGGTAAAGTGCTTACCTAACATGCATGAAGACCCAGGTTCAATTCCTTAGTACCACATACATAGAAAAGAGCTGGAAGTGGTGCTGTGGCTCAAGAGGTAGAGCTCTAGCCTTGATTTCTCAAGAACAGTGCCCAGGCCTGAGTTCAGGGACCTGGACTGGCCCTAAAAGGGGGGTGGGAGGGTAAAAAAAAAAAGAAGATTTGAGGATTTCTTGTGGACGAGCCATTTTCTGTAGGGTGGACAGGAAGTAACACAAGAAATCTGAATATAGAAAGCAGTCATAGTAATCCTTGTAAATACAGAAGGAAGACATTTTAGGAAGGAGAACAAACCTGAACTTGATGTTCTTAAGGAACCACAAGGGGCTAGTACATCTGGAGCAGGCTGAGCCCCAAGGGAAGAAAGTAGCAGGAGGTGAGTAGAAAGAATTGCTTAGGGCCAGTGTATGACTGGTGGTGAGTGGTGTGGGCTTCAGAGTGTATTGTGTTCTGGCTGCATTCCTCAGCATTACTGTAGCTTCAGTAGAGGAAGATGAGTTAAGTGAGAAGAGCAGCCTTCTTTGTGAGCTGTTGCAGACATATCGGGCTGGCGGCCTGCGTTGTCCTGCTACAGTAAGGGAGCAAGTGGCTAGTCTCAATGTTATTTAAGAATGGGAATTTTCAGAAATGTTTCATTAAGTATAGGACTTGAAAGAAGAAGAGCTTTTTAAAATACTTTATTGTTGTAACTGGTAGAGTGACTACATTCTTGCGATGCGCAGGTCTATAAAAATAGATTGGTGAAGTATCAAAATATCCAGCTGCACATAGCAACTGGTCAAGTGGAAGAAAACTAGATAAAATCCTGCTATCATCAGTGAGCCTGTATAAAGATGAGTAGACAGCCTAAGAACCTTTAAGCATTTAACGATTGACAAAATTGATGCAAGCTAATGCTACATAGTTCATCTGTTCTAGGCAGTTGATATGAATTGTTTAAGCCTTATTGTAGCTGGGGAATGAAATGAAAGTATAAGCATATGGCTATAGTTAGGATTAGAACTCAAGATAGATATGCCAGAATAAGCCTATTCTTTTAAATCACTTATGGGCTAAAGAATAGTACAAGAAAAGTAGTAGTAGTAGTGTGTGTGTGTGTGTGTGTGTGTGTGTGTGTGTGTGTGTACACTTCTTTCTTGCAATGTATGTATAATATTGATAGGCAAAAGCAGATGGATCCAGAATAGGGATAAAGGGCTTATAAGCCTGGCACAGCCATTTCTTGGAACACTTAGATTTGCTACACAAATGAACAAATGTTGCAAAAATGCCACCTGGAAGAAGCCAGTCATGTTGGACAACAAACTGTATAATTCCACATGAAGAGTTGAAACTATACAAGAGATAAAAGGTATCTGTTATTGCTTGATGGGACTTGGAGGGGAGTTGTGGGGGGTGATGGGTAGCAAGTATTTTTGTATAGCAAAAAGTTTTAGGAGTATCCCAGGCAGTTGTGAGGGAACAGGGACTATAGAGGCAGACAAGGAAGACATGGGGAGTATGTGGAGAGGCTGAGATGGAAAGAGGAGTAGAAATTCCAGACTAATGAATTTTACCACTTAACAGAGGTAGTGGCTGCAGTAGAAGGGAAAATAGGGCTGGCCAAGAAGTTGGAATGCACCACCTTGTTTGCTGCTCTTTCGCTATCCATCTCTTGTTTTTCTATGTGGGAGATGCCACTTTTCTTTAAGATCCCATTTACATTTCATGTTCTTATGAATAGTCCAACTGATGATGCGCAGTGTTCTATCGGTGGACTGCAAGGAAAGTACTTTGTACAAGTGGGAATGTTATGTTTGTTGGACATCTACTCAGAACCTGAGATCAGATCATTGCCATTTGAAGTCAGCCCCACAGCAGGATTCTTTTTGTGTGTGTGTCCGTTGTGGGGCTTGGACTCTGGACCTGGGTGCTGTTCCTGAGCTCTTCAACTCGAGACTATCCCTTGAGCCTCAGCACCATTCCCGGTTTTCTAGTAGTTAATTGGAGTCGTAGAGCAGTAGCCTTGAGAGAGCAGAGCCCAAGTAAAGTGCCCAGGCCCTGTGTTCAAGCCTCAGGACTGGCCAAAAAGAAAAGCACATGAAAGGTTTGAGTGTGTGATTTTTGTAAACATTACCAGCTGGGCATTACTCATGTTTCAAAGCCTTGAGTTAAAGAGCTCAGGGATAGCACCCAGGCAGAGTTCAAGCTCTATGACTGACCAAAAAAAAAAAAAAAAAAAAGTTTCCCAAGCAGAGAGTGGTTAGCTCAGGTGTGTGATTACAGCTACCCAAGAGACAAATGTGAGAGAATTGAAAGTTCAAGGTAATAAGTAAGACTTGACTAAGTTAGACTATCAGACACAGAAGCTAAGAACATGTATCATTTGCCTGGCATGCTCTGGGCCCTGATTGCAGTCCCAGATAAGAAGATGCTAGGGATGACGGATTGGCCCATTTTCTGTCTTGAGTAGGGTGGAGGTAAACTTACATCCATTGGACATTGTCATATTAGCAGTTGACAAGACACAGTCATGGTGGGAATCAGGAATAGAACTTCCTGTTGCCCTACAAGAATCGCATCCTGAGTTTTGCAGACTAATCTGAAAGTTACCTTGTCATAATACTTTGAAATCCCAGTACGTGTGTGCTCACTCTCTCGAAGGCTATGAAGAAGCAGAGTTCTCACCATCCCTACATTTATCCACTTCACAATGGTTTATTGCTTCTCAACTTGAGTGACATGTGGAAAGCAGTTCAGTGTGTTTACATTTTTCCAAACTGGCAAACTACTGAGTATTGGGGGAACCAGGGAAATTAATTAAGATCTTAATTATCAAAAATGAAAAGTGCTTGTCTTGCAAATCAAGTATTTAGTATTATGTATTTACTGCCACAGGTTAACTGATTAGTTAACCTATGGCAGTGCTATAGTTTTTATCTTGTTTCAGTTAGCAGTTGTTATTGTGGTGGGGTTTTTTTTATTGTTGCTCTTTGTTTTGGTGAGTCAAGACTTGAACTCAGGGATTGGGCGCACTGTTCCTGAGCTCTTTTGCTCAAGGATATTGCTCTGTTTCTTTGGCACAGCTCCACTTCTGGTTTTTGAGTGGTTGGTTAATAGGAGGTAAGAGTCTCACATGGGGACTTTTCTGCCTAGAATGGGTTTGAACTGCAGTCCTTGGATACTCAGCCTCCTTAGTCATTGGGGTTACACACCTGAGCCACTGCCGTGCTCAGCACTGTGTTCATTTTTTAAGCTGGAAAAGATACAGAGGCACATGTCTTAAAAAGTAAGATTTTTAAGTACCACAGCTTCTGAATCGTACATGTTAAAGAGTTATGAACTAGTATGAATACATTTTATTTTTTGTTCCAGTACTGCAGCTTAGAGCCCCATGTTTGGTTTTATGGTTAAAGTCATGAACTTTCTTGCTTGGCTGGCTTTGCACTGTATAATCCTCAATGTTATAAGTAGGAAAGATAGAGGCAGGAGCCATGGGTGCCAGGCTTAGAATGCACATGTCCACTTTTGTGACAAAATCTGATAGATGCTGAGCGTTTGTTTTAATGGTAACTCACAACTTTGCTCAAAGACAATTGGACAAGACCATATTCTGACTATCTGGAATGTTTTTCATTATGTGAATAACTCCTTTTAGTCATAGCACTTGCTTTTTATTTGTTTGGAAAGAAATTGAGTCTGATACCTTTCTGTCATATAAGTAGTCTACTTAAGCTGAAGAGCTCAGGGACAGCTCCCAGGCCAAGTTCAAACCCCATGACCCACCAAAAAAAAAAAAAATCCCAGTCCTTTACCTCTCGGATTCTCAGTTGAATGATTGTTGTTGATGATTGTTACACCAGAATGAGTGTATGACCATGCAACCAGGAAGCAAAACCAGTGAGTCAATGTAACTTTCCACAACATACTTGGCCGCCACACTGAATAACTGAACACACCTGCATCATTCAATAGTCTTGACTTAGCAAGTTATACATTGTGCTGTGCTTTAAAAGTGAAACTGTAAATAAACCTCACATTTGCATAGTGATTTTTTTTTGGAAAACATTAAAATGGCACATAAATGCCCACTATAACCCATGAAGCATTTTAGTAGCATGAAATCAGAGCTAACCTTTTACTGGGTTTTCTAGACCAGTAACCTTTTTATTCATAATAGTAAAATGAGTTCAGATTTAGAATTTAGATTGTAAAATTCTAACATGGAATATTTTTCAGTTGGCCTAAATAGTTGGTATTGAACACAATCATATCTCATTGAGATTCTAGCATTTATCTCATTGAGACTTTTGAATGTATTGTACTAAGAATTTAAAATGGCAAAAGCAGCTTCTAACGCGAAGGCTAGAGAAGTAGATTTAGACAAACTCTTCAAAAATTGCTACAAGGGGCCAGGAGTTTGTCCTAGTGGTAGAGTGCTTGCGTAGCATGCATGAAGACTGGGGTTCAATTCCTTGGTACCACATACATAGAAAAGGCCAGAAGTGGTGATGTGGCTCAAGCGGTAGAGTGCTAGCTTTTGAGAAAGCCCAAGGACAGTGCTCAGGCCCTGAGTTCAAGCCCCAGAACTGGCAAAAAAATAAAAATAAAAATAAATTGCTCTGAGTTCCCTTTCCAGTTTACTCAACCTTCTACCTATCTTGAATAAGTGTGACTTGAAAATTGCTTGCCTTGGGCTGATGGTAGGCCCTCATGTTGGGGTTGGCAACAGTTGGCATTCAGCAAAACACTTCATATTCTGGATTGAATTTCATTTTCCTAAAATTCAACAGCAAACAGCTGAAAAGAACATACATCTTCTGTATTATTTACTTGCTTTTGTGTCTTTTAGGCACTCAAGGAGTTGCCCCTGGTCCTGTGATTGGACTCCAGGCACCATCTACTGGTCTCTTAGGTGCTCGACCTGGCCTAATCCCACTCCAGCGCCCCCCAGGAATGCCTCCACCACACTTACAGCGGTTCCCTTTGATGCCACCCCGCCCTATGCCACCACACATGATGCCCAGAGGTCCACCACCAGGACCAGGAGGCTTTGCAATGCCTCCACCTCATGGAATGAAAGGGCCCTTCCCACCACACGGCCCCTTCGTTAGGCCTGGTGGGATGCCAGGGCTTGGGGGCCCTGGTCCAGGCCCAGGGGGGGCGGAGGACAGAGATGGAAGGCAGCAACCACCACCGCAGCAGCAGCAGCAGCAACAACAGCAGCAGCAGCAACAGCAGCAGCAGCAGCAGCAGCAGCAGCCTCCACCTCAACCACAATCACAGCAGCCACCACCATCACAACAGCCACCGTCAGCTCAGCAGCAGCCTCAGCAATTCAGAAATGAAAACAGGCAGCAGTTCAATTCAGGTAGAGACCAAGAAAGGTTTGGAAGAAGATCTTTTGGAAATAGGGTGGAAAATGACCGAGAACGGTATGGGAGCCGTAATGACGATAGAGATAGTAATCGTGAAAGGAGAGAATGGGGAAGAAGGAGCCCTGACCGCGACAGGCACAGAGACTTGGAAGAAAGAAATAGACGCTCTAGTGGGCATCGAGATAGGGAGAGAGATTCTAGAGATAGAGAGTCTCGTAGAGAGAAGGACGAAAACCGAGGGAAAGAGAAGTCTGAGGTGACAAACAGAGCAGGTGGTAAAGCCATTGAGACTCCGCCTAGCCAAGTGGGAACCGTAGACACTGTTTCAGAACTTGATAAGGGGGAAGCCAAGGCCACAGTGGTAAAACCCTCTGAAGAGGCACCTGCTGAGGCTACCTCATCCGTTGAACCTGAAAAAGATTCTAGCTCGGCAGCAGAGACAACTCGCTAGGACTGGAACATGACAAAATGTGACAGTGACACTTCCAGAGTGTAGAGCTTGAGGTGTACAGATGCTGTATTATATTTGCTCCTGCTATATCACAGCCCCGCAGGTAGTTTGTGGGGAATTGTAAGCAATTTGATTGCTTCCCTTCTATTTAAAAATAGCTACAAAATAACAAAAAAATACTGAAAATATGAATATTACCCTTTTGCTGTAACTTTTTAAAAGTTTTGACTTTAAAAAGTTTACAAATCGTAATTAGAAGTGCTCTCTATTTTTTTTTTTTAATTTAAGACAAGGTAACGGTGAAAGCTCCTCAAACAATAGGGATGTTTTTAATAAACTCTATTTTCGTAACAAACTTAACAGTGTGCTATTCTTCCTACACTGCACCAAGGTAGAAGCCTGGGTTATTGCCAACATATAAGCTGTTAATGTTGTGCTGAGTCTAAATTGGGCCTGATGGCAATACACACATATTTACTCTGGAACACTTTGATTTGTAATTCTTAACATTTTGGTCATAAGGTTAACAAGGTTTCTTTTCCTGTTAGCTTTGTGGTCATATGGTCCAGTTTATAAAGAGGTTTCGCTGGAGTAATTGGATTCTCATCATTACACATTGTGCTGAAAATTATCTCGTTTCTTGGCATTACTTTAGAAAGCTATGTAGATTTTTGTAATCATCCCATTTTTTCAAAAGTGTAAAATGAGATTAAGGTTAACATTTGCGGCCTGAAAGCTCTTAGTTACTTTACATAAGGAGTTCAAATAACTCATATTTCCTATGTAAGCTTCACTTGCCCTCAGCATTAATTCTTGAAGATAAGGTATAGTGAACTCTGCCACACATTAAAAGATTTTATCTCTTGCTTAAAACCTGAGTTAACAAGGAAAAATATGCAGAAATCAAAACGAAAATGGTTTATCACTAGTGCCTAAACCTGGTGTTACAGACCTATGCATTTACAGCTTGAACATCCCCCATCACCACCACCACGCTTACATTCTTAAATTGCCTAGTGTGCTTATTAGTAACTTTGTCCATATTCCCAGTACTTTTTAAACAAAAGTACTCTGGCTCAGGCCTGTAATTTAGCTACTGTAGAGCCTGAGATCTGAAGATCATGGTTCAAAGCAAGTCCAGGCAGTGAAGCCTGTGAGACTCTACTTCGTTAACTACCAAAAAGGTTGGAAGTAAAGCTGTGATTTAAGTGGTAGAGCGACAGACTTGAGCAAAACTCAGGGACAGCACCTAGGCCCTGAGTGTAAGCCCAACAACTCCCAAAACACATTAAGCATATCCCAGGTATAATGCTAGGCAGGAAGAGTGCCTAGATCCTGAGGTCAAGCCCTATGACTGACACAAACCACATAAGGCTTTTTGCATGGAGGTTCATGTAGGGAAGTTGTAACTGCTTCTGGAGATAAACATGAATCTATGTCCAGATTTTAGACTTCCAGTTTTCATTTCCAACTCAAAAATACTCCATACTACATGGAAAATAAAAAAGGTACCAGGTATTTTAATACTTGAGTCATTCCTCACATGCAACAAATTACATTAATGAAACCTGTGTTTTAAATTTTCTGCCTGAATGGCCATTTTTAAGCAGTGTCATTAAAAATTTTTACCAACACTACAACTTTACCTCTTCCCACTTTAGCTGTTTCCTAAGTAACCCTATATTTGATAAAGCACACACTTACAGATAGGATTATAACCATATCCCTGGTTTTTCAATTCAGGAATAGTATACAACTTTTTAACGTATCTCAGACATGAAACGTGAGAATATTTCCAACATTCTCAGTAGGCCATACTTATATTAAAAGAGACTGTTTCACAAAATGGCCAGAACCTATGGTCAATATTCCCTTGTTTCTTCTTTCACTGCTATAGTATATCTGAGTCCATTTTGAAAACAACTTTAGGTAGGTAGGTCTTAGCTGAGGCTTTTAAAACTTGTGTTTAACAGCTCAGGGCCTGAACACTGTCCTTGGGTTTTCTCAATGCTAGAGCTCTACCTCTTGAGGCACAGTACCACTTCTGGCTTTTCCTATGTATGTGGTACTGAGGAATCAAACCTGGATCTCCATGTATACGAGGCAAGCACTCAACTATTAAGCCAAACTCCCATCCTGCACACACACAGGCATTTTTAAATGAACATCTCAATTGCATGAAAAAAAAAAATGCTACATGAAGCCAGGCACCTGTGGCTTAGGCCTCTAATCCTAGCTACTCATGAGACTAAGATCTGAGGATTGTGTTTTTTCTTTTTTTGTGGATCATGGGGTTTGAACTCTGCTTGGGCCCAGTCCCTGAGCTTTTCAGCTCAAGGTTACCACCCTACCCTTGAGCCAAGCCCCAATTCTCATTTTCTAGAGGTTTATTTGAAGATAAGAGTCTCAGGTCTGGCCAAGAGCATAGTTTGTAGTGGAAGAAGTGCCTGCCTAGCATGAACAAAGCCCTGGGTTTGATTCCTTAGTACCACATAACACAGAAAAAGGCAGAAGTAGAGCTGTGGCTCATGTGGCAGAGTCCTAGTCTTGAGCAAATTGTGTCCGAGGACAGTGCCCATGCCCTGAGTTCAAGCCCCAGGACTGGCTAAGTCTCAGGTCCTTTTGGTCCTGGGCTGGCTTTGAACCTTGGTCCTCAGATCTCAGCCTCCTGAGTAGCGAGGATTATAGGCATGACAAACCGTGCCCAGCTGGATTGTGGTTTAAAGCCCAGCCTGGGCAGCAAAGTTTGTGAGTGGTGGTTCATGTGATAAAAGGATTAGCCTTGAACAAAAAAAAGCTCAGTATAAATCCCACACCCTAAGTTCAGCAATACACACACACACACACACACACACACGGGGATATGCACACACAAAAAGAATGCTAAACGACTAGGGAAAATAAATCTCACAAGAGACCATTTAGGATGCAATGTTAGACTGACACAACTCAAAGACAGCTGTTAGTACTTCATATATTCCAATGGCCTCAAAACACTTCCAAAACAAAGTACTATTTAATAAAAGTTTTTATGCTGTTATACTGATGCTTAACATGCCAACATGGATTTGGATACTTCAAGAGGCCCAAATAAGTGTTGTTATATATGGTGTTTATTTATAGGCTTCAATGAAAATGAAATTCAAACAATAAGTTTAATACCCATATATGAATAATTCTGGCAAATACAGGTATCAAACACATTTTAATTAAGTTTTATAAAACTATACAAATCTTCCAAGTGACCATAAATCAGTTCTCATTACAAGTTCTTAAGCCACTTATTGTCATGTCAGCACAATTACACTTTTAAGATTACATACACAGTTTAATGTTTATCAGGTTAAATTCCTAAAGCTAGTAAGGTAACAAATGAGTTACTGGGACTCAGACAACCCCATGGTAGAGCATGTTTATTGGGTGATCCCAATGACACCACAAGCCAGACGGCTTCCAGCATTTCCAGTCTTTGTACTCTCTTCATTTCCACCTTTGCCCAAGTCATCTGCTTTTTCATGGACCTTCAAAAGAATTTTTAAAAAGATTAAGAACATTTAACTTTCTGCCATCAAATAATTACCACCTCTTCCCAACAATACCACTGACAATATTTGAGAACAATTTAACATAAAAAATTGCATGCTAAAATCAACCTAGTAGGAATATACATATTCTAATATTTACTCTACTTTAAAACTAAAAGCTACTACTAGGAAGATGTGGCAAGGCAAATAAAACATTAAAAACCCACCTAACCAATGCTTTTCGTGTGTGTGTGTGTGTGTGTGTGTGTTAAAAACCCACCTAACCAATGCTTTTCGTGTGTGTGTGTGTGTGTGTGTGTGTGTGTGTGTGTGTGTGTGTGTGTGTGAGAGATGGGGCTTGAACTTGGCCAGGTACTGCCCTACCTCTTGGGCCTGGGTGTTGTCCCAAAGCAACTCAGCTCTAGGTCACCATCCTACCCTTGAGCCAAGCCCCACTTCCCTTCTTTTTTCTAGAGGTTAACTGGAGATAAGAGTCTCAGGTCCTTTTGTGCCAGGGCTGGCTTTAAATCTTGATCCTCAGATCTCGGCCTCCTGAGTAACTAGATTGCAGGTGTGAGCCACCCTGCCATGCTGGCTTTTACCAATGCTTTTTACAGGCCACCACATGCTCTTAATCCCTAACCCCTCCCCCCTCACCACCACCCCCCTCATGAAAAAAATCAGTAACTTTAGTCATTTTTTTTTGAGGAGGGTAGGGAGGTGAGGGAAGGATTTTAAATGGAAAAACTCAAAATTATGTGCTCAGTGGGATAAAATAATCCAAAATGCATTTTAATGAGTTAGCAGCAGTATTTTAAATTGTGTTCATGGAACATAAATAAATGACTTTGGCAGATTGTTTCATCAACAGGACTGAAGAAAATTCTAAAAAAAAAATTGCGGGGAGTTTGGCCTAGTGATAGAGTGCTTGCCTAGCATATACAAAGACCTGGGCTCAATTCTTCAGTACCACATACACAGAAAAAAAAGGCCAGAAATGGTGCTATGCCTCAAGTGGCAGAGCTTTAGCCTTGAGAAAGCCCAAGGATAGTGCTCAGGTCCTGAGCTAAAGCCCAGAACTGGCAAAAAAATAAAAAGGGGGTGGGGTGGGAGCTTCAAATGAAAGGAAGTATCTACCAAATATTAACTACAGGAAGTGGGCAACAGCCTTTACTACGTGGTGTTTTCCTTGAAACCAGATGCAGCTCCCAAGGGCAACTTGGGAAGACAGCTCCCACACGGTAACCAAGAGTGATAACCTCAACTTGAATTCTTAACACTGATTTTAGAATCAACCAAATGTTCTGTTTAAATACAATGGAGGAAATAATCATGGCAGTTAGCAAACCTGGCTGTTTTCCCAATCTGGATCTAGGAAAATATAACCTAATTTTTACTGCTTCTTAAAACAGTATTCTTGTTTTTTTTTTTAAATTAATTTATTGCCAGTCTTGAACTCAGGGCCTAGGCACTGTCCTTGGGCTTTATCAAAACGAGCACTGCCACTTGAGCCACAGCACCATTTCTGGCTTTTTTTTTTCTATGTATGTGGCACTGAAGAATCGAACCTGGGTCTTCGTGTATGCTAGGCAAACACTCTACCACTAGGCTAAACTCCTGGCCCTTCTTGGGTTTGTCGGTTGTGGGGCTTGAACTCTGGGCCTGGGTGCTGTCCCTGAGCTCATCCGCTCAAGGCTACTGCCCTACCGCTTGAGCCGCAGTGCCATTTTCAGTTTTCTGGTGATTAATTGGAGAGAAGAGTCTCATGGACATTTGTGCCTAGGCTGGCTTTGAACCATGATCCTTAGATCTCAGCCTCCTGAGTAGCTAGGATTATAGGCATGAGGCACTAGTGCCTCAACAGTATTTTTTTAGAGTACTAGGCAAACACTCTACCACTAGGCCAAACTCCTGGCCCCAGAAAAGTATTGTTAACTGAACTAAATATATTAATTCACCTTTTACTATAATCATCCAATAAAATAATTACCGGTCCTAGGCTGGACCACAAGTACAATTCAGGTGGATCTTTGTAGATAAGGACTAATCATCATGAAAGTTTGGTCTAATGTACAATACTGTACATTAGAAAAAAGTATGTATATCCTTTGTTTGAAACTTACCACCATTGTGCGGCCAATGATGGAATGCGTTCCTGAGAGGGAGATCATGGAGTCGTCAATAGACACATTGGCTGTACCATCTTTGCCAGCAGTCACATTGCCCAGGTCTCCAATATGTCTAGGATTAAAAAAGCACAGATTGATTAGTACTGGTGTCTATATGTCACATTAAGGGAGTTCATGTGCTAACTAAAATTTAACAATACTCCAATACGTATGGGTGGGCAAAGACTACTTTGCCAAACGGACAGAATTAAAAATAAATACCTATATACTCTGCAGATATATACCTCTTCAATAAGGCTTCAAATCTACAAAATAATCCTCTGGACACTTAAATTATGATGCTAGTTCCTAAGACTGTTACAAATTAATCTTTGTCTTTAATATTTTCCTGAAAGGTCTTCAGAAAGGACACACACACAAAAATGGATTCTCAACTGGTTTTCATTATCTATAGAAGTTTCTTATGTTTCATGACTTCTTTTGTGAGTGGTTATGATATTCATGACATTTTCTGTATTCTATATTTCTTTACTCAGAGAGAGCCACTCCAGGGCTTAAGGATGGGGAAATAGTATGGGAGATAACAAACGCAAAAACCAATGTAAAGAGCCCACCTCCATTTCTCTCTCTTTATTTTCTGCAAGCAGTGCCCTGCCACCAAACCCACCCAACCAGCCACCACCCTTTTGCGTAAAAGCCAACATCTCATTACCTTTCCTCATCCATTGGCCCACCATGCTTTTTGGAGAGAGGATTAAAGTGAGGCCCTGCACTGGTACAACCTATTTACAAAAAACAAAAACAAGCAGTCAAGAGCCTGGTGCTAGTGGCTTACACGTGTAATTGTAGCTACTCGGAAGGCTGAGATCTGAGCATCATGGTTTGATGTCAGTCCAGAAAGGAAAACCTGTGAGACTCTCAGCTCTAACCGCAGAAAACTGGAAGTGGAGCCGTGACTCAAGTGGTAGAGCAGTAGCCTGGATCAAAAAGCTCAGGGACAGCACCCAGGCCCAAGTTCCAGGTGCATAACCAAGCAAGAATGGTAGTACATTATTCCTTTGTTTTTAAACAGGGGTTACTCAACTCATTATCTTATTAGCCACATATGAACTGTCAGTCACTAGACCAGCACATAACCTACCTTGTGTATTATCTCCAAATTCATGGACATGGAATCCATGCTGGCCCTCAGTCAATCCGGTAATGTTTCCCCGTACCAGAACTGGCCCATTTGCCTTTATTCAAAGAAAAGTATATTGTTAGAGTGCAGTTACTTCTAAACAAAGAAGATAGTTGACTTACCCTTTTCACATTAAAGAACAGACTTGAGTGTAGACCAAAAAAAAATACATCTAAATTCTAGCTCCCTGTGTTATACTATCGAGAGAGAGGTGGAATCCCTGTTCTAACACCTGCTGTTCAGGTGCCATGTGGCCAGGCTCTGAGATTACATAGCACGTAAGAATAAACTAGCAGGGTAGCAAGTATAATGAGTTCTGCCACTCAAGCTGTGCCCCAGCTTTGCAGGCGTTTAGTTTTCAGTCTCATGCATCGTTTCAGGCCTACCTCTGAAGTACCTAGGATGGCAGGATGAGCCACCAGGCCTAGCTAGCTATAGGGTTTGACCTTTCCAATGATTGTGTAACAAGTAAATGTTTATGGAGGAAACATTCTTGAATAGGTCGTATTTGTGTATGGTGAGCATACATACCTTTTTGAGTGGGATGCTGGGTATCAAACTGAAAAGCCTGCATGATACCAGCCCCAAACCAAACTTTTTTTGGGGGGGCTGTAGTAGGACTTGAACTCAACTCAGGGCCTGGGCACTGTCCCTGAGCTTCCTTTGTTCAAGGCTAGTGCTCTACCACTTGAGCCCCAGTGCTACTTCCTGCTTTTTATCTTTACGTGGTACTAAGGAACCCAGGGCTTCATGAATGCTAAGCAAGCACTCTACCACTAAGCCACATTCACAGCCCTCAAACTAAACTTTTTAACCTACAAAAATATGTCATATTATATACTCATTAGCTTTTTGTTCTTCTTTATGAGGACATCATCCATAAGACAAGATCTCGTCTTAAAAGAGAAAGAATGATGGGGCCGGGAGTTTGGCCTAGTGGTTAAAGGCTTGCCTAGCATGCATGAAGACCCGGGTTCGATTCCTTGGTACCACATATAGAAAAAAAAAAAAGCTGGAAGTGGTGCTGAGGCTCAAGTGGTAGGGCTCTAGCCTTGAGAAAGTCCAAGGACAGTGCTCAGGCCCTGAGCTCAAGCCCAGGACTGGCAAAAAAAAAAAAAAAAAGAGAAAGAATGCCATTCCCTGGCATCCCTGTTCTCTACTCTACCTCAATGGGTGGGTCTATCAGTCTCCATTTAGGAGCCAAAAATACCCTAGCAATTACTCATGAAGGGGCTTAATTCAAGTTTAACTAGGGTACTGGGTTGTTTTTTTTTTTTTTGGGGGGGGGGGTCTTAGTAGCCATTAGAGTATGTCTCGATAACCAACTTTAACAAAAAGTCTATATAAGAATACTCCAGGGGGTGGAAGCAGTGATAGTACACTCTGCTACAGCCATCAAACAAGCAAGTCATTATCAGAGCTCCAAAGACACTTTACCAAATGATACAACCACACCACCAAGACACAGACTTGTCTTTGTTTTTAAATAATCATGGCCTATATGAATAAACTATGCTCAAATACCAGTTCTGCATATAAATTTCATATCCATTTGCATACACTTGGTTTGTATCTTCTCGCATTTCTATAAATTGCTTTCAAGTCTAAATATCCTATTGTTAAGCCAAGTATAACCAAGTTTGCTTCAGTTGGTAAACCTCGAGGTGACTTTCCACAGCAAGACATGATTGCTCAAAGAAAATATTGGGGGCAACTGCCCCTTTTTTTCTTTTTACCTTTTTGGGAGTAGACACTGATTCTTCTAAAACTTTTAGTTTTAGAAAAACTAAATGTGACCCTAGCCCCATTCAACACTAGGTGACCAAGTGCCCATAAGAAAGGAGCAGACTTTCAAACCTCCACTTAACAGCACTTGCCAGCTCTTCAGAGATAAGCTGCCTGCATGCAGTCCACAGACCTGAGCAGGCTCATCTTGTGGACCGGCCGCCTCAGCTCGGTACTGCGTAGGCTAAGAAGAAGCCTCCGTGTGAAGCCATCTCCAGAGTTTTCAAGAAAAACTTTTTAAAAGATGGTGGCAGTGGGATCCAAAAATCCTGGTTTGAGTAAGTTGACAACTATTTCACATGTATTTTTTTTGCTATGTCAAGTCTGAACTCAAGTCCTCATGCTTCCTCAGCTGGCATTGGACCACTTTTGTTGGAGTTTTTGAGACTGAGTCTCAAACTTTCTGCCTAGCTCTCTTTCTTCCTTTCTTTCTTTCGCCAATCCTGAGGCTTCAACTCAGGGGCTGAGCAATGTCCTTGGGCTCTTCCTCAAGGCCAGTGCTCTACCATTTCAGCCACAGCATCACTTCTGGCTTTTTCTGTGTGTGTGGCACTGAGGAATCAAACCCAAGGCTTCATGCATGCTAGGCAAGCACTCTAGAATTAGGCCAGGCTCCCAGGTCTATTCTACAATTTTTTTGCCAGTCCTGGGCTTGAGCTCATGGCCTGAGCACTGTCCTTGGACTTTTTCAAGGCTAGAGCTCTACTACCTGAGCCACAGCACCACTTCCAGCTTTTTTCTATGTATGTGGTACCAAGGAATCGAACCCCGGTCTTCATGCATGCTAGGCAAGCATTCTACCACTAGGCCAAACTCTGGCACTTATTCTACAATTTTATATACTGAGTAGGCTAAACCAAATAAGAGCTTGTAACCAATTTATTACATCTGCCACTGTGTAGAGTTGTACTGCTAAACTACAATGGACAGTGACAGTAAAATTTGCAGCTTTGCTCAACCTTCCAAACTGTTTCTGCCAGATGGAAAAATCCTCAGGGTACTGGGGCTCAGATACCACACACCTTTGCCTAGATTTCACAATTCCTAAAATTCTCTACCAGCCAATTATGTTAGAGACTAAAAAGAAGGGAAAATAAAGTGTGACATGAAATACAGCAAAATGCATCAAATGCCAAAGAAAATGTGGGCACCAATTAATGTGAGCAAGTAGTCCTCCCTCGCGTAAATATCAGACACCTGCTTACATGGATGGCTCTGCTACTCCTGTTCTCCCATCTTTTGTCAACCACTTGAAGAACTAATCTTATCTATTCTTCTCTAGAGATTAATGAACCAAGTTTTTTGTTGTTGTTGTTTTGTTTTTTTTTAAGGCTCCTCAGGTTGCTAGTAACCATGCTGAGGTACTGCAAGCATCTTTTTTTTTTTTTTTTTTTTTTGGCAGTCCTGGACTTGAGCTCAGGGCCTGAGCACTGTCCTTGGACTTTCTCAGAGCTAGAGCTCTACCACTTGAGTCTTAGAATCAGCTTTTTTCTATGTATGTGGTACCGAGGAATGAACCTGAGTCTTCCTGCATGCTAGGCAAGCATTCTACCACTAGGCCAAACTGCCGGCCCACAAATAACTTTGCAACACCTGCCAATTAATATTGCTGAAAACTTGGTAAAAGTTGTTCAGAACCGTCTGAACAACTTTGCAAGTAGATCAAGACCTGCTCTAGGTCCCGGTGCAGGCCCCCAGTACCAAAACCCAATGCCTCTGACTAGCTCCACAACTTGACTGCTGCTGCAACTGTAGTGCTGCTTTACAAAACAAAGTGGTTGGAAGAACTCTCCAAGAAAAGTCATTTAGCCAAGACTGGTGGCTCATGCCTAAAACCCCAGCTACCCAGTAGGCGAGATATGAGGATACCAGTCTTAAGGCGCCAAATCTTAATCTCCAACCACCAAAAATTTAAAGTGGAGGTGTGGCTAAAGTAGAACACTACTGGCTTTGAGTGTAAAAGCTAAGGGACAGAACCAGAGCCTCGAGTTCAAGGCCCAGTAACAGCATCCACCCCCCCAAAAAAGGCCTCATTAAAGTGCTATTCTACTATCCCCAGAGACTTCCCACGCCTATATACATACTAAAATCACTTTGGAAACTTAAAACCACAACAACAAAAAAAACAAAAACAAACAAAACACGACTGAGCCTGAACCAGGCCGGATTTTAGTAGCATTGATCTACTGCTGGGCTCTGGGTTCTTATTTCCTAAAGCTCCCCAGATGAGTTTACGGTGAATCTAGTTTCTTCACTGCCCTGGAAAAGGCTCGTTCTGTCCACAGTGGGACCTCTGGAGCTTGGAGCTGTGGAGGAGGGAAAAGATCTTTGTCCAAGGCCATCTCCACTGCCTGACTGTCACCTCCAACATCAGGGCCCCGGCCCCGTATTTCCCTGCAAAAGTACCGCAAAATACGCTCTGCCACGTGGTCTTCATTTCCACAACCACTCTAAAATTCAAAAACAAAAAACCCCGAACAGACACAGCCCCACGCCACGCGGGAGAACCCGGGCCCAGCCGCCGAGGGATAACGGACGCCACGGGAGCTGGTGCGGGCCGTGCGCAGCGCCCCAACACCGGTCTGCGTCACTCGGGGGTCCGGGGAGAAAACGACCCCGAGAGGAAGAGCCGCCGCCGCCGCGCGAAGGCGCCCAGCGTCCCCGCCCCACCCGGCCCCAAGCCCTCGCCACCGGGGCCCGGCTCAGGCCCGGCGCGCAGTCGCCGGCCTCCCCGATCCTCCAGGCCCAGGCCCGGTCCCAGCCCGCCGCGCCCGCGGCCGCCACGGCCCCAGCGACCGCCGATGACTCAGCACTTAGGGGCGCACGAGGCCCAGGCGCCGAGGCCCGGGGCGGCGCGGTGGACCCACCGGCCGCCCCAAGGCCCCACGGCCGGCCCGCTATCCGCACAGGTGCGTGGGGCCACAGGCCTCCGCCCCGGGCCTTGCCTTCTGCTCGAAGTGGATGACGCCCTGCACCGGACCATCGCCCTTCAGCACGCACACAGCCTTCGTCGCCATGATTTGTCCGCAAGGCGCCCGAACCCGGGTCTGAAGAGAGCGGGAGAAGGAAAGGCCGTTACAAGACAACACACAGGACGCGCCGGCGCACACTCGAGCGGCCGCCGCCGCCGCCGCCGCGGGGCTCCTTTATACATCGCTCGCCAGAAGGCCACGCCCAGCGTAGCCCGGAACCAATCACAACCTCGTGCGTCACGTGTGGGGGCGTGGTCGAGCGGGGAGCGCCTGCCTTGCGCCGGACGCCTGACCGCGGACTCCCGCGCCGCCGCTGCGCAAGGTCGGGAAAACGGAAACCCGCGAATGAACAGCTTCGGTGGGTGGAACTCGTGGGTCGCAGTGAAGAAATTGGGGAAAATGCAGTGTACCTGGAAGACCTGAAGCCACTGTGTCTAGAAATGTCGTTAGAGCCGCGCGGTGACTCGTCTGTCAATCCCTAGCTGCTCAGGAGACTAAAATCTGAGGAGCGCGGTTCCAAGCCCGCCAGGGCCGACAAATTCGAGAGACTCCTTTCTCCAGTTAACCACCAAAAAACAATCCTATCGGAGCTGTGGCCCAGGGCCTGTACGACCACTTTGGGCCTCATGTCTTATTTGATCTTTAGAAATTGGAACCCCCCAGAAAGGAAAGGGGCGGGAGGAGAAGGAATGTGGACAATCCTTGCAACCTCTTTTCAAGGACAGATCTACACTTAATCTTTGAAGGAGAAGCACACCGTATAAACTATTTTCCTGGGTTGTTGTTGTTGTTTTGCAAGGGATCAGCATGTTTACTCCTGTGCTCAGAAATGTGTAGAAAGCTACCAGGGACGGTGGGGCAGTTCTCAGTAGTGGGCAGAAAACCTTCACCAAGGCTCTTTTAGAATTGTTTGTACAGGAAACATGCACCCAGCTGACACTCAAGCTGTCCTAGAAGAAACCCCAACACAACCCACCACTTCTTTACTTGGGAAAGCCGCTTGCTAAAACAGCAAGGGAAGGAAACAAGTGCTCCCCCTCCCAGACAGACCCTAAATAACCCGAGGTTGGCAGTGCTTTGTTCCTGAAGAAGTGGTAAGTTCAAACCCAGATTTCCATCATCTAGTTGGCTGGGATTTCGAGCCAATTTGTTTTTTGTTTTGTTGGTGTTTTTGTTTTGTTTGTTTGCTTTTTGCTGGTCCCAGGCTTGAGCTCAGGGCCTGAGCACTGTCCTTGGGCTTTCTCAAGGATAGACCTCTAACGCTTGAGCCTTAACGCCATTTCCGGCTATGTATGTGGTACCAAGGAATCAAACGCAGGTGTTTGTGCAATGCTAGGCAAGCACTCTACCACTAGACCAAACTCCCAGCCCCTTTTCTTTTTTTCTTTTCTTTCTTTCCTTTTTATTTGTGGCAGAGGGAAGATGGAGGATTAAACTAAAAATCTCTGCTTGTACATGACTGCTGTACCACTTGTGCTAGACCCCTAGTGTCCTTTTGTCCTTGGTTTGCTTTGCAGGTAGTCTCTGGTGCTCTTGTCTAGATCCTTGGGCTATGATCTACCAAAAGCCAGGATTATAGGTATGCACCAGCATGCTCAACTAGGATATACTTTATTTGCCCCTGGTCTGTAGTTCATCCTCTACCAGAGGTACACAATTCACATTGTTATTCTTATGAAAATGTACATAGTTGTGAGTTTGCTTGTTCTACTTACTCTTATTCTCCGGAAAACTTGCACATGCTAGAGAGTTATATAAACACAAATGCTTGCCAAAGAGCCTTTGCCCAAGGCCAAGGCCAAAGTTTCTTTGGGTTCCAGGAAGTTAGAGAGGCACATTTCAATTTCTTTTAAACTTTTAAAGACAGCAGCCCACAGATAAAAAGAGAACTTTTTTTATTTAATATAATTGGCGATACTGAGGTTTGAACTCAGGACCTCCAATTTACCAATCACTTTCCAAAACAGGGTAAAGGAATTTTAAGTATGTGATATTAAACACTGTGTCTTCTTGGTACAGATTGTGGAATCTTTG